>NW_026889803.1:62465000-62777500 GCF_033153115.1 Saccostrea echinata | reverse complement strand
TACTTACATATATGTGTATATAGAAACAGGTGATAATAAAAGGGTAATATCAAACATACAATACCGAGAAAACAATAGATAAGTGAACTGAAGGTACTATGAGCCCCCTCATGAGAGATGGCTACCCCCAAGTGTTACAAATGTACAGAAGGACATAAAGACAGAAACCCCATCACTGTATACCCCCTGCTTTTCAAATTGGGGTATAAAAATAACTGGTACAATTGTGCATATACAAAAAGAAGTTGTGAACTAGAAACTCATTGTGAGCAATGAGAGGTCTTCCGTCCGATTCTGAAAATAAAAAGGAAAATTCAAGCTGAAAAAGTGATAAAAGAAATTCAGACACTCTGGAGATTTAACCCTGGTCATCAGCGTGAAAATCCAACGTGCTAACCGTTCACTTTTTTGCATCACTTCCTATCATGACCGGAAGTAACGAAGATACTTTCACGATTTTCTCACGATTCAAATAAACTGATGACTGACTATCAGTCCTGAAAGTTTTAGACTTCAGTCGTTTACTGTTGCTGAGCAATATTGTGAGAACAAATTCTAATTTTGAGGAAGGTAAACACACGATCGGAAGTGAATTTGATAAAAATTTCTGACTTTTCTCTAGACATTTGCAGTACCTACAACATACATAAAATTATTTCAAGCACTTTATCGATAAGAAATATTTATGAGAAAGTTAAATAAAAAAAATAGCGTAGATTATCTCCTAAAACTGGAAATTGACGGGTTTTTTCCGGTGGAATCTAACATATTTCAAAACAGTGAAAGAGATGCAATAAAGTGATGCAAGTTTAAATTTAAAAAAGAAAAGTTGAAATTTTTTATTTCTTTGATCACTTTCTATGACAAGTGGAAGTGACGACTGACGCGTTTAACCCAAATGGTTTCGCTTACTCCTCAAAGTCTATTACTCATAAAAGTTTGGTGTTTTAATCTTTTACCTGTTGATTGAAACACATTGTCATAAAAATATTAGCATGGATTTATTTCAATTTTTATTCCTATTTACTAAATGCTGCTTCATTCATACAACCTAGAAACTGATCTCAGTCGGTCTACCTTTCAGCATATGTCACATCTTTGCCTTTCCCAGCATACTGAGCATAACTATGGTAAACGAAGACCTGTTGGCTCTTTGTTTCCTAAATACAATGTACAACAAAGCCATTTCTTTCTTGCTGTATAGATGATTCTACCCATTGAAGGAAGTACACATGCTCCTTGTTTACCTCTGTAAACATATGCTTTATTGGTTTTCATCGCTTAGAGAATTCTACACGGGAGATCACTCTCAATCACTATTTAATAAGTGAAAAAACCCATGTATTTAACCTTTTTTTCTCAGGAAAACTTTGACTTACCCATGTCCGGAAAATATAACATGGGTCCTTCACAAAAATGCAAGGATTTTTAAAGATTTATTTAAAACAAATGAAAATAGCGCAGGATTCACACAGAAAAAAATCATTTATAAAGATGGAAACGTAAATTAGAGCTAAAAATGAAAAAGAAAATTCAGATATAATCGGGATTAAACCCGAAATGGTAGAACATCGTTAAGTGTGCGAGGTACCAGCCACCTGAGGAGCTCCGAGTGCCGACCTGCTCGTCGGAGTTTACGGAGAGAGCTGCCATTTTGGACCCGCTTCAAATTTTAAAATGCGAATATCTAGAGTTTGGATTTATTAATTTTTAAACAAATTATGTATTAAGCCTTTTTGGAAATGTCTCTATTAACCCTACTAAAATCAAAGAAAAATATTGAAAAACAAAAAAGTTAGAAAATTCAACTTTTTAAATTCGCATCCGGTAACGACCGGGAGTACCGACGACGAACGAAAAGTCACGTCCCGGCTAGGATTTATCATGATCTATAATCCCTGAAAGTTTCACATTGATATCTTTTACCGTTCTTGAGATTATCCGCGGACAAAATGTCTTTTTAAATTCAGAAAATGGTCTGTAACTTGGCACCGGAAGTGATTTTCCAAAAAATCTCTCGGATAAAATAACTTCAGATTACAACACATCGTTCCTGCAAATTTCACTAAATTCCATCCAGTAGTCTTTGAGAAATCGCGTGCACAAAATTAGATGGGCGGAAAAATAATAATAAGAAGAAACAGTAGAATCACTATAAGGTCTTCCGTGAAGACGGAAGACCTTAATAAAGTAGTGAAAATCAATGATACTTACGCCTTGAGGTCAAGGACTCCATCTGGTTTTATGCTACAAAACTTCCCAACATCACAGCCAAACCAGACAGCCTAACAACAAAGCAATGTGACATCTACATAGTTACATGTACATTCAAATTCACACCCAAACCATATAGCCCAAGACAAATCAACGTGACAGCTATATAAAATCATGAACAATGTAGTATATTATAACTAAACAAGAGACCCATGGGCCACAATGCACACCTCAGGTAAGCTTGGCTCTCCTGTTCTTTCATTCGATTTTAAAGGACATTTTTCCCTCTTTAATCCCATGAAATTTTTTTTACCCCAAAATGTAGCCCCATTCTAACTTCAAAGGGCCATGGCTTATCCAGATATCCAAACTTGAATCCAAACAACATGGGAATGCTTCAAAATCTATAGGACTTACATGGCTTTGCTCTTCTGAAATGTTATTTTTTTCTGCGTACATGAATTATTTAAAATTTGATCCACAATTTTAGCCCCATCCCAACATAATTGGGTTCATAATTTGAAACTAAAGGTACTGTGAGCAATGAGCTCACTAAATGATACCCCCCCTCCCATATTGTTATAATGGCAAAGTCCATGTTTTGCTCTGGGAGACCCGAAATATGTGTCCGATCAAAAAGTAAAATAGAAAGTGCACAATGGCACTATGTAACAAAGATTCTGTGAAAGTCTCATTTAATTTCATTCAGTGGTAAAAGAGGAGTTGCGGATAAGAGATGGGTACCCCAAAGCGTAACAGACGGACAGACATACAGCTAGAGGGATGGACGGACGGACATCCCAATCACTATATACCCTCCCACTTTTCAAGCAGGGGGTATAAAAAAAACTTAAACCACACAACTTGGAAGTTGGAAATGGTTCCATACTAATACATGTACATGTATGATTTAGTGTGGACGTTGTTACTGTTAAAAAGGATTTTTTTAAAAAATTCCTTTATGTTTGCAAGAATAATGGAAAAACAGGACTGGAAAACATCAGATGTGAATATGTAGGAGAAGATGGAAGTGGATAAGGTACATACTAAGAAGAGAAGGCAATGACTGTAAAAAGCCTTGGGATAGCAGCTGGAAGGAATAAAAGCAAAAGAAAGACCAAAGACCACCTGGCTCTGGGGCCATAAAAGTTAGATCAGCTAACTTTTGATCTCAGTCTCACTTTTCCACTATTAATTCGTTTTGTCAAAGTGAAACTGAGATCAAAAGTGAGTTCATCAAAGTTTTATGGCCCCGGAGCCTGGAGAAGAACAATCAATAAAGAAGGGAATACAGCTGGTTGGCCTAGCTGGAATGCCACCAAAACTAGGGACAGAAAGAAATGGAAAATAAATATTACAGCCTTATGCCCCTTCTGGCATGGAGAGAATTAAGATTTATAAGGTACTTGTATATATTACCATAAACCTCTAAGGTGGCCCCAACCTAACCCCACAGCACTGATTACTTATCAAAGCTCCTGTTCTTTAGAAGAAGATTTTTAACAACTTTTTTTCTACATATCCTTACTTGAAATTTTTTCCCTATTGTGGCCCCACCTTACCCACAGGGGTCATGGTTTGAACAATTTTGAATCTACACAAACTTTAGGAAGCTTTCATTTAGTTTTGTCTTTTCTAGCCCAGTAAATTGTAAAAGATGCCACCAATTTTTCACCACACGTATTTCTTAATTATCTCCCCTAAAAGAGGGTGTGGATCTTCATTTGAACTAATCTGAATTCTCTTCATTCTCTTTAGTTCAAGAGAAAAAGTTGAAAATATGCAAAAGTTTCCAGATGGAAAACAGACACATGCTACACATAAATGTGTGATCATAAAAGCTCACTTTAAATATTAACCCCACCCCCACTCCAAAAAAGAGATAGAAATACATGTACATGTACAATTATCGTCTCTTATTTTGTTTTTGATCATATTGAATTTTCAACAAATTTTTCCAAGTCTGCTTCCTAAGCAGATACTGAGTGATACGGCATACAATTGTAATTTTCGGCTGTTTAACTTGGAAATATAAATAACAAATACAAATGTTGTGAAGATACCCAAAATAAATTAATTCAATGAATTTTTTCAGATATTTACCTCTGATGTCAGAAATCCTCATCTTTTTTTTTTTTTACTAATGCACATTTTACCTGTTGATTAATCAAAGCCATAATCACTTAATTACAGAGATTTTTTGATAATGTTTTTTTCCACAAATTATTATTATTCTATTATTATTTTATTAAAAGACACATATATACTGGTAATCTTTATTAGCCCTTATTTTTTTTTCAATTTTTGATATATATGAGTATTTTGCAATAAATCAAAAATAATATCTAAATATGTCGAAAATACAATATGCCAAGATACATAGCATGAATGTAAGATAGAAGCAAAGTAATGTATCGTCGAAACACCCCATGATTTTTCCTACAGTGTTTTACTTTTTCTTGAAGATCACTAAAATTAAGATCCTATAGTTCTTATAAAATGAGAATGTTGTACTAACCTCTCCTTCTGACAGGGCCTTCTTTGTGAGCTGTTTTAACACATCCACGGGCTGGTTTATATACAACACAGGCTGGCCCCCAGTCATATTATTTAGATACTCCACAGTATAAAGTTTGTTATAGGGATTCTTTGCTCTTGGATCATTCACAATGCACAACTAAATAAAAAACATAAAAGAATGTATGGTAAGTATGAAAAACTTCATTAGCAAGTGTTCAAATAAATAAAAAAATTCAATAACTCTACTCAGAATGATACAAATGCAAGTTTTTTCCATTCTTAGAGGAAAAATATATGATTCAAAGTAAAAATGTCTGGTAATATCAAATGTTTACATAAAAATGATACTCAATATGAGAAAATAAAAAAAGACTCTTTCTAATTGATACAATTGTTTTCTTTTTTCAACTGATAAAAAATTCCAGGATTAACAGTTTATTTCTGATGGAATCTGTAGTACTCTGGGTTTTATGCTTAAGACATGTTTTTATTTACAGTCAATGTCATAAATTCAGAGTAACTAGACCCTGATTTGGTTTCATTGGTTTGACAAACCTTATCCTTCATATTATACACTGGTTTGATTTGAGTTCTGTAGAATTCCACAGGAGATATTGGTCCAATCTTCTGGTATTTTTTATCCTTGTCATAATACTCCCAGGTGAAGGTCTTTGGTGGAGTTCCCAAACAAATGGAGAGAATGGTGTAAATCTGGAAAAAGGCCATAGTACATTTTTATCATTCACCAATACTTTTAGGAAAGGATCTACTAAGTTGAAAGAACTAATCCTTTTGCATATATTATACAATAAAATATGTTCAAACCAAACAAACTAATACTTTCCTTTTTGATACAAATTGCACAGTGTCAAATCAGAGTGGGTAATACACATTAAAATAATTTGTTAATGCATCTTTATGACACCTTGAAAAGCAAAAAAATTATTTTTCAGCATTCATTTTTTTTTAAAAAATATTTTAAAGACATAATTGTATTCTTTTACCACTTGATGCTTTATGACAAACTTTAAGTGATCTTTTTTAAATCTGTTTGGACAATCAGTTTATCATTCTGATGTGCTGTGTATAATAATGAAACATGCAATGTGATGTAAGTTATTCATATTAAAGGAGCTAAATGAGGAAGACACTGGGGACTTTGTTATAAGGATTTATAAACCTGCTGTAACATCAGAGATTTCTCCTTCTGGATTTCTTCATCAGAAGCTTTTTCAGAGACCATTGTGTGCAGTCTCTTGCAGAACTCTCTCATCTGTAAAATACAGAATTTGTCTTTGTTTGAGCTACAGAATATTGATTAACAACAGATGTATGTATACTAAAAATAAACTAAGGTTCTATAAAATATTGGTTAACAACAGATGTGTGTAAACTAAAAATAAATTAATGTGCTACAAAATATTGATCAACAACAGATGTGTGTATACTAAAATTAAGGTGCAACAGAAATGTTTTTCATATAGACATTTTTTAATTATCAATTCAAAATGATCAAGATGATACTTCTACCTTATTGTTGATAACTCCACACATAGCCCTTGACTCTTGGGCACTTTGTGCATCCTTGAAGCAAGTTTTGGGAATAACTCCATATTTCTCTATGAGGTTTACAAGCATATCCCATTGTCCCCCATCTTCTGATGGGGAAACAAGAAGATGGCTCACAAGTCGTCCCTCAAATGTTTCCCCCCGACGAGCACAGTCAATATAAGAGTCCAAATTATAGTTGCAACGCTCCAGCTAAAAGCATGTGTCATAGTCATAAACCAGTGTGCACAAAAATATGTGCCCTTCAAAAAATCCTTTACTGATTTAGAAAGATTTCACATTTTAACCATTAATAAAATCTTAATTTTTTAATTTTTTCAAGACCAAAAGCAGTTTCTTTACAAAAATCACTGCGTAAGTATTTTTAAAGTTTTAGTTCTTTAGTATGAACCAACCTTATCCCAGAAGAAGAGGTAATTTTGACTAAACTCCAATTCATCACATTTGAATAGAGGCATCACACTACACCTCATGGCATTCATACAAGCAAATATCCAGCAGCGCCCAGAAGCTTTCTGATTCGTCATTGGTTTACCTTCCACTGGTACCTAAAAAACATCAAATATTCTTGAAAATTTTGTTAATGAATTTTCTAATCTTATTACAGAACATATACACATTGCTTAAAAATGATTTCTAGTTCAAACTTCATGGTCAATTGTTTGCTTTAGCATTTTTTTTTCAATTCACCTAAGCATTTTTAGAGCATCATTCAAAAAATTATTTCCCCTTAAATAATAATAAACATGTCAAAAAGCTGATGTGAGATTATTTAAAAATTAAATAAACTGCAGTAAAAACTCCATTCACTGCAATCTAATCCTTACAGTCTCCCCACACTGCTGCTTAATTCCTTATGCAATGTAGGCACCATCAATTAGTTTATCATCACCTAAGGCTATAAGGCACTTTTGAAATTCTGTGTTTTATTAAACATCAATCAAAAAATGGCATACCTTGCAATTAAATACATGCACTTGATCTTGAAGATCTGATTGACTTTTCATGACTTGTCTTGGATTAGTTGTGTAACACACATTTTGCGCCAGTTTGTTTTTAGGATCAGAGGAAAATTTGTTTTCCATTTCCTGGAGAACATCATGTGGAATCCCACCTGCAAAGTAATTAATTAACAGGATATCCTAGAATTTTTAGTTGTATACTCAACTTTTATCTTGATTAACAATCATTTTAAGGATAAACATTTATCCATCATTATAAAAAATTCATTTTAATTGTTTAGATGCTAAAATGACTTAATAGAGAAGTCAAAATGTCAATACTATTACGAGTCAACAAAGAAATCATCAACAGTAAGTGTAAGAATTCCAATACGTGGCAATGGGCTGTTTCACGATAACTGCGGTACTGCTCTTTTGCAGAGTGAATTTATATAGTATAGTGAAATATACTGTCTGAGGAAATTCGAGACAGGTGCAATTATTTGTAAATAATTAAACTAAAGGCAAATGCGAGGAAAAACAAAAGCATGGTAGAAATAAATATAAGATATTGATTGCAAATGTATCTTCTCTTTGAAAATGAAAATTAAACACAATTTAACGCCTACCTAGTTTTGTTGTCATTTTTGGTGCTTGGTTTGAGGAAAAAACTCCAATAGCATACGAACAGTTGATCAGTGTTATTTAAACGCTTTCATTACAATGGAACATACTAAAGACCTGACCTACTAAAGACCTGACTGACCTGACCAACAAAAAATTCTCCAAATATCAATATTCTAAGTTTTTACATCAACTTCTTCATGATATTTTCTTAATCATAAGGTGTAATTCAATTGAATAAAGGTATATTCAATCATTTTTAACAAATTTATTGTCATTAATCCATTCATTTCATGAAAATTTAATGACCTGACCAAATTTGAA
Organism: Saccostrea echinata; assembly: GCF_033153115.1. Taxonomy (NCBI): domain Eukaryota; kingdom Metazoa; phylum Mollusca; class Bivalvia; order Ostreida; family Ostreidae; genus Saccostrea; species Saccostrea echinata. The sequence goes on along the minus strand of NW_026889803.1, from coordinate 62,769,308 downwards.
ATGACCTGACCAAATGATAATCATTCATAATTGTTATCTTTTTAAAAATATTTGATACATTTTTAACATATATTCTCTATTATAGTGATTGATAGTTTAGATAAAATGTTTTTAGATGCATTTTTACCAAATATTTAGTCATTTATCCATTCATTTCATGAAAATTTAATGACCTGACCAAATTTGAAATGACCTGACCAAATGAAAATCATTCATAATTGTTATCTTTTTAAAAATATTTGATACATTTTTCAAATTTGTTCTCTATTATAATGATAAATAGTTTAGATAAAATGTTTTTAGAAACATTTTTACCAAATATTTACATGTAGTCATTTATCCATGCATTCATTTAATGAAAATTTAATGACCTGACCAAATTTGAAATGACCTGACCAAATGAAAATCATTTGTAATCGTTATCATTTTATAAAAATATTTAATACATATAATGTTAATTTATGAATATTCAGGTGTAATACTTTGTAATTAAACATTTCTGACAGATAAACACAAACTTATGAACCTATATATTAAATATGCATTGACCTGATGAAACTAAGCCGAATTTAATAAGCAACTTTTCACCAATTATAATTTAAAGTATTGTATGCACTTAAATTTAAAAATCTTATCTTATATTTTTTAAGCATAAAATAAAATATAGATGACCTGACAGCAATTGCAGTGACCAGACTCAGACCATGTCTATACTAAAGACCTGACTGACCATCATATCTATACTTATTGTACTGACTGATCATATCTACTAAAGACCTGACCGACCATATATACATATAAACTAACATTGTTCAAAGACATAAATACATTAAGTAAAACAAATAGGGTTGACCGACCAAATAAAATAAATAAATAAACGGAAAAAACAAGGAAAAAATAACCATAAAAGAAATCTTGATTAATGATACATGTAATATATACTATCTTTGATATTCTTAATTTTGTGCACTTCTATATGTAAATTACATTCAGAAGTGCACAAAGTTAGAAATGTTTTGTGTATCTTCTAAAATAATATATATCTACGGTACCAGTATTTATTGTAAATTATCTCAATTTACTTGTTATGACAATCATGCATATAGATCTAGTAATCATTGTGTTTGTATAACAAGGAGAGGATCTATTAAGTGGAAAAAAAACTTGTATCCAATCCTTTTGTATGTAATATACAATAAAATATGTTCAAAATCAAATCATTTTAATAATATTTAATTTGTGCTTGTAATATCATCATTTCAACCTGTTTAGGTATTTTTTTTTATTTATTTTTTTATCAATTTTGGATACAGCAAAGTGTATACATATTTACAAAATTAGTTACTTTTAATGAAGGAGTGTGAAAAATTATCAAATGAATTAAAAGAATGCTTCTTTAGATCAAATCTATAAACTGTATATCAAAATATCAAATAGTGAAATGGATAATTGTTGATCCGCTTACTCTGCTAATTTATTGTGATAGAAGTGTCAAGAGGGGGCACTGGTCACCCATTGTTTGTTTAACAATTACCTACCTATATCCCTTCAAGGGAGCTTGTGTATAACTAGTGGACTATATCATGTATATACTACACTACTGATTAAAATTCGAGTTAATCAAATTTAATAAACTTAATTGTTTAAGACCCTATAAGAAGAACAAGTCTTGTGAATATAAAGACTGAGGATAATCATCACTTTTATCCTTGTATGCAGAAATTATTTTTGAAGATAGATGTTTTATGACGAAGGCATGCACTGCTGATAATTAGTGATGTAAATTGGCATCAATAGTTATGCGGAGATGAATCCATAGTTTTCGTAGCAAAATAAATTTTAAGTGATAGAGAAATGTTTTTAATGAGTGCACTGTTATTCATACAGTGTGAAATATGTATAGAAAGAGTAATTTTTTAGAACCACATGATGCTATGTTGAATTCCGCGATCTTTCTGAACAACTCTCTTAGTTTAAATTAGAATTCACAGCAGTCTACAAAGTTGTAATTATATATACTTCCCATTTTGGTCAGAACTTTAGTTTGTTACATCGGTCAGGTCTTTATATATTCATGTCAGATTGGTCAGGTCTCTACACTGGTCAGGTCAAGTTATAAAAACTTGATATTACTTCCCAATAATTTAATTATAAATGGAAAATTAAACAAAAGACAAATTTTATTTAAAGCATGTTATAAATATCTGAGGATACATTCGGTCAGGTCATCGTGCAGTCGATTTATAGGTCAATATTGATTTCATAATCTATATTTGGATATTAAAAAAAGTTTCATTTCAGCTGATAGATAAAAAGATTTTAAAAAGTGTGTGTGCTTGAACATACAGAAAATTAAGAGTTTAAAGCTTGAGGTAAAAATGTCCGATCAGTATCTGGTCAGGTCATTAAATTATCATGAAATGAATGTATGGATAAATTGACTAAACATTTGGTATAAATGTTTCTAAAAAAAATTTTATCTTAAGTTTTAATCATTATAATAGATAATATATTTTAAAGATGTATCAAATATTTTTAAAAAGATAACAGTTATGAATGATTATTATTTCGTCAGGTCATTGCATATTTGGTCAAGTCATTAAATTATCATGAAATGAATGGATAAATGACTAAATATTTGGTATAAATATTTCTAAAAACATTTTATCTAAGTATTAATAATTATAATAGAGAACATATTTTAAAAATGTATCAAATATTTTTAAAAAGATAGATTAATAATGATTATCATTATGTCAGGTCATTTCAAATTTGGTCAGGTCATTAAATTATCATGAAATAAATGAATAAAGACTAAATATTTGATAAAAATGTTTCTAAAACATTTTGTCTAAAGTATGAATCATTTTAATAGAGAACAAATTTGAAAAATGTATCAAATATTTTTAAAAAGATAACAAATATGAATGATTATCATTTGGTTAGCTAGGTCATTTCAAATTTGGTCAGGTCATTAAATTATCATGAAATGAATGGATAAATGACTAAATATTTGGTAAAAATGTTTCTAAAACATTTTATCTAAACTATTTATCATTATAATAGAGAACAAATTTGAAAAATGTATCAAATATTTTTAAAAAGATAACAATTATGAATGATTTTCATTTGGTCAGGTCATTTCAAATTTGGTCAGGTCATTAAATTTTCATGAAATGAATGGATAAATGACTAAATATTTGGTAAAAATGCATCTAAAAACATTTTATCTAAACTATCAATCACTATAATAGAGAATATATTTTAAAAATGTATCAAGTATTTTTAAAAAGATAACAATTATGAATGATTATCATTTGGTCAGGTCATTTCAAATTTGGTCAGGTCATTAAATTTTCATGAAATGAATGGATAAATGACTAAATATTTGGTAAAAATGCATCTAAAAACATTTTGCCTAAACTATCAATCATTATAATAGAGAATATATGTTAAAAATGTATCAAATATTTTTAAAAAGATAACAATTATGAATGATTATCATTTGGTCAGGTCATTTCAAATTTGGTCAGGTCATTAAATTTTCATGAAATGAATAGATAAATGACAATAAATTTGTTAAAAATGATTGAATATACCTTTATTCAATTGAATTACACCTAATGATTAAGAAAATATCATGAAGAAGTTGATATAAAAACTCAGTATATTGATATTTGGAGAATTTTTTGTTGTAGAGAATATATGTTAAAAATGTATCAAATATTTTTAAAAAGATAACAATTATGAATGATTATCATTTGGTCAGGTCATTTCAAATTTGGTCAGGTCATTAAATTTTCATGAAATGAATAGATAAATGACAATAAATTTGGTAAAAATGATTGAATATACCTTTATTCAATTGAATTACACCTAATGATTAAGAAAATATCATGAAGAAGTTGATATAAAAACTCAGAATATTGATATTTGGAGAATTTTTTGTTGGTCAGGTCAGTCAGGTCTTTAGTAGGTCAGGTCTTTAGTATGTTCCCATTACAATTAAGTATCCTTGACAAGAGACTTTAAGACCCAGATGCACCCAGAGATACTCCGAGTAACTGAGCCCATCATATGTGATACTCGCTACTGCTGATTTGTGCAAGCATCATTACTTATAATGGAAGACTTTGAGGTATTGTATGAGTTAATTCTTAATTACTTTAAACTACAAGATGTAGAGATTTACTGGTACAGCAATGCAATTCTCCAAAGAAGAGCATTCTTGTGGTATTATTTTTAAAAGAAACAATTCAGAAACTGCAACAATAAATTACAAGTGTACTACTCAATTTTTTTTTAAAGAGCCATAGCGCATTTGATAGGCATTATCGCCTACTCTACTAGTGATTTCTTAAATTGATTGTTTAACCAAATTTTTGTCATACAATATTAGTTTATACATATGTAAAACAAAACCACGCAATAATGATATTTCAATATTAATAGTTCCTTCATATGATAAATATGAAAATTATCCAGTTTGTATGGAGTGTATAGCAAATATTGAGGTATCCACCTAAAGATGACAAACTGTTGCCAAAGACCACCCTTAACCAGAAAAACAACTTTTGAATAATTTTATTTGGATATGACTGCACTTCATTACATTTAGATAATTTTGGTTAAAGGTGGTCTTCATATTGAAAATGATGAAAATATATATTCAAATTTTCTTCTCATATAATCGTAAGATTTAGCAATCTGTCTTAAATTTATCCATTCGACGTCATTGACTTCGTTGGCGCAGTGGTATGATAGCTGGAATGTAAATATGGTGATTGCGAGTTCGAGCCCCACAATATTCCATTTATCCTTTTTTTTTTTTTTTTTTTAATTTTCTTTGTGAATCTTTTCTACGTTTTTCTTTGTTACGTTTTATAATATGCATAATTTCAGAAAGTTATAATATACACATTACACTTTGAAAGTATCTCGGGAAAAGACAGTCCTAAACGACATGTATTTCATTAAAGTCATATATGGCGTATTTAACCAAAATTAAAAGATCTTTCTATTTGTTTTATTACTTTATATAAAGATAGGACTTTCCTGTAAATTACACAATAAAAATCAATCACGTTTCAAAGATATTAGAAATTTAATACAATATCCGATTTATTTAACGACTCCGCATTTAATTAACAGACACAGTTTAAAATCAATTTAACTATGGAAACATAAGGTTATTCAATTAAGTTCAAAATCGGTGAAAATTTTTATTTGAACGTAAAAAACATATATCACGTTTATCTTCACTCAATCTCGTTTTTTATTTTATTTTTTTTTTTAGCTTAGATACGCCATATAAAGCTTTAAAGTTTGTAAATTCATAGCTACATGTACTTGTATTATTTTCATTGATTTTCTAAATCTTTTGTCTCAGAATTAGAGTATTGAACAAATCAAAAGAATGTCATTTGACATACTTGCAACTATGAAAATATAATACTCGTCCTCAAACCATATTACATAGTTTGATCTTGAATTGAAAAGGTATATCTATAAATAGAAACAGGTGATTTCCTTTTAAATTCTTGAGTCGGCCGTGTCGTCGGAGAGGCAGCTATGGCTCTTTATGTACTTTTATGGAAGTAATCTTAGTCAATTAAAGGTTAATTATAGTTAGTTAAAAACTCAGCTTTTTGAAGATTCTTTTAGCAAAAAATGTATATGATTTTGGTACTTGTAACTGGACACCATCTTGTGTGCAGTGAGGCATGGATTCGTTTGATTACTTTATATTCCGCTGAATTATTACCAGTTTACCAATCATTTTATCATGTTAATTAGAAGCAAAAATTTCAGACGTTCAGTCACATATCAGTTGCTTTACATAGCCACAAAACTTCAGGAATATGGATGCTATAAAGGAAACACATGTCAATATATATATATATATATATATATATATATATATATATATATATATATATATATATATATATATATAAGGTCTGGTACAATTACTAGATTTAGATACCTAGCTTGATTTACCTTCATAGCTTTATTTACCTACCTGAAGTAGCTTTATTTAGCTATTAAATCAAACTTTTTTCTTAATTAAATTAGCATTTTTCTCAGGATGTGCAGAAAATCGCACTTTGATGCAGTGATAATATTCAACTTTGAACTCATATGAAAACAATTCATGAAAAAATCACTCTTGAAGATGTGTCTTTTTAGTTTAGTTTAAAATATATTTTATTCATTACAAATGAAATGGATTGAACAGCAGGCATAATGCCTATAATCGTTCTCTCCATAGGTCAAGGTACATATAACAATTATTGGTACATTTAACATTGAAAACAGTATGTAAAATAGATCATTAATTGGTACATATATAAGGTGATATAATGGTATATAATGTGTCTTTTTCTGTGCAATTGCAATCGAAGTTCTAGAAGTTTTGGAGCTACATACAGTATTAGTTAATTTGTGACCAAACAGTTACTTCTTGAATGAAATAACAAAGAAGACCATGCAGTTTTGGTTAACATGATAATACATTCTATTTCCACTATGGAAGAGTTATACTTCTTAGTGCGCTCTTTTGTGAAAAAGTCGGAAAATGTACAGATCTCGGGGGATTTCTGGGACAAACGTAACATAAACATGTAAACAATATCTTGAATGTCGATGAACAAATCCTAAGAAAATGCAAATGAAATATTTTTTGTTGTGGACTTTATGTACATCAAGAGTAGGAATGACAACGATATCAATATCTATTGTTGATCGTATGTATCTATTTATCGTATGGTACATCTAAATACAATACACACGCCTCGGAAATATCGTTTTTTTTATTGATGGATGATAAATTTAGGGTTATCGCTCTCTTACATATGTCTTTTAGTTCTTCTATTCTTTAACTGGAATGACAAATACATTTAACATTTAAAATTGGATTGAGATTGACATGTTTTGTATTATCCGCAACGCCATGCTGTCCCAGTCAGACGACCAAACGCGCCTCTAATTTTGAAGAGTTCACTAATGGAAATAGAACGTATTGATTGGTAATTATTCAGCACAAGAAGTAATCATACTTAATATCCACGGCTCACTGCACACATGGTGGTGTGCAGTTACTCAAACAATGTTTATGTTTATTTTATTTCTCTCAGACCATACAATGGTATATGAGGTACATGAACATATTTACATATATATACAAAATACACAGTCAAGTAAGGAAGAGTAGTATCAAGTGAAAAAGTATTACTGAAAACAGGCCAATATCTTTTTTTTAAAAACAAAGACAGCTTTAAGTCAACATTTTGTTGGACATAATATTCTCAAACTTATAAGTATTTACATGAAAACAATACTTCTTATCAATAAGTTTCATACGTAAAGAGGAAAAGTGTGGACACTCCATTACATAATAGAATTCATCACCTAAAGTTATTTTTATTACATAAATTACATAGGTATTAGGTAATTCTAGCTATGTAGCTAGATGTACTGATTGTACTGGACCTGTTTATAAATAAACAACAAATAATAAGCATTTTCCCTGCTTGTTTGAAGATAAGTAAGAAGTTGAAAGCTACCAAAACACAAAACACAAACTTTTTAAACAGTTTAAAAAAATGTTCATTTAAGACAAGTATCAAAAATGTGTAATCAACATAAATAGAACTATAATTACGGTATATGGCTAACACAAGCTAAATATATCACATTCACTCTGCAGTTTTTATCTGTCAGAAAATCTGCTAAATGGGTGTAAGGTTATACCAGTACATTGCCAAAAAAAAAAGTACTGTATCGTGGTATAAAAGCTATATATCTGTGTATCATGATAAATAACTTATAATATTACTTCATTCTTGAAAAATAGTTTTACAATTTTTTTTATATTTCTTTAGAATGTGACAAGTAAACAATGATTTCAGACAATTAACTATAAGTCAATGGGGAAGTTCAGTGGGATTTTGGAAATTAAGCTTAAACATATCCATGCATATTTAATTCAAATAATTAAAAACATAAAATTTTGGTTTTTTTTTTTTGCAGGCTGAGGACCCTTTAGTACCATTGGTAGAACCTATTGATATCTCAGGTCTGCGGGTCTCTAGTGACAGGAGTGGGGTAGCCAGTCATGGAGTAGAGTTTGAAACCAGTGTTGATTTTAATGGTAATAGATTAGGAGTATGTGATAAAACTAGACCCAAAGCATAAAGTTACAATTTTCTTTATTATTAACATCACATTTGATAAAAGTTTCTGATAAACAGTTGTCATTTATGGTTGAAATTTACTAGCCTTGGACTAGTTGGCCAAATGAAATTTCAACTGTATATTAACTTCAAGCATAAGTTATTTATAAGTTATTTAAATGGTACTTCTCTTTAAAAAACAACATAGCCTGATAGAATAAGTGTTAATATTACTCTGGTAGCACTATGAAAGTTCTGTAACATCTTGTTTTGAATTCTCTTCCATTTGATCATTTTGCAGAACCTGAGGAAAAAGATGTCAAATTCAAGGCTGAGGACATTTACAATAATCGCTTTCTACCTGATGATGATGACAGTGATGCGGAGGATGAGGATGAGTCATCTCCCTTTGAGAGAATGATTAGAAAGATGAAAGACATTTCACCCAATAATGATGGCATGGTGTACAAAAAAATCATGCAGCAAGGAAGTGGGAATGTTGTACCGGAGGGAGCAATTGTCAGAAGTGAGTTGAAAGCTTATCTTCCTGCTGAATCCCCTTCAGTAAACTATTTATATATAGATACAGTGAAAACTGTCTAATCTGACACCTGTTGAATCCAATTCACTGTGAATTCTGACCTTTCTTTTCATTCCTATTTCACTATTTTCCATGTTCTTTATACTATGCAATCTGTGACAAACTGTTTTTTCTGACATAAAATTTTATTCCTAATGCATGTTGGATTAGACAGGTTTCACTGTATATATATATTATTATGCATGTATAGTAAAAAAAAAATGTTGTAAGATAAAAATAGTTGTTAATTAATCAGGGCTCGACATTAACGCTTGTCCACATGTCCGGTACCAGTGAAAAAAAATTACGGACAAGTGAATATTGCTGGGCACTTGTCCGATTGGACAAGTGCATTTTAATGTAAAGGAGTCTCTAAATAATAAAAAGAATGACTGTTGAAAGTTAATCGGTAGTTTCAAGATGGAAGCTGTACATAAAAACCGGACTTCGATTCACATTCGATTGGGATCGAAGTTCACTAATTGCATACTACTGAAGAGGCATGGAACTTACGAACTTAACAAAGTTTGGATTCTGTTTGATGTTGACAGGTTCACTTGTAGACATACATGTATATGTTGTCAGAAAAAATTTCGTTTTATGTGTTTGTTGTTTATTAATAACATCACAAATAAATCAAGCACATATCATGTGTAATGGACTTTATTTTAGTTTTCAAGTTGACAGTATTAGATATCTTTATTGAAAAATTTTTCGGACAAGTGAAGTTGAAGTTTGGACAAGTAAATGTCTTGGTCACTTGTCCGAATGGACAAGTAGGAAAAAAAGTTAATGTTGAGCCCTGTTAATTCATTATTTGCATCTTGGAATTCATTTTACAGTTGGTCATATTGCTGTAGAATTATTAGGGTGCCCTGTAGTAATCTGTCTAGTTGTCTGTCTGTCTGTCCATAACAAATTTTCATCACACTTTTCTCAGCAACCACTCATCACAGATGCTTGAAATTTTAGCACACTCTTTGTCTAGGCATGCCATATGGCTGGATTTACTTTTGTACAAATCTGATGTCGACTTCCCATTTATCCATGCATTTGTTCCTAACAAATTTTCATTGCAGTTTTCTCAGCAACTACTCAAGGCAGATGCTTGAAATTTTAGCAGTCTTTGTTTAGGCATGCCTTATGGTGAGATTCATGAGAGCGTATATTCACTTCAGAGCGGGGGTATTACTACATGTAGTGAGCATTGGCTCACAGACTTCTTGTTTTCAGTCAAAGACATAGCAATATAGAGCATATAAAATCTTTGTCCTGTTCTTTTGGCTCTATTGGAATCATACTTCACCCATAGAGTGCCTTTGGGTGAAGGATGTGAAGTGACCTTAAACCAGCTTTTCTAGATCAAAGGTCAAGACCATAGGAAATCATTGTCCAGAGTATATTTTCTCCCCTGGCCCCATCTGGCACCCACCTTGCCCAAAGAGTGCCCATGGGTAAAGGTGTTAGTCAAAGGTCAAGGTCAAGCTCAAATTTCAGTCCTTTACAAGTCTTGTTTCATACTAAAGCGGGGTCCTTTAAGATGGGCACCATCTCAATGATATTTAGTTCACTTTAAAGATACATATGTAAAAATAGATTGATAATAATAATAAAAAAAATGCATTGTTTAACATTTTCTGCCTTTTTTGATCATACTGTATGCATTGTGAATTTATTGATACAGTCCATTACAATGCTTTTCTGGAATTTGGAGATGAACCATTTGATTCCACACGTTTGAGAAACTGCCCTCAGAAAGTCAAGTTACAAACAGGTAATGAACCACAGTTTATAATCTGCTTCACCTTCAGGCATGATGTTCTTGAATTAATAAATATTTATTTTCTCTTTTTTTGTAAAGTGTACTCAATAATATATGGGAAAGATTGTTGAAAGACTTATTTTCCAAAATATATTTACTAAAATTAATGTGCAAACATATTTATTAATAAGCCACAATAAGAGGTTCTTTCTTTTGCAATGTCATTTTTGGCTATTCAGAAACTTACTGCAGATAGGGACTCCAATTATGAAGTAGACAGAACTTATTTCATGATCTATTTGTTTATAACATGTTCAAAACAACAGGTGGTATGATTCTTGGTCTGGATTGGGCCGTGTCTACCATGAAGAAGGGGGAGCTGGCTCGTATCATAATTAGACCACAGTATGCATATGGAGAAATGGGAACACCCCCCAGGATTCCCAAAGATGCTACAGGTGAGATGAGTGCTTTTTTACCTGATTGTAAGTAGTATATATGAATGCTCATTCTATGTACATGTATGTATGTACATTTGTATTTGTATGCAGGAACTCAAATATTAGATAACAAGCTATCCTCGTTTAAAGATCTCTTATTTGAAAGAAATGCAGGCTTTTACATTTGTGTTTTTCGGATGGCATATCCTTGTTAGAAATGTTATACATTTACACATGTAAGTTTAGCAATGGGCAAGAATTTATACTAAATGTGAGTAAAAGCTAATTTTGATAGGAACTACAATTTTTTTTTTTAAGAAAAAGTCATGGTTTGATAGAAATTTCAAATTTGAAATTAAAGAATTAAGATATTTTCAGAACAGCATTTGAGGTTGTCATCTATTACTTTTGTTGACACTTTCTGTCATATAAATGATGATATAGAACTATTGTCTGAGGTAATTGCTGTAAATGATGATATAGAACTATTGTCTGAGGTAAAGGTTCTAAATATTAGGCAACATTTTGGAATACACAACTTCTGGATTAGACAAGTTTCATTGTAGTTTTTAGGAGTAGACAATTGATAAAATATTGTGAATGCTTTTTACAGGAGGAAAGACAGCAGATTCCATTTGATGATTTACTGAAAGCCTGTAAATCATACAAACAGGTAGGTAGGCTTTATTGTATGTGTGTACAATTAAACTGATTGCTTAAAAGCAGAATATTCCATTACATATATTTCAAAATGCCACTTCTCCCAAAAGATGTCAAACTTACAAATGTTCATGACATGAAATCTTGTTTAGATTTTGTTGTACCACGTAGCCATAATTGTTTAAAGGAGAAGTATCATATAATGTACTGTGACTTTGTACTGTGAAATCATTTCAAAAAAATGTGAAAATTAACCCCCCCCCTTCCAAAACAAAAAAAACAATAACAAAAAACAGTGATTTCACAGTAATTATCAACACACCTGTACCTAAGAATGAAAAAGAGCAAAGTATCTTAGTTTAGATCATTTGTCTATGGGTATTGTTTAATTTGATCAGCCGATGATAATTTTTTTAATTCTTTTATATCCACAGGAAGCAAAACTACAGTTTGACAGTTCAAGTTATAGAAGAGCTGCTATATATTACAATAAGGTAAAGAACTACGCACACTAACTCTCGATTCCCGCCTACATTTTACACCCATTTAATTCAATACTAATGGCAATTTGGCCATAAAATCTTTGTTGAATGCAAAGAACAGTTCAATGGTAATTGACTGATAATTGTAATACCAGTGTTAAATAGTTAATTACCCCTAATTCCAGCTCTAAAAATAAGGGGGGTAGACGATATTTTTCATTGGAACTGGGCTTTAAAACATCACCACATTTTAAAATATTCTTGGGTATGAATAAATGTTTCTTAAATCTTTTTTATGTTTTACTCATATAAAATTAAACATATATTATTAATAAAATACAATGTTTTAGTTGTAAACCCTTTGAAATTGGTGAAAAAATAAGCATTATTGTAGTTTTTTTGTCTGTAAACATATCTTCCCCCCGTGAAACACAAAAAGCTTTGGTATGAATTTGTGAAATGACAGTCCATATTACCTGTAAAAAGGAAATTTTGTTTCACGGGGGGGGGGGGGGGGGGGGGGGGGATGTTTTTAAATTATACTTTCTGTTTTCCATTGATTTCTATAGTGAAAAACACAAGTTTTACCAAATTTATAGAGTTATCTCTCTTTGTTTTCCCAAAGAAGTAAAGTTTTATGAAAATTCATACAGGGATTTATCAGCCTATTTTGGGAAACGCCATTTTTGGGGAATTGGGAAAAAATTATCAGCTATTTGGTGAAATTGGGAAAAATTTAAAATGTTGCATAAATCATGTATTCATGCAGGTGTAATTCATTTAATATTTCAGCATGAACTCTAATTTAGGCAACCAAACAGGCAATTTAATCTGATCCAACTTCATCATACAAGATCAATTTATTAATAATAGACTAATAAAAAATAAAATTGACTTCAATGAGTATAAAGTATTTACCTATACAAATTAGGGTAGTACATGTGTGTATGAGATTCCAATTTAGGTCATTATAGAATCTGTTTTGGAGATTATAAACCTCCTGCAAAAAATTATACTAAGTACACATTTTCTCAAAGTTATCTTTTAATATGTATTAAAACATTGAAAATATATTTTTCTATCTGAAATAATGCCTACAGTCCTTACCATTCACTCATAGATCAATTGAGTAGCTGGAAATAACTTAATAAATCTATTTAATTACACAATATCACCATTTTCAGAAAAACAGAGGAAATTCGGATTAAAAGTTGGCGATGTTTTTACAGTGTTTTTAAACATGTGCTATGACTGTAGCTTTGCTAAATGAGTTAAATAGATGAAAATTACACACAATCTGGCAATTTTATTTGGTGTTTTTCCAAGATAACTAAATATAAAAGCATATTGTTCACCAATTGGGAAAAAATACTGTCAAATTGGGAAAATCTGAACACATTTTCAATTGGGAATGGGGCCGAATATTGGCCCCTGAGAGGTACTGATAAATCCCTGGTCATATAAATATCTATATAGATATGAAAAATCATTCAAATATGTTAAGTTTTGAAAATTGACTTGGAGGTAGGCGGGAGAACAGTACTATCATTCGCAGTTCTTGTGTACTTCAATCTCAATACATGTACTTGAAACAGCAAACACTGACTGCAATCTGTAAAATTGTAATTTTAGAAAATCCAATACTGAAAGCTTCAGGTGCTGCATGTGACCTATTAAACAGTTAGTTTCTGGAACAGGTCCATTTCAAAGTAATGATAAGTCTTTCCAGACCAAACCTGCAGTCCACCAGAAAATTCATTTGGTGTGAGCCCCCCCCCCCCCCCCCCAACAAAAAAGCACACCAAATTTCCACTCCAGCTATACCAAATAAAATGACTTTTTTTTCAGAGCTTTGGGAGTCTTGCATGTCTTAAATTTTTCTACCGATTGCATTGTATTGTGTATACTTTGTTGCAGGCTGTTAGAATGCTAGAGAGGGCACATCTGAAAAATGAAGAGGAAGAAGACAAACATCAGAAGTTACTACTCCAGCTCTATCTGAACCTGGCCATATGTTGTACCAAGATGGCTGAACCCAAACGCTGCATCAAGTGGTGCAAGAAGACCCTGGAGATTTGTCGTGGAGACAAAACAGCTAAGATCAAAGCTCTGTACCATTATGGCAAGGTAAAGTAGCCCCCAGTCACACTGGTGTTGCGACAGTTGTTTTGCTATACACAAAAAAAGTCATGGAAGAATATTCATGGAACTTCAATATGGACTTTTTAACCCAGTTGTCCAAAAAATCTGGTTATTGAAATGGTAAAAATGACAGGCGGGCAAGTGGGTGGATGGCTACTTAAAGGGTACATCAGTTGAGTTGTCCAGATAACTCCTCCTACAGTGTCCAAGATAGGAACTTTTTTTATTTTGCAGATTGTTTTTGACCTAATATTGTGCCATAACCTAGACCAAAGGTCATTGTGACACATTCAAGGTCACTGGCAGAAAAAACTGTTAAATTCATGACAAATGTTTTATTTTTCTGTTAGAGAAATATTGGTGTTCATATTTTACTCAAGATCAAACCAGAGGATGTGCTTGCTTACAGTACCCCTAGTTCATAATCTATGTGAGAAAAACCAGTACTGTTCACACAAAAGAAAACCTAGTTTGCTGTCACGTTGAAGTTTTCCACTCGTTTTGTATGAAAGGAAAAATAATTACAGAATAAGACATGCTCACAATGGGATTTAATCAATATATGAAACTTTTATGGAATGCACAGAAATGTTTAATTTCACAATATTAGGTTGGTCCTCAGAGTATTTCGATTATGCAAAAATAAAAGTTGCCATTGTTTATTAGTCTTTGACAGCTCCATGCTTAATGAACCATTGCCAAGCAGTTCTACTAGCTGTAATGTCAACTGACTTAGTGTTCAGTAAGCCATCAGATATTGAGGGTACAATGATAAACCTTAGGTTACTACTAATGTTATATCAAACACTAGAATATATGTGGAGATACAGTACATCGCAGTTGCAGTGACTACATAATGAAATTGCACGGACAGCAAAGTAATTTTCATTTCAAATAGTTTGAAGACCTACTATGAACTTATGGGATATAGGAATAATGGTTAGAATGACTAAAAATTGTTTATCCCTTGCATTTGCTATGAGTGCATTTTACTGTATATGTATATGGACATTTCAAATACTTATTCCTGATCATATCATCGTAGGTTATGTGTAAGCATGCATTCCCTGGAGACTTAATTAAAAAATATTGTTATTAATCAGTGAAAGATAGCTTTTAAACTGTATGAATAGAATTGAACAAGCAAGTGGTCCCCCGCTTTCAGTGTCTTAGTGGATGGGATGCCATTATTTATGGCATATTGTGTCAGATATGAAAGCCCTATCATATGTTATTCAAAAGTAATCACCAAAGTTAAAATTTTTGAAAATTAGGTCAAACATGAAGGTCAAGGGGTCAAAAGTCATAGCATGCTCGGAAACATTTTGTCACAGGCAGTGCACATGCAAAATATGAAAGCCCTATCACTTTTTCAATCAAAAGTAATAAGCAAAGATAACATTTTTGAAAAGTAGGTCAAACTTCAAGGTCATCGTCCTAGGGTCAAAAAATCTTAGTATATTTAGAAAGGTCTTGTCACAGGCAATGCACATGTATAATATGAAAGTCCTATCTTTTCTCTTTCAAAAGTTATGGCCAAGGTTAAAGTTTTTGTGACAGACTGAGAGCAAATGAGATTTAATGTTCCCTCGCTTTCGTGAAAGCGGGGGACATTAAAGAAGTTGAATAATAGAATGAATACATGTGTATCATTATAAATTAATTGTTCATATTTATATTTACTTATCTTACAACAATAATAAATTCCGTACAGATACATGCTTTTGACATTACTTGTTGATGAGCAGCACACAGCTTTTGAGTGTACATATGTGGGCATAAGAAATATTTAAAATGTAGGAAATAGCATTTTGGGGTGGAGGGGGTGGAGTTATTGGGTGATAAATATAGTGGAGCAGACTGTCATTCATGCACAATGGCTTTGCCTTAAGTATAAAGTGATTATTGAACACTTTCTTGTTTCAGGCATTACACAATCAGTCGTATTTTGATCAGGCTGAGGAGAAACTTAAACAAGCCCAGAGATTAAACAGTGGAAACATGTCTGTCAATAGGGAACTAGCTGCTCTGGAGAGGTACAGTAAAATAAATTGGTGTACAAATGTAATTCTTTATTAATACATGTATCATAATTTGCCTGTGCTGGACTAGTAGAGGTCAGAATTTTGTACAAAGATTTGAAATATGTAATTACCCCTAGTAAACATCCAGCTTGTTAAAAAATTTAGAAGAGGGCATTAGATCTCTCTAAATAACTACTTTTGAATCATCATTGTTCGACGCAGGGACCAATGTTCATGGATTTCGTGGGTCACCCTTACCCATGAATTTACATCCTCCTGAATGTTTATTTTGTAAACAAGTAGCCTCGAAATTATGTCCCCACAAAATCAGTAAAATTTTGCTTGCCGACGAACATTTCCCCCCATGAATTAAAATGATTCCACAGTATAGCATATTAGAATAGTAAAGTTACATCAATGCATTGAAGAATACAATGAAAAGAGGGGGGGTATTTCTTAAGTAACAAGCAGAAAGTTCCTTCATTATTATGAAAAAGTTACTTCGAAGGGATGTACATGTATTTGTGGGTTTTGTCATCTTAGGTTTGTGGAAGGTTACCTACCATGGATTATTGGGGTGAATACAGTAATGTATCAAGGTTACCTACCATGGATTATTGGGGTGAATACAGTAATGTATCAAGGTTACCTACCGTGGATTATTGGGGTGAATACAGTAATATATCAAGGTTACCTACCGTGGATTATTGGGGTGAATACAGTAATATATCAAGGTTACCTACCGTGGATTATTGGGGTGAATACAGCAATATATCAAGGTTACCTACCGTGGATTATTGGGGTGAATACAGTAATATATCAGTGAAATATGGAAGTAAGTTCTATTCAGGTTGATACAGATCATATTTTATGTGAGTGTATTTATCAACAGATCTAGACAGAAATTTAAAATGGTGGAAATAGAGACTTGTAAAAGGATGTTTTCTCAGCCACAGGGCATCACCGATGAAGGTATGGCTAATGTCTACATTCTCATTAAAAAAATCACTGAAATTATTTTTGTTAGAGTGAATGTTCTTATGGAAAATGTTTATTTTTTGGCTTTCTAATGCTGGAAAAAAGTTAGGGATACTTAGTTTATAAAATCCTTAGAAATAAAAAAAAATTTACAAGACTTCAAATTTCAAATTTTACTTTAGAAAAAGATAAAGAAAACAAAAGGCACCAGGAAGCAGAGGAGAGGTGTATGGAAGTGTCAGAAAAATTCCGCAGAGATGCAATCAAATATCTAAGGTTTGTGAATCTATGATTACATGAAATATACAAATGTTTCTGTGTAATTATGTGGGATGCTTATTTGTAATCTTTGGTATTCTCATGTACCCAACATTAAAAATCAGGTGTATACATAAACATATATATTAATGACTAATTATTAAAGTTGTCAATCAGTTGAAAAATCTGATATTAATTGGTGAATTGGTCTACATTAGCTCTCATGAATTGATATGAGAGAGTTTAAGCCTCAGTGCCTCTTGTCCATCCTTTTGATTGTTTATCAGTCTGACTCACAGTATAATTTTTTTCAAATAAATGCTACTTCTCCCACAGTTTTAGTTGGACGTGTTTTACTATTAATACAATAATCTTTGATATTCTTTCAAAAAAAAAAAGGGAAGTGGATTTACAGTGCATTTTCCATAAAGAATTAAAAAGATCCTAGAGATGCCCTGAGCACTGTATAAAATTAATGGGATTACTAGTATTTGTTGTTTAATTAAATATACTGGTAATGTTGTTCCAGTGACTTTAAAAATGACCCGGATGTGACAGAGATTCCGTTCACATCATACAAGCTGACATTTGGAGAAATAGCTTGTATGGTTGAAGAAGCTGACAGGCTGGGTCTCAAAGCTGTGGAAGTAGGAAGTGTAAGTATTATATATGTGTATATCCATCATATAAGTAATCGGGATTTACATAGGCTCTGGCTTAAAATCAAGTAACCAATCATGATGTCTGAGATTAGATTCATTCATACCTTGATATCTGATCCATTTGTAACTAACGACATTATTTTTAAATTCATTTCAGGGACAGAACTCGAAAATCAAAATAGTGAAGAAGAGGAGTCAGGAAGGTTATTAATGATCCTCCTGATGGAGCCTACCACAAAGTGTTCAATACTCACGGGTCTACATACAGAAAGGACAGCTTCTACTGATTGTTAATGTGATGTGGAAAACCTCTTGTTAAAAACCAACTTGGCAAAATAGCCATTGTTTTGTATTAATTTGGAATGTTTTACACTTTCAATCTCTTGTTTAAGGCATTATTTCTTTATGGTTGTGTGAGCTTATGTAGTTACTGGTATTTCAGAATTTCTGTCATTGTTTGACAAGTCTACTCTAGATAATATCATTGTCTGTATAGAATAAATTCTTGTGACATTGAATATTACTTGATAAGAATCTCCAGTCATTTCATCATTTAGAAATAAATATTTACTTTGTAAGATCAACAGTATTTGTGTTTTTAGCAGTTTTATTACCTGTATATAATTTGTAACAGAATTTTAGATATGTAAATCTAGTTAATCTTAGTCTAGTTATGAGGGTGTTTATTATATAGATGTACTTTTTATACAGATCTGTATCAATGTAGTCTGAAAGGAATGACTTTTGAAAGGTTTAAAAGTACATTTAGTTTTTCAAAAAGAAACAAAAACAAAAAAGAAGATAAAACAAATAAAGGAAACAAAGTCTTTAGGATATCAGTAGTATATTGTGTCTCTAGTCATTATTAAAATTGTTAAAAACATACAATGTAGTTTATTTGTTAAACAACTTGTATTTGGCAGTTCTGTTTTAATTGTCAAAAGTTTATGAAACCCAAGGTAGGGTAGTTATGGTTACATTTTCAATAATCCTTTGCATTTTTTATCTTTAATCATATAATTAATTGTAAGTGGTAGCAAAACTAAGGGATTTTATATATATTAAGTGTTCATGACATGAAAATTTTGATAATTTTTATCATACGACCAAATCTGATATAGAATCCATCTCTTTTTTTGTATGTACATACAATTGTAATGGTGGTGTTTTTGTATATTTTGTTTTGCAATTTCCAAGGCAGCAAAGGTTCAAATCATAGTTTTTCACATCAAGTTATGTTCCCAGTTTTTAGTAACATTTAATAAAGTGCATTTGATATTTACTTTTAAAAATACATGTGTCATAAATCCAAAAGTTTTCTGTATTGTTCTTTAGAAGGAAGTGAGCTGTGCCCTAGGTTGAGGGCTTGTAGTGACACATTTACCAAGAACTCTAAGTGAAAGATGAATATCAAACAGTGCTTGCTATAATTCAATTTTTTTATCCCTTAAATAATACATGATTATAATTTCACATTTATTTCACCAATGTCCTGTGAATGGTTTGCAGCAACTTTCAGTCAAGAGGTTTGTTCACATGATCTGTTTTGATCACCTTATTACAGTAATTAACCTAGTGTGCAGTGATATTGAAATGATTGATTGATGCATAGCCCTAGTAGCTGATGTACAAACAAATAAATAGACTTCATAAGGCATAACTGTTAATTTGCAGTATACTTTTAAAGATTCACTCCTCTGTTCACTCGTATAAAAATTTCTCTCATGCTAATGATTTTTCGAAAAAGAAAGCTAATTATACTTAAAATGCACACTATTCCAGTATACTTTGCAGGGCAAAATTTGACAAATGACCTTTTAGCTTAATTAGAGGGTCAATGTGCCTTCATCGTTACTTTTTCTAATATTTTGATCAAGTTTTTAATTATAAAGCTATGGCAATTCTGATAATTACAAAAAAATCCTCATTTTTCATGTGAAAAAGAATAAAGTTAATTGCAATGCAGATTAGAGTGTCTGACATTTCTACCTGGATTAAATTGTAATATAAAGGTGTAATGGCCCTCTGCTCTAATTTTCGCCATTTTTTAAGTAAAAAATTTCCCAACATTCATTTTCATCAACAATATCATTAGATTCAAATGGAAAATACTATGATGTATGAAGTGGTACTAAAATTTTCATAAATAAATTTGTGTCTTGCCATAATTATGTGAAGAAAATTGACACAATGAATAGAAAAGATAATAATTTATCATCACAATATAAAATTAAAATCATAAGGTATATATGAAAATAATATTTAGTGTCATACAAAGGGGGACCGACTCTCTGATAAGAGAGATAACTTTCGAAATAGAAAATAAGTCTCACAAAAAAAAAATCATTTCTGTAAAGGTATTTAGCACGTCATACCTCATAGTAGTAATGCTATGACTCTTGATGAAAATCAATGTTAGGACGTTTAAAAAAATCTGAAATTTAGAGTAGAGGGTCATTACTCCTTAAATTCATAGTAGAAAACATAATGTGTTCCTTTTTAAGTAAGAATATCGCATTTTATTACATTTTCAACAGTAAAATACTGTAATTTATATACTGAATAAAAGTGATATTCTGACACAGTGTGAAAGGGTATCAAAATGGTATTCTCGCAGTGTGAGAATATCAGAAGTGCGGCAAAACATACGATTTTCCTTACCTTCACGAAGAGTGCTTTTAAAAAAAAAATCCCTGGCTTGTTGTAAGATAGACTATGATGTCACAGCCTATGACACTGTGTTACGAAAAAACAGAGGCATTAAAGGAAAAATCTAAGAAAATGTAATAAACAGAAAGAAGATGTGTGAACAAGGCGTTCGAAGTGCCTACAGTGCAACAAACAAGAAGTGAAAAATAAAATCTCAATTATATCAACATTTTCTTTGATATTTCATCTAACATTAAAGTATACATGTACCTTATGTAAAATCTCAAACAATTTACAAAAATCTCACAAAGACTGAAATTATTAGCCTATGAAATAGCATATTCACACTAAAGAGGACAAAAAGGATCATTTTCTCATACTTTAACAAAATTTTTCGATTTGAGTGGGTGTTCGCTCCATTTTTTTGAAAGTTTATCCTAAAAGTTCGCATAAAAATATATAATTTTTGGTTTACAAAAACATGGAGCAAAGACCCACTATACCTTAAAAGTACTCTTTTATGACAAAGCATTCGCATCTTTCCGAGAAATACTTGAAGTCCATTAAATCAAGGGGCATATCACAAACATGATTTAAATGCTACAATTCATAAAGAGCTGTGTACCGCAGTGGTTAGCGTGTTAGTCTCAAATCAGAATGATACTTCGGATTTTTATTGCTAGGGTTCGAATCCCACTAATACCATTTTATTTTTTAATAAAAGAATAACTTTTTTTCGAGATCTCTTTTTCTCAGAAAAGTTCTGTTGATGATAAGTTCATAAATTTCAATAATGAGAACTTTACTTTAAATACTTAATTCACAAATTGAATACGATTTTTTTTAAATATCTGAAGCTATAGGCATTCTGCACGCCTTGTTCACCCATCTTCTTCAATGTTTTGTAGATGAATATGGAATGTATTTCACTCGTGAGAATATAAAAAAAAATCCTGTTCCACGAGTGAAATAAATTCCATATTCATCTACAAAACATTGAATATTCTCTATGAATCTGCTTGAACAACATGAACAAAGAAATGCATCCATCAGCAACAGTTCTTTCTTTAAAACACTTTTGTTTTAGAAAAAAATGTACCGTGTATTATTAATAAAAATTCTACAACTCATGATTTTGTTCTTTGGGATTAATTGTCTCTCTTATTAAAGGGTCATTCCACCTGAAATGGTGAAAAATGTGCACTGCTTACAAAAATACATTAAAGATCAACAGAATGTACCTGGTAAACAAATTTTGTACGACTCTAAATTAAATTGTTGGAAGGGTGTCTCTTGTGACCCATGAGGACTTTTAATGCTATCTTCCTTATATAATAATGCATTATAATCAACTTGAAGATTTTCGTTAGAAATTAATTTATCTTAGTTATTATTATTTATTTAGTTATTTATTTTTTAGCATACATCAATCAGAATTTTAACATAAATCAAAAATCATTTTTAAAAAATATGCAAAATTTTGTACCGCATAGGCGTCGAAACCAGGGGCTGGGGGAAGTTTTAGCCCTCTCCCCCACTTTATTGCAAAGATAGACATAATCTAGACATTGCAAATTGGGGTTTAACCCCCCCCCCCCCCAAAAAAAAGTTTTTTGTTGTTGTTGGTTTAGCCATCCCCCCCCCTCCCCCCACACACACTTTCAATTTGCTTCCGACGCCTATGTACCGTATAACTTGAACAGATTATCAGCATTCTATTTGTTACTAAAAATGATTTAGATTTATGAATATATAAATTTTGATACATGTACAATTAATGCATATGCTTATTGAGAAATTCAAAATTATGTGTACTAAATATAGTTTTGCAATTCTCAATAGTACCTGTCCACCTGTTTCTACATAAGTAAGCTTGGAAGCTTTTTAATGTGTTGGATATCTCCATCAATAGAAAAAACGCTAACAAATTACTAGTGCCACATCAGTTTCAAACTTTTATTGAGTTTATTTGTTAAGACAACTATAATCAAGATGACTTTACGTAGTACAAACGGATATATACACAGAGACATCTATCTCCCTTCAGTCGGCGTACATGGTTTTATGAAAGTTTGGATTTCTTCCATTAATTCATTGTAGAATTATCCAGGGATGAAACTTGAAAAATGAGTTGTGTTATTTAATTTTAAGACTTCGTGCATATATTCGTCTTATTACAAGATGTTACAAAAAATTACAAAATTTACATTTTAAACATTTTTCTTTCAATTCAAAGCTTTATTTTTACATCGAACATATATTAAATTTTTTGACGTAAAAAAAAATATGCGATAAATTAAAAGACTTAATTTGGACGCTATTTTCCGAGTTTCATCCCACTAGGACTTACAGAAAAAGAAAAAAATAACAGAACTACTTTGCACCAAATTACACATATACAACTACTTGTAATTTGAAATTTCAATGCTTGCTTCGTACCGATTTCATCAAGAAAAATGTACATTTGTACTTGAATTTGTAATTAGAATGAAGAATTATGCTTTTCACTGGTATCATTTATAGACATTCAGGATGCGCCCCATTTCTAGATGCTGAGAGTAAAATCCACCAAATGACAATGGCGCTCTGCTATGTCGGTATGACCGCGGTCTAAAAAGAAAAAAAGAACCTAATTATATATAAACATATGTTTTTTTTTCCACATTTTTAAATATTATTGTAACCATAAAATAATAAGAATACGAGGTCTTCCTCTGTGTTGATTCTTCACGCAGTGTATATTGTGTCGTTTTCTACAATTCATTGAATTCTATAATTGCAGAAACGGACACAATAAGCCTCGCGTGATATATTGCTGGCACGTCACAAAATCGTCTAACAATTCCTGTTAAAGAGTGAATACCTGGCAACATCGAATTTGTTAAAAGGATAAAAATAAAAACGAAGAAAAAAAACCTCAAAATAATTTAAGTGAACAATTCAAGTGATTATACATGCTATTAAGTAATGTTAAACATACCTTACCGTCGATCAGATGTCTTGCCAGAGTTAGGTGGTTCCTCTGTTGTCATTGGGGTCAATATTTGACTCTGGGATCTCCTAAATAGTCCACTGCTGTCTGTTCCCGTGGCACGAGTGTCTGGCTGACCGGTTATCCCGTAAATCTCTGCAAGCTGCTTCCCGCTGCATTTGGGTGTTGGGGTGGGGACAGTTTCGTTGAATTTCGCAAAATTGGCTCTCCATTGCCCATTATCATTATCAAAATCGATCATATTCACAAAGCGATTACCCCAAAGGATATCTCTCGAAGAGTAGGAAGTCCGAGCTTGGCAAATTTCGCCTGTTGCTTCAATTGTGCCCTCTAAGATGATAATGATTTCAAATGTATTGGACAACATTTGATCAAATGTCAACTCATACAATGGACTATGTTCGTTTATCTTGTGTCTTAAAATGAGGGGCCACATCATGAAGACACGGTCGTGCATCTCATGGGCTTCAAATTCCATCTGTTGTTGGTATAAAGGATAGACAACTCCCTCCTTTGACACTTTCTCACTGACGAAGATTCCAAACGATGACGTGTCCACAAGGTGAGACTTCCGCATGTCCCCAACTCGTATTTCCAGGCAAAGTTCTCCATTCTCTTTACAGATACAAACTTTTTCACTGAACATGAGAGTGTGTCGTCTGTGTTTGGGTCTAGATAATTTTACCAACAAGAAGCCCACTAGCAGAGTTTCCAGGAGGAAGCCAACGGTGATCTGAACAAAAACTAACAGCACACTACCGCTGCAGGACGTATTGGGGTAAAAGGTTCCATACCCGATTGTCGTTTGTGTCTCGATGGAGAAGAGTATAAGGTCTGCAAAGGTTTTCGCCCTCTCTACACAAGGGACCCAGCTAGGATTGTTCAGGTTATCAAAGTCACCGTGTGCTTTTGCCAAAATAAACCAAATCAGCGCAAAAATAAAATAAACAACTAGAAAAGTGAGCACAAATACTAAAATCGCCCAGCGCCATTTCAGATCTATCAAGGTTTGAAATAAGTCTAGGACGAACGAGCGACGCTCGGAATGGGACAGTCCTTTATAGGTTACGCGGTATTTCCCGGTTTTCTTGACCAAAGCTGGTCGCCCGAGTTGGTAGCCTTTCCGCAGCTTAGTGATGAGGGATGTGTCATCTCCAGACGACGAAGGAAATTCCACTAGCTGCTCTCCGTCGTCTGACTTCTTTTTATGCAATTGTAGGTTAGAAAGGGACTTCAACATGTTGATTTGTAGAATAAAAAAGGTGTTTTCTTCAGACGTTTTAAAGACGTCCTTCCACTGCAAATTCTATCTCATATTTGAGTTCTCACTTGTCTTGCCAAAATATCTATTTAATGTCTTTCTGGACAGAGTTAAGATTACTGCACTTCAACCAATCAGATTGCAGAGGGATTGTCTCTAGTCCCCAGAAAGACAAATGTCCTTAATCGGCCGTCGATGATTATTCTGACAGATGAATTATGATCGAATTTGATGGACGATCGGAGCATGTCTTGAGGAATGTGATGGCATAGCCATTGTTTCTGGGCTGCCTCCGGGCTGTGTTGTAAGGTATTGCTGAGGGCCACCTTGGTCTTGTAATGGACTATCACCTTGTGTACGAAATAAAAAAAAAAAACACGATTACATGAAAATAGTGTTATCATGATATACGGTTTACAAGATTTAAAGCATAATCACATAATAACTAAAGGGATGGAACTTAAAGAATAAACTCTCTGTAGCCACAAACTGATAATGCAGAAATATTAAAGTTCAAGAGACTACGAGCAATTTTGTTACTTATTTAATCAGAAGGGACCACTCCATGTTTGACTTTGTTCACTAGATATTTGAATTACAATTTAAAGATCGATTTTGTTTTCTGTGTACAGTCACACAAAATAACACAACATTAATATGAGTAAAGAATTTTTTCATCCCTTTATTTCACTTACCCGGAGCATTTAGCAATTGAACCCCTCTGTCTGTCTGTCTGTCTGTAATTAAAGCGTTTTCGGTCATTGTCCTTCACAATTTCTGCATAGAAAATTCTTTTTCTTTTGTAATTAAAGGACGGTAGGTTAATTTC
The DNA here is from genome assembly GCF_033153115.1 of Saccostrea echinata. Taxonomy (NCBI): domain Eukaryota; kingdom Metazoa; phylum Mollusca; class Bivalvia; order Ostreida; family Ostreidae; genus Saccostrea; species Saccostrea echinata. The sequence goes on along the minus strand of NW_026889803.1, from coordinate 62,743,415 downwards.
TTGAATTAAAATATAACCTATTTTAACTTTTGATACATATACTATATGTGTGGTATATCAGAGATTGGGATTTTGAATTCTTAGAGATTGTAAAAGAATTTAGCCACCTGGGTGAAAGAAGGGGAGAAATTGGAATTCATTTTCACAAGTTAAGATTATTTTAATATTTCACTATCATTATTAGGAAATAGGATAAATTAATGCTGATAAAAACATCAATGAATGACGACTTGAAATATTTGTTGGAAACCTGTTGGGAACGAATGGTTTGGAATTTTACCTCGATATTTTTTTTTTCGGTGAATTTAAAACCATTTAATTGAATATTATCTTAAAAGAATACATTTTGTACTTGTACTAACATTTTTAAAGAACATATTTTAAACACATTTTTGCAGTTTTTCGTTTCATTGTTTTTAATGTTGCAGGAAACATTACCGGAGCATTTTAGTAAGTAAGTGAAATTCCGTTGTAAAAGTTTGTATTTATAAATAATCACCTTAACATGATTTTTAAATAAATGAAAAGCAGAAAAAGAAATCTTTTATTCAAAATATTTATTATTGAAAAGATAAACGTCCTTTATGAATTTTCATTTGAATTTGGAAATGATAACCCGTAAAATATTTTGTAGCGTTATCATTTTCATCTATATTTTTAGAATCAGTCATTCATAAGTGTAATGAACATTAGTAGGGAATCGCTTAGGCTTCTTAAATTCATTTGTATAACAGTTCTGGTGACATTTGAATAAATTATAATCTTTAGTCAAAGCTATCCTCATTTGATTTTTTTAAAAAAGCAAACAAACGTGACACAAAACATTATCATCAAGGCCTTGACCAATAATTTCACAGACTCCTTGTATTAAACATTTTTAGTCTGTCAGAAATTCATCTCTTCCTTAGTGCGTACTTTTACGAATATTTCCGATTTCTACTCTTCCCCAATGTGCTGCTGATCAAGATACTGAACGAAACTATAAAATGTTAGCGATTATCATGAAAGCTTGTAGGGAAAAATGTCTTTTTAGACGTCAATACTAGTATAAGATTTGAAGTCTAAATCTGATAAATTCACGTATGATAATGAGAGTTTGTCCATTTTTTTTCCTGCATTGCTGGTTTGTTTCGAAGTTAAACATTAATCCTTTTGATAAACAATAAGTAAGATGACCTTTTTATAAAAAAAAAATCTTTTTAGACCTCTCCATCTTAAGCCTAAAAATTATGAAGATCGTTCAAGAAGGCTCAGTCTATACATACCCCCTTCCTTTTTAGGGGCTCCCAGAATTTTGCCTCACCTAAATTAAGGGAGAAGCTGCAACTGTAAAGGAAAAAACGAAATGTCAAAACAGACGATGTACACTTTGAGAGAGCCTCGCCCCGTCTTACAAGTATACGTTAAAGGGGAATAAATTGTTATAGAACTAGATCTTAATTTTACAACGAAAAAATCCCCCCCCCACACACACATAAAACCTCCAAAAAACCATGTTGGAGGAAAATCAAACTCAGTATATAGTGTGCTTTTGATTTTATGACACCTGACGGTACGTTTAGGGCGTAAAAATGAAAACAAGTAAAAAATTCCAAAACAAATGAACAATCTTATTTTTTGTATTTGATGAGTGCGACAGTAATAATTTTTGACGGCTTATACTAGACGTCAACGTTTAAGCTACTTTCTAGATTTTTCCTGACAGTTTCTTTGATTTCACAAATTAGATACACCATAAAACCTTAATTTGTCGCCGAAAGCTGGACAAGACGGATGATAGAGGTAGAATCAATCGGTATCAATGTGTCAACTGTCCATTAATTATGGACGTCGTAAAAATATATCCATGGTGCTTTTTATGGCGTGTTTTGGCCAGGATTCCTGCAAGTCACGTGGTCTGGAATCTCCGTTTGCGGCAGACGATGCCGCCAGCTTGCGGCGATATACGCCGTTTTATTGGAATATTATCGATGGACAGGTGGATTGATTATTGGTCCCCGAGCACCTGAACAACAATCAATACTGGATTTTTGTAGGCATAGTAACCAAAATTGTTAGGGTACTAAACTTGTAAATATAACTGGCCTATTTATAAAGAGTTACCAACATTATATTAAATATTATGCAGATCTTTCACATATAACTTTATTTTCATTTTTACAAAAGATGTGAAATTTATAATGAATTTTAGAAGTTTTAAGTTTTAAGCCAGGAGTTTTGTTTGTAAATGTATTCATGAACTGGTTTTGTACCCTTTGTAATAATTTTATCAAATGAATACTAGAATCCTCCAAGTGTGTGAAACAAGGTGACTTTTCTTAAAGTAGGGTTTAAAAAGATTAAACTTCAGACAACTTCTTTCCGTACCAGTAAAATGACAGGAATATAGTGAACACTTAAGATGGGGTAAATGTAGAGACTCAGAAGTAATTCTAATTCGGAATAAAAGTGTCTGTGGTAGTAAACTGAGATGTATACAGTATGCTAATACAAAGAGTATGTAAATTTGGCGGGGACCTAAGCTTGGACACTCTTTATTTTCTGAAGGAAAAAGTAAAATTTGATGTCATAACATAAGGATGAAAAAATTCAAACAATTGACTTTAGTATATACGTATATGTAAGCTTTATAGAGGCTATCAACTAAAAATTAATCTTATCACAATAGGTTCAATACATTTTTAAATATAAAAGTATTTCATTCTTCTGAGTCGCGCTGAAAGGGGATGAAAAAAAAATGAAGCCATTTCTTGCATGTATGTAAGAAGTCCTTGGTGTTTGCTTTTGTGACTGGACGTATTGTGTATTTTTTGTGAACCTGAATACATTAGGTAATCTAATGACAGGTCGCTATGATTAATAATAAGATTTCTTTCTAATGGTCAAGATCCCACATCCATCACTTCGGCCATAAACTGGCCTATACTGTCAAGGAGAATTTCGCGCCATCGTAGATGACCATGCGTCTTTTGTAGAATATGGCTTAACACTTTGATGTGGTGTTCACACCGTCATATACAATGCTCTTTTTAAAGTCACCTAAAATGTGTTAACAAACTGTACAAGTTATGTTGGACTATTAATGTTGCACCATGTGTGTTTTCGGACCGTCAAAGAGTGCGGAATGCTACTTAATTCGGTTTTTTCATACTTTAAGTTTTGTTTTTAGATCCATTGTAAACATTGTTTATGATTTTTCTGTGGTCATGGACACTACAATGTAATTTAATGAATCAGAGATGATAATGACCAATAATGAACACAATTATTTATTATTTCAGTGTGTAATAACTGCTGACATTATGAATGACCCCGTCCTTAGTCAGGTGCTTATCACTACAAGTCAACCATATCACGAGCGGGCTTTAGAAGTAAATGTCTCGAAAACAAAATCGTTGTATTCAGAAACGTTAGTAACAATAAATGGTATTTCAATAATAAATCTATAGAGGTTGTAGATCTTTTTTTTTTTTTGTATTTAGGTTTTGTTAATCTTTAATGGTAAATTTTTAATTACCCAGAGACAATTGTCTGTGCAGGGACGCAAAGCAATGTCTGATCATAAATCCTCCATGAAAGAATTATACTTCTTTGGCGTTTTTTTTTTGGACACATATGTTTGTTGCATTTTCAACTATGGGTGTAAAATTTGGGGTGTGCATAAAAGTCATGTCGGAAAAAGCATCTAGATTTTTTAAAGGTATATTTTCTTTGGTTGCGCAAATCAACAAATGCAACTATGCTGTATTATGAAACTGGCCGTATACATTAATTTTGTTTTATGTCTTTAATTTATTTAGAATGTCACTTACCGATTCAAGATAAAACAACTCTTTACTTCATTATGCATATATTTATTTATATAATAAATGTACAAAGAAAATTTAAAGGGCAGAACTGGGCAAAGTATACCAAGGACAGTTTGAATATGTTAGGCATAATTGGATCAAAACTTTTTAACCCAAGTGAGTGTTTACCTATAATAAAACATAGAATTAGTGATTATTGTTTACATTTACTTTTGAGTAACATGAACATCGAAGTTATATAAACATCCGGTTGATAATTTCTGTATGCAGTACTATCTAGAGAAAGTAATACTAAAAAAAATTATAAGAAGCAAATAACAAAAATACGATATCTTCACATAATCAACGTCTATCTACAGAAGCTTAAGACATTGGAATTTCCCAAGGAATGATATACGTTGTAAAACGTGTGCATAAATTGAGGATGAATACCACTTTGTACTTATATTTGCCCCTTCTTCACTGATTATAGTCAAAATATTATTAAAAAGTACTTTTGGAAAAAAAACTCTGTTTAAATTTGTTCAATTATTAAGTGTCAATAAAGTAAAAGAGCTATGTAACCTAGGAAAATATATTTGTTAGTCATTGGAACTTCGTAGTCACATGTATGCCAATATGTTATTCTCCAAATCTGTTTAAGGACATACGCAACGTAGTTTGAACTTTATTGTCTTTTTCCCTGGAGTTGAAGAGTTCCAATGCTTAAAGGAACTGTGTGCTACATTTTAATGTCTATATATGCTGTTGTACATTTCCTCTAAAACAAGTGTGGATAAACAAAACATCTAAAATATATGTTTAGTAATATTTGTATATTTTTCATTGAATTTTTGTATATTTTTCTTTGAATTATGCAAGAATTTTCATTAATTAATATCTTTTCAAAACCCCTGGTAATGCATACTGATTTTTGTCTACGAACATCTGATGACACTATAATCTTAAATTAAGAATATCTTGAAAAATTATCAGTTGGTAAGGTACGTTGCGTATGTCCTTAACCTGTTAAATACAAGTATACTTTACTGTAAAATTTGCACAATATATAATATGTATCTTATGAGTATGCCATAAGATTGTATGTCTTGAGCAATAATTGAGTCACCCGGTTTTATTTAATTATCCTATTATGGGTAAAAAAACACAATGCGGACTAACTTACATTTAAATTTTAAAGAATCAATTAGAGGTGCTGAATACATTGTTGTTGTAAGCTTTATGTTGCAAAAAGTAAGGCGACAGTTTCTCAAATGTCCTTTGCCATTACTCATTTAAAATTCATTGTAATTTTAATATTGACATTCACTGTCTTTTTGACTTTAAACAAACCCAGGCAAGTAACTGATATTTAATGATTTGGTCTGGCAAGCGTTTAATTTACATGTTTGTAAAATCTCAAAAAGTAACATATGGCATGAAAAATGTGCATGCTTTGTACATGCGTTTTAAACAATACGGATAGATTCTGTAATTCGGTCAATCTCATTCATTCAGAGATCAATATTTCAGGATAATTGATTAATTGCCAATCGGTTTCTTTTATCTTGTCATCGATGGATAAAAGACATTGAAACTAATGGAGTTGCTAGCGCTTTGCTTGACAGATTTTTCGCCATAGTCCCGTAACATGTAATGATGCGTTGTGCCCCTTGGGTTACCAGAAACACTTGTTTATTTTTTTCTTGATTGTGATTTATTGGTGATTAAACTAATCAACAAGAAAATATACCATTAATTATAATGTCACACTCAGACCACCAAGTTCAAAAAAGAAATAAGAGACTTCGCCATTGTAATTTTACATTGATACAGTAAAGATGTCTACAACAGAGAAAGTCGAAGAAAAACTCAGCAAGTTGCCGTTCGTGAATTATGTCAAACAAAGATTTAACCTGGGTGAATACAACCCCGAAGACAAACGCAGAGCAATCGTACAGAAATCTGGCCATTATAGGGTGAAATATACAGGACTGAAAGAATATCGTGCCAAGTTCCTCCAAGATCTATACATCACTCTCATAGACTTGAAATGGCGATACGCGCTTGCCGTGCTTTTCAACGTTCATCTTTTATCTTATTTCTTTTTTGCTATTATGTGGTACTGGATGATGTTCAATCACGGAGATTTCGACCACGTCAACGATCCGAAGTGGGAATCCTGTGTCAATGGCGTCAACAGCTTCGCTGATGCTATGCTATTTTCAATAGAAACCCAGACGACAATCGGATACGGTTTTGCCTATCCTAACACAGACTGTGGTGGCGCTCTCCCCCTGCTTTTTGTACAGATCACTGTTGGCATATTTCTAGAAAATGTTCTGCTTGGTTTTATTTTTGTAAAATTTGCTCAGCCCAAGCGTCGTCGAAAGACCATCATGTTCAGCAAATTTGCATGCGTTTCACAAGAGGAAGGGGATCTTTGTCTACAAGTAAGTTTTTCTTGATAATTGTGAACAGAGACGCTTATATAAATCGGTTACCAAACAATTTTTGAATTATTTCTACACATTAAAAAAAAAACTAAATCGTTTGTTTGCTTTCTGTTGTAGATACGAGTTGGAGACATGCGACAGAGTCACCTTATTGATGCCAAGGTACACGGAATCCTCATCAAAAGACACGTGACCCGAGAGGGTGTAGCATATCCCCTGTTTCAGCATGACGTCCATTTCCAGGCCAACAACATGGGGGAAACAATAATGCTAATGTGGCCGCTCATTCTCAATCATAAAATTACCAAGGACAGTCCTTTTTGGGCCATAAAACCCTCCGACTTGTCGTCAGAGGAATATGAACTTGTTGTTTGTATAGAGGGGACTCTTGAAACAACTGGCGAGTTCTGCCAGGCTAGAACGTCATACTTACCTTCAGAAATCCTCTGGGGTCATCGATTTGATCGTATTGAAGAATTCGATGCAGGAAATGGTAGATGGGAAATTGACTTCTCCGGGTTTAACGATGTTGTATACATTACTAACATCAGACATAGCGCCAAAGAGCTGAATCCCTACCGAGAATTTAGAATGTCAAAGGACGAAAGGGAGACAACTGAAGGAAAAAGTATGTCCATAAGTCTGCAGTCCGTGGCCTATGATCTACCACCCGAGTATCCTAGCGCCTCTAATTCTACAGAATATCAAAAAGCCGGGAGCCCAAAACTTCTAACCCGGGGGCTTAGTCAGATGGACGAATTGGAACGAAGTAGACTATCTCTTGAAATGGAAGGAGAGAAACGTGAAAAAGAATTATCTGAAATACAAGCCAATGGCAAAACTACGACACCAGAAGCAAAAGAAACTACAACGGAAGAGCAAACCCCAGTGGATCATGATCTAGGGGACGGGGAACCGATAATTAATGATCCGCCCGAATCTGATGTCTCTGATGTCGACACTATCGGACATGATGACGCAGAGGAGGAGGAAAACTTCCATGACGTGGCTTCTTCGTGATGGCGGGAAACACTGACTTTCGGTTCTAGAATTAACTAAGAATTTTAGCTTTATTTCAAGCGGATCGTATTTGTACATGTAAATTATACATGCATCCAGTAATCTACAAATAAAACAATCTTGTAACAAATATTCACAAGAAAAAAAAAATCTATAAAATTACGTTATCTTTTGTGATTTTTGATAGATAAATGCTGAAAAGACGCATAAATATTAAAAATGAATTATGTATTCAAAGTACAATAAAGCAACTAGACAATATTTCAATTTATTGCAAAGGAGGATATAATGATGATATTAGATATACTTTCGGTGAAACCTTATAACCATGAGTGGAGAGAGAGAGGGATATTTTTTTTCAAATCATTCAGAAGCACACTGAAATATCCATGGAAACTGTAAATCAATACTATTAGTATAGAAGACAGTTCTATTGCACTTCTAATCGCCTAAAGTATTTCACTATATGTGTATTCTGTTTTGCTCCCTGTTTTAATGGCCAACAAGTGAATACTTTCCAAGCTTGCTCGAAATAGAAACTTCAATAATTATGAATGAGTAAACGGAATAGTTACTACAAATGATTTGTGCGCATGTTTTCCTGAAATAGTGGGGGGACAACCAAACTCGAGGATCATTCTGAAGTATCTGACTCATGATATTATAACTAAACAAGGAATTAAAAACTACACTTGATCTATACGGGGTCAGAGTGTGCACCTGTGAATGTTAATTAGGTAATCCTATCCTACGTCATTTAACAAATTACATGATTTACCTGTCAGTTAAATTCCGGCTAAAGTGTTTGAAAGATGAGACTTTTCTTTCGACTTTTTTTTTTTTTTTTTTTTTTGGTAAAGATAAAAAATATTGAAGAAAAATGTGTTTGAAAATGGCTTTAACGTGAACTGGTAATAAGGTGCATTGTGTATTTGGATGAACCTACGCCTGTTATTGAAACATGGTCCTAAGAACTAAGCTAAATCTGATATTTTGGATACATCTTGTACTGTTGTTTATTGACGGTCAATGTCAACTAAATCTCAGAAGGTAAGGAATAGTCTAGATATAAAAAGGGACATATGATGTTTATTTTTTTCTATATGGGAAATGAAATCAAAGTTAAAAACTAGAAAATATTGAAACACATATGGTTTATTAACATCACTTCCGTTTTCCAAAAGCGGTCATCTTTCTCCGAATGTGTGAGCTATTGACTGCTGTTGAGTTCTGTATGGGCAGGTAAATTGTTTATCTTTTTACAAAGGTGTTGAATTTGAAACTATGTTATAAACAAACTATCACAGTTGTGAATTCAACAGAAACTCGGCCATTTCATTAACGAAAATGGCCGAGTAGTTACTATTGCAAGAAAAGTCACATGTTGATTTGTTAAATAAAAAAAAATGATAATAAAAACATAATAGTACATTAACTTTGAAAAATAAGTATATGTAAAAAATTATCTTTTTAGATAACCAGCCGCCAGCTTTTAATTTTTTTTTTAAAAATTATATCGTATTATTTTAAAAGTCTTCTTTTTATATTTACCCAATGCTGTTGAGGTAGATTTCTAAACTGAAAAAAATTAATTGAATTCTCAACACGTGAATCATATGTATATATGGACTTCTCCAGACCGTGCTGAGATACCAATTTCTTTACTGATCAAACAAATCGTAAAAAATTAAATACATGTATATACTTCGACAGTCAATCCAAATAACAAACATCCCAGTTTTCAAAATGATACTGCGTTTCAAATTTAAGAAATTGCTTTTCTTATTGACGATTTTGATCAGGAAGGCCCCTAGCTGTTCCATTAATATGCGTGAAAAAAAAAAAAAGAAATATTATACGGTCGGAGATTTCAGCAATTTTTTTTTTAATTCAACAGAGTGAATTGCCAGTGGTACTCTAGAGAATGGATCACGAGGAATAACTGGCGTAGTACTGGACAATGTGAAATCCCTATCAGTCAGTATATTGAAAGAAACTGATAATGGTCTTAGAGGATGTATATCAAATACAATTTTCTTTATCACAAGCTGTTATTATTTTAATAGGAGAAATTCAAAACTATTGAAAAAGAAGGCGAGTGTTAAAGACATTTTCAATTAAAAAAAAAAGAAGATACTTGTCTTTTAATGTCTTGGTTAGGAGCATGGGAATCTTCTGGGCCAGTGGGACCTAAAGGTGACAAAGGAGAGCAAGGTATTATGGATAATTAATGCTAAAACATGCCTAGATGAAAACACATGGGGATTTCCTACTGCTAGGTTTATTATTCCAGGCAATCCTGGAATGCCCGGACTGAGTATAACGAGGTCAATTCAAGGACGAAAGGGGGAACCCGGAGAAAGAGGACCTCCCGGAAATCCAGGGGGAAAAGGGGAGTGGGGTCAAAAAGGGGATCCCGGAAATCCCTCCTTTATAAGCGGTACATGATTGTTTAATCTAATTCTGTACATCGATCAGCAACTCAAATTCCTAGTCCAGCTTTGAGATTTTATTTTGAATCGCCATTGTCTTCGACATTTATTATCTTTTTTCAGAAAGAGAATTTAAAATTCTTCAGGATCAAGTTAATGTAAGTAAATTAATTAATTTACTTTAAAATGTTTCATATACATGTATTTTTGTAATATGAATGGTTATATTGATTATCAGTTATTGATTAATTTTTGGAAATCCTTGTTTCGTCACGATCACACACATAAAAGAAACTTAAGAAGAAAACAAACATCGATGATTCTAAAGCTCAGGGGCCAAAGGGCGATAGAGGTCATAAAGGTGACACAGGTCAAAAAGGTCAACGTGGAGAGAAGGGCGAGCCAAGTAAATGGAATGATAGAATTTCAAAGGGAGAGAAAGGTGAACCAGGAGCCATTGGCCCAGTGGGACCCCAGGGACCTAAAGGAGAGCCAACAGAAAGCGTACCAGCAATACTGACGGGTATCACCAAACACAGAGACAAGAACTAAGGATTCTCATATCTGAATTTGCTAAATATACTTCGAGTAATCAATTCACCCCCAGAAGTGATAAAAATAATCCGATTTCTCATAAAAAATTAATTCTAAAAATCATGTGTTCTTTTCGTCAAACAGTTGACAAGAGACACATCGGTTTTTTGGGGGCAGACTTAATTAACGTTTTTTTTAAATTTTTGTTTAATTCAGTGCAATATATATATACGTATGTATTGTTCTGGCAAGGCAAAAAGATATTTTAATTTTTCAATTACATGTATGACTCCTTCAATGTAGAAAATGCTGAAAATGGCATCTCACTATAAACATTAAACACTCTTTTTAAAAAACCAAAATGAACTGAAGTTAGATCAACATTATACCGAGAAAGGCTTTTCTTTTACATGTAATTGTAAAAAGGAATATTTTATATTCTGCAGCTGAAGATGTAACCGACATACTGAACCGAATCCAAGTAAGAAGTTAAACTAGTTATGAGAATACTAGCCATTTATTTTGTAAGGATGATCTCATTTAGATATACAAAACAAAAATATTGGAATTATGTAATTAATTAAAGTTTAATACATGAAGGTTGTGTGGATTTTAAACGTTTCTATCCTTTAAATGTAGATACTTGAAAGAAAAATGAAAGAGTGCTCGTGTGGAAAACTTCCAACAGGTAAAGTGAAACGAACCTTATCAGTGAAAAAAAGAATTGTTATTTAATCTTGTAGTGTAATGCATAGTATTTACAGCTACCAGGTAATTTCAAAGTTTTCATTATGAAAAGATGTTCAATCATTTTTATAGAAAGAACGACAGGCACTTGTTTCATATTCTGAAGTTTTCATTCTGAAATGTCTGGCTTTAACGTACAATATAAGCCAAATCGGAAGTTGATGTATTTTCTGTAGTCTTAGAATGTGTTGAGACAATTTTCAAGGAATAAATGAGTGGTTTACAATAAAGAGGCCCGACGGTGGACGTCTGAAACGATTTAATAGAAAAGAAAAAAGTCTCTGGAAGCGAATATTGTCTTGTAAAAATAGGTTAATGATTGATAAATTCATAAAACACGAGTTTCAAGTGAGGGTGTCTGAAATTGAGCTGCATGCCTTGTAGATAGAGAAAGGAGTGGGCCCCCTGTATACGAAGAAGTGCTTGTCGATTATTTTAGCTTACCCGCATTGCAAGTATTTTGGACTTCACGGTTCCTTCTTTTTTAAATCAGGATATTTTACAAAACATAAGTAAATTCTTGTTCTTAAATTTCCAGTGAACATGACCGTTTCTCCTCCACCACTTCCGGTTGGTGACTCTCTTCGCCAGAAGTTGCTGAATGAATTGAGAATCAGCAATGACGGTGAATGTGTCAGTTACGCTCTACAGTACTACAGCAAATGTTCGGAGAAATAATGATCAAAAGAAATATTGTAAAAATGTCATATATTGTGTAGAATGTCAATACATGTTTACAATTAAACATAAAACAAGGTAAGATGCATTCTCATTACTCTGTCTGTGGTTATACTGGTATATACAAAGTGTGAGAATAGGTTTCTTTGTTATGCAACAGAGCACAACATATATGTAATATTGTCAACACCTACATTTAACAATCCATCAGTTTACTTATGTTGTCTTTCCGTCAGTTTCTGAAGGATTTATTTTTGTTAAAAATGGAAGGGTCTACAGGACAATATTTCACAGTCAAGACTATTCCGTGTTCGACACATCCTTTTGACTTTGTCTATAACTGATCTACAATGTAGTAGACTCAAAGTCATGATTCACCCTTTGGCCGTAACCATCCTTATTGCACAGTATGGGTTTCCATAATACATACATTACAAAATAATGACTGAAACAAAAAAGAAATATCCCAATGTATCTTTAACATAGTGAATCAGTTTTGCCAACAGAAAAAAAGTAATTTTTAAACGTGTGATCTTTCATTAAATTTGTGTACTGCTTTTTAACTGAGTGTAATTTGAAGTTAATCACTGAAATTGAGTATGTAATAGAGAATGCGGTCTGCTTTCTCAATTCTTTTGCCAAAATTCGCCAAACGTCTCAACATCTTGCTAATTGGGCACAACTAATTGTATGTATCACATTACAGAAAACACTTTTATGTTAGCGCCGAATCAAGTGAAGAGGTTGACATATAGGATACGAGAAGTGGGTGTTCCTTTGAAAATGGTGACTAAAAGTGGAATGCTCTCTGCATTATACATACATGTATACATACTATAGTATTTATTATTGTCAATATTATTCAAGCATTATGCAATTAAAGACTTCAGTATGTAATCCTCTAAAAAATTCTGTGAATCATGAAAATATGATTGAGGTAGAAAAAATGCTTTCTTGTGTAAAACTCGCACACGCGGTTTGTTCTCCTACCAGTACATGATGAAGTGCCAGAAAACATTGACCATCTGAGCTGAAAGGCGTATCCTCGGTGTATGGAGTTTGTATCTGTGTTTCAATGTTTCAATTAGCAAGTCAGATTGCATCGAATTTACATCTGATTTTTTTTTGCTGAATTATTCTTATGTTGAAGTTATCCAGATATTTATTCAGAAAATTGTGTTTACTTCAGGTTAGACATTGAAATCTAAACTGAATTAAAACATCATATAGGCAGAAGTGAGCAGTGACAAGCAAGGAGGTGTATAACTATCAGATTGTACGGACAATAACATGATCACAATGGAATGGTACACATTCAGCCTCACGACGGAATAATGGAGAAATGGTGGTCAAAACTAAACTAAGTATTTTATGGACAGTTTTCGCTGTCATCGGTTTAGGGAGGAGTGAGAATTCGTATTTTCACAGATACAGGTAAGTAATATAATTATATATGGAACAAAACTACTGAAAAGTTTTAATTCTCTTTCAATGTATATATTAAGTAAAACAAAACGTAAGTAATTGTAATACTGCAAAATCTGCAAATATCATTTGTTTACTTTACCCTCGACAAATGGATTTCATCAAAGAAAGCGCGGCCACTTATCGCTTCCGTTTTGCCGCAGGAGCTACAGAGATGCACGTGTAGGTCTGTATAATTGAGATCAGCTGATGAGGGCCGATAATTTGTTGTGACGTTTGTTTTTTATGCTCAATACATCCCATTCAGTAATGTTTTATTGTTAACTAATGGTTGACTCACTTCTTGGTAAAAATAGGAACAAAAAAACATATATATATATATATCAATTTTAAGATGAAAAATTACGTTTTTAAATTTAATTAGCTCTCCTTATTAAAATATCTCTTTTATTACATCTTTATAGGTCAAGGCGGTCTATGACATCATGTAGTTCTCGCTACTGCTGTTACGAAGAAATGGCGATTTTGAGAAGGCTTTATCTATATGACCCGTAAGTACAGCGAAGGGACTGAAAAAAAATAAATCACTGTGAACTGATATCCGCACAGATGAACGTTTAATTGATATGTTCCTCTAGTACATGTACAGCTTATCTTATTCATGAAAGGTAGGCCGTACTGTCTCCGCACACACGCGAACCCCCCTACCTACCCCCCCCCCCCCACACTAGTATAAGTTTATGCCAAATTCATCTCGTGTCATTTACATACCATGCCTGAGAATGAATTTATTTGAAGTCGCTCACCACTGCTCATAATCTTGACTCCGTCTAAATAGTAAAATGACAGGTTAAAAATTGCATCAGATCTGAAACATTTAACTCACAAAATAGAATAAAATTTTTGTCTACGTTGATTGCCATGAGCCAAAAGCATGTGTAGATTCTGTGACCTTGACCTTTTAAAATTATGAGTAAAAAAAATGGTAGGTCTTTATGTCATGGACATCAGCATGTTTGAATGTTTAGATTCATTTCAATGAAGGGTTTTAAGTCATACATGTATATTTTACATGACTTCAAAACCTCATTATCCTGTGACATTTTCCTAGAAATATTCAATGTCATATTTCTAGTGTGATGAAATGTTCCTTCAACGAGCTATGTAAACTTTGATTAAATTTATTCAATCTTTATTATATTGCTGATGTGGACACTAGAACCGAGTTTCTGTGACCCTGATAAAAGATCTGTCTACAATAGTGATGGAGAAAGGTACAGGTACGAGATATAGTTGAGAAAACAAGGGAGAGTGAAGCACGTGTAGATCTACATGTATATGAGGCGCCGTTTTGGTATTTACTGCCAAAAAGTGATATCACCTATTCGAATAGGTGATATCACCTATTCAATTGGTGATATCACCTATTCGAATAAGTGATATCACCTATTCAGCTTCTGAATAGGTGATATCACCTATTCGAATAGGTGATATCACCTATTCGAATAAGTGATATCACCTATTCGAATAGGTGATATCACCTATTCGATTTGAATTGGTGATATCACCTATTCGAATAGGTGATATCACTTATTCGAATAGGTGATATCACTTATTCGAATAGGTGATATCACTTATTCGAATAGGTGATATCACTTATTCCTTTTGAATAGGTGATATCACTTATTCGAATAGGTGATATCACCTATTCAAATCAAATAGGTGATATCACCTATTCGAATAGGTGATATCACCTATTCAAATAGGTGATATCACTTAATCATTTTGAATAGGTGATATCACTTATTCGAATAGGTGATATCACCTATTCAAATTATTTATGAAATAACAACTGCTCCCAAGACTATAGCTTTAATTCTCATTTACTTTCACTTTCGTTTTATAACTTACCATTCTTGCAGACAATAGATTACAGCTTCGCATTTAGTTTTAAGCACCCCAGTAGAATTTGTTGTTTGTTTTGCTCACAAATTATATTTATTACACTTATCTATCATGTATACTATAGGAAAATTCAAAGGGTCTGTAAGTCTCGTTGACTTTCACTTTCGTTTTATAACTCCCGGGTACCTGAGTGTTCTTGGAGACAATGGATTACTTAAGTTGTAAGCATCGCAGTGGAATTATTAAACTTGCAGTTTGTTTTGATCCCCGATTGTTGCAAAGAAGAGGAGAAAGTGGATTGATAGATGCAGGTAAATAGCGTTTAATTGCTTTATTTTTTCATTACATAACGTAAACACAAGCTATTCCGAGGGGGCCAAGATTAGCCAACATACTTAAGCAAAAAGGGAAA
Organism: Saccostrea echinata; assembly: GCF_033153115.1. Taxonomy (NCBI): domain Eukaryota; kingdom Metazoa; phylum Mollusca; class Bivalvia; order Ostreida; family Ostreidae; genus Saccostrea; species Saccostrea echinata. Next base: position 62,728,018 of record NW_026889803.1, on the reverse strand, counting down.
ATTAAATCGTTTTTTTTTCTAAAATCGTCTGTATTCAAAAGGTACGCTTATCTACAGATTGGTTTCATAAATTTAAAGCATTGACTTAGCTTACAGTGGTATAATTTGGAGTATTGGACAGGTATACATGAGTTTGGGATATTGAATGCGATGTCATTGAAAGCAAATAAAAAAATAGATGTACCCAAATGCATCGACCATGGAAATACAAAGTTGAATACCACGTCTATAACATATGATCTTTGTAGAAAACACATTCTTTCTTTTTTTTAATTACAACAATAAAAATGGTCAGCTCATTCTGTAGGCTATTAAGCTACCCTGTCTATTCGGAAATAAAAATGGTCACAAACACTCAAAAAATAATCATTTTTTATTCTACAAAGAAGAAGGCATTTTTCATTTACACATACAAACTGGATTAACCGCCAAGTTTCATGACACCCCCCCCCCCCCTTGCCAATACTCCTACAATTATGAGACAGACTTTTTTTCTTGAAATAGGCATTTTTCTCCATTTGTCATTATATATTACAGGGCTGCACAAGGTACTGAAAAAGGGACAGTGCTTTGAGTGAATGTGTTATCCATGTATCTGCAAATGAAGCAGATCCCCCAGTTATTATACTCATGATGAGTGTGACAACTTCCAACTTCCAAGTTGTTAATGACGGAACTCCATTTAAATCAGGTACAAGTTAAAGTTTAGGCTGCACAGTTCTTTTTTACAATATCAAAACTTAATAATTCAGGATGAAGTTCACACAAGCTCACATTCCATGGTTACTTACAGCACCATTATGCTAGATAAATTTGTTATGATACACTTTCATGTTAAATAGTCAAATTTGATTGGTTTAAAAAAATTTGTTAACAAGTACTATTACCATACTGTATGCCAAACATTACATCCCAATGGTTGAAAATGCATGACTACGGGTAACAGTATATACAGTAATAAAAAATGTTAACTGTGCAGAATGTTTGCACATTCGTTTCACCTTGATGTTTTCTTTAAAATGCATTTTATGACAAGAAAAATATTACCTGTTTATTTTGGGTGATGTAAAATTCTTACCCCTTAAAAACCATTGCTGACCGAGGCGAGGTCAGCGATGGTTTTTGTGGTATAACAATTTCACGTTATCCTACTAAACATGTAATATTTTTATGTTATGTGTACTTCTATTTGTAAATGTTAATGACTGTGAAAAACATAAATATTTATTAATTAGTAAAATCAATTTAATACACTATAAATACACAAAAGGACAAATTTGTACATAATTCTCTATGATTAGGTTAATTAGTTTATATAATGGATGTAAATGGGCATGATATATCATTGTTAATATTCAAGAAAGTGTTAACTGTTTTTCTTGTAGATGCTCCTTTCCATCTGATGTTTTCCAGGTTTTTGTGAAAAGTTTTCTTAAAAATGGCACCATTCAACCACAAATACTATGCCAGTGGAACTGTGATATCAATCAACTGCTTGTGACACTGTTAATTGGCAGAGAAATTATTTTTTTTTTATTTCAAACATTTTATGCCTGCAAATTGGTACATGTACTTCATGAAATGCTTGAAGGATGCTAAAGGCTACTGAAATTCCAAGCCAGATGAAATTCAAAAGGATTGATACAAAAGTCATTTGAAGTTTTCTATTCTTAGTGATGAGTGTTTTTCAGGATGCCCTCTGATATCATAGCTACAACTGGTCACTGTCCTTTGTTAGTTACACATGCAGACATCTTATTAAGGCAGTGATATAAGTAGCTCGAAGTGGATGCTTTATTGTTTTCCTCAGATTTATAACCTGGATTGATCTCTGATACAGTAATTTAAAGCCATGTCTTTTCACTGTCACAAAGTACTGAAATAAAAATAATTTTGATTAAAATATTTTCTTTAATTCATATCATTAAATTTTTAAGCTACAGAAATTCAAATTAATTACCTATTAGTAAATAGAAATCTTTAATTGATTAGCAAGCCTTTGCATTGTCAGATCCTTTTCTGAAAGGACCATTTACCTTTAACAATGTCAGGACAGGTGAGGCAACTGGCTGGTCTTCATGCTGGAAGTGTGTGTTAACTCTGTAATCTTTTTAAACAAAACCATCCAGTGATGTCCTAAGATTGCCAGATGAGCAGACATATACCTGTATTTAAGAAAGATTCTGTAACATGACATAGAATTTTTGCACAGCTTGACACACAACTGATGGTAACTTAGGTGCCTGCAAAATAATAAATCTGGCACATATTTATTTGATACAAATCAGAACAAAATTTGTCCTTTTACAGAACAAATTATTTTCATTATAAAGAAAAGAGAAATGCATATGTACTGTGTTAATACATATAACCTGTATTATTGGATATTTTCACCCCATTCTAATTTTTAAAATATTCACTCTTTCACCCTTGAAAACAATTTTGCCCTTTTCAAATTTGATCAGACACATTTGTGTTTAAAAGATATATGCTGCCTTCTTCGAATTTGTCCCGTTTTAAATTCACCTACTTGTAAGGAGGGCAGAATGAGAAAAATAAAACTGGGGCGAAAAATTTCCAGAACAAAGTACCATTACTTGCCTGCCTGTTGTACTATAACTCCTCCAGCCTTACAATATTCTATAATCATTGCTTTCATGCGATACCCCCCAGTGGATTGATGGTCTCTTTTCCAAATTATATGCGCTTTCTAAAAAGAATGAATTTGTCAATTTATAAAATTTAGTATTACAAGTTAATAAAGACAGTAAAACAATGTTATCAACATTTATATGCAAATGAACCTCTGTATAAATCACTAATAAATGACTGACAACTTGTATGGAATATATCGAATACCCTTAATTTTGCATTTGGAAACTCAGCATTAAGGCCAAACAAAAAAATATGTGTGGTTCCGGTTACACCTCCAAAAAAATAGGGTAGGTAGGGATTTTTTTTTTTTTGTACAAAATGATTTTCTAAATTTTTCTAAATAATTCTTATTTCTTTTCGTTAGCATAAGTGAACTATTTTATGTGCAGATTGTTAGATATGTTTTCTCTTAAGCATATGGATTAGATATGTGCTTTAATGTGTGAATAAAATGTCTTGGGTATTTAAACAGTTGTTTGCTGATTCTATTCATTCGAGTTCATACTCATCTAGAAAATACAATGTTTGAAGAAAATCAGCATGAGCAAATTGAATTATTTAACAGTTATTTGGATATTATATTTTCTTTTTTTAGAATGTTAAGTGTTTACGAAGATGATATGTGCTATCCTTGTTTTTAAAGGATGATATTAATTTCAGAATTGTATATTATAAGTAAAATTAATGGATATCTTAAGCATTATACATTAAATCTTAAATATAGATCATGATTTCTCTACCGGAATCTGCTGCGGAAGTCTTTATACAGGTATATAAAATCTAAAATTGTACATTATAGAATGCAAAAAAACAGAAATATTTTGTGAAGAGCTGAGTATATAACTCATACCTAATAAATGTTTTGTTTATTTTGAATTCAGTCTTTTCCAACTATGGTTCAGAAAAGAAATGTTTTATTTGTGGATGAACAGAGTGAAGGAGAAAATAAGTGGCATTTCGATGTGGCGTTAAAAATACTAGTCAACATTGGCAGGGGGCACCCTAGTTATGAATATGAAACAAATATTTTTAAATCAAAAATAATGAAAACACAATCTTTTCTTTTTGTAAAAAATAAAGTCCAAGGTGAACATCCTTTTTTTAAAATCAGTGTTTATAAATGAAATTAATTAATTACTTTTATCCAGAACAGTTCTTATTTTACTTAATAATAAATTCTGAACTATAAACTAGAAAACAGACTTGAGAGTTCTGCTAAGAGCTGTCGGAGGAAAAGAATGTGACACCTACACTTTGTACAGTAATGTTTAAAACAAAATAAATCACCTAAGCAAGATGACATAGAATCATTCAAATTTGTCAGAATTACAAATATTTAATATTATTAAAATTTTAAATCCTATCATGAAACCTTTTTGCCTCATTGAAGACTTCATACTTCCAAGCTCATTTCTCATATATATTGGTGTTTTGCAAGTTGACTTTATTCATGTAAAATCAGCAGTCTTCTTTTTCACTTTTCCTCATGAACTGTTTTTTTTTTCTACTTTCGGTTTAAAAGAAATGATCCTGATATAAATTAGTTAATAGTTTACAAGTTAATCTATCTTACACATTGGGCTAATTCTTGCGTAATCAATGCAATCAAATAAATGTTTTCTCATGTTATCTTCCCCCTAACTCCAAAAAACATTACCTGGCCAGCTGCCTGTGTGCTTTCAAGCGAGAAGTGATTTCCTATCCTGACTTCACACCTTTGCGTGCATTAAATAATAAAGGGGCTAATCAGCATGCACTTGTTATAAACCAGCTGTAAACAGAGCAACTAACTGAATCTCGCCACTCTTGGGCATATTTATTTAATTTTGGCAACCAAAAAACAAACAAACAAAAAAACATGGCGCTGGAAAATGGTATACTGCCACACCATGCTAGCTTGCTTTAGATTTAACACCATCAAACACTTGCACTACGTGTTGAAACCATTTTTGCATGGAGGCCGCCATTGCTGGAACTAAAACTAATACCGAAGTGGATGACGGAAATCGCGGAAAATTCCGGAAAATAAATATGAATATTGCCGAAAAAAAGTTTAGGGTTGGGGATCTAAAATAGGGACGGTCAGGTAATGGGAACCACACATATTTTTTTATTTGGCCTAATAATATTCCATACATGATTGAGCTGTCACCTGATGAACCTTTAATTCTTTTCTATTTTTATTTTTATATGCTTTATATGTATATGAATTATAAGAGTAAATGTAAGTCCAAAAACTTATTTTGTGACATCAATTTCATACCTGTATTTGAGTTGCCTTTTTCAGGATATACCGGGTAGATTATTCAAAGTCGATGTACATGTAGTCTTAGATGCTGCAGTTCTCTTGTACTTTAGCTATAAAATAAATCTTAATGTATACAATTGTGTAAGATGAAAGAATATTACAAACACTGCATGAAACAGACCAAAACTTTAACCAAAATATCCTCTATAATATGCTCTCTAAACTGAAGAATATGGTCATATAATTGCAGTCATATGAATTTTGTTCAATGATAAATGCAGAGAGAATTTGCAGAATATATAAAGAAAGTCTTATCGTTGGGATTGGGAAATAAGCAGGTCTAGTACAATCTCTTAATTTAGCTATATAGCTTGAAATAGCTATTTAGCTTTATTAAGCTATTCAAAATAGCTTGATTTAGCTATGTATATGCAGTTTTTCACAAAAATTATTTTGGTAAGAAATACTGACAAAAAGTTGCATGTATTTGACTATTGAAATTCATATATGTGCTATGGGCTATCGAAACAACAAGCAAAATCAAAGATAGCTCCAACTTTGCAACTTTTGATTACTTTTAAGCAAAAGATAAATTTCTATTATTTGAGTAACTGTCCACTACCTTGTGTGCATTGAGGCATGGATAAGTATGATTGCTTCTCATTGAATGTACTGAATTAATCAATTATCTTGTTGACCATAATTGCATGGCCTCCTTTATAAATTCATTGAAGAAGTAACTTATCAATTGCATATGTAGCCCAAAAACTTTTAGAACTTTGAGTACAAAGTCTCTTTTGTTTCTATTTTCCTAATTGTCTCCCCTTGTTTAAGGGTCACAACCCTAGTTTTAGTGTAAACGGAAGCTCTTAGCCCAAGGATACCCTGTGACAAATTTGACAATAATTGGCCAAAGGGTTCTTGAGTTATGGCCCATATTCTAAAAAGTTTACGCACACCGCACAAATGGCCATAGCATTAGCTCTTTGGGCCTTTGGCTCAGAAGAGCTTAAAAAATGAACCTCTTACATTGATTTTTGGTCAATATTTTTTTACAGTTTTTTGTATAGTTTTTTGATGAACAATATGTATGAGGCGCCGTTTTGGTATTTACTGCCAAAAAGTGATATCACCTATTCGAATAGGTGATATCACCTATTCGAATAAGTGATATCACCTATTCGAATAGGTGATATCACCTATTTGATTTGAATTGGTGATATCACCTATTCGAATAGGTGATATCACTTATTCGAATAGGTGATATCACCAATTCGAATAGGTGATATCACCCATTCGAATAGGTGATATCACTTATTCCTTTTGAATAGGTGATATCACTTATTCGAATAGGTGATATCACCTATTCAAATCAAATAGGTGATATCACCTATTCGAATAGGTGATATCACTTATTCGAATAGGTGATATCACTTAATCATTTTGAATAGGTGATATCACTTATTCGAATAGGTGATATCACCTATTCAAATTATTTATGAAATAACAACTGCTCCCAAGACTATAGCCTTTAATTCTCATTTACTTTCACTTTCGTTTTATAACTTACCATTCTTGCAGACAATGGATTACAGCTTCGCATTTAGTTTTAAGCACCCCAGTATAATTTGTTTTTTGTTTCTTACAAATTATATTTCTTACACTTATCTATCATGTATACTATAGGAAAATTCAAAGGGTCTGTAAGTCTCGTTGACTTTCACTTTCGTTTTACAACTCCCGGGTACCTGAGCGTTCTTGGAGACAATGGATTACTCAAGTTGTAAGCATCGCAGTGGAATTATTAAACTTGTAGTTTGTTTTGATCCCCGATTGTTGCAAAGAAGAGGAGAAAGTGGATTGATAGATGCAGGTAAATAGCGTTTAATTGCTTTATTTTTTCATTACATATTAACGTAAACACAAGCTATTCCGAGGGGGCCAAGATTAGCCAACATACTTAAGCAAAAAGGGAAAATTAAATCGTTTTATGCTAAAATCGTCTGTATTCAAAAGGTACGCTTATCTACAGATTGGTTTCATAAATTTAAAGCATTGACTTAGCTTACAGTGGTATAATTTGGAGTATTGGACAGGTATACATGAGTTTGGGATATTGAATGCGATGTCATTGAAAGCAAATAAAAAAAATATATGTACCCAAATGCATCGACCATGGGAATACAAAGTTGAATACCACGTCTATAACATATGATCTTTGTAGAAAACACATTCTTTTTTTTTTTTTAATAATTACTACAATAAATAAAAATGGTCAGCTCATTCTGTAGGCTATAAGCTACCCTGTCTATTCGGAAATAAAAATGGTCACACACACTCAAAAAATAATCATTTTTTATTCTACAAAGAAGAAGGCATTTTTTCATTTACACATACAAACTGTATTAACCGCCAAGTTTCATGACCCCCCCCCCTTCCCAATACTCCTACAATTATGAGACAGACTTTTTTTTTTCTTGAAATAGGCATTTTTCTCCATTTGTCATTATATATTACAGGGCTGCACAAGGTACTGAAAAAGGGACAGTGCTTTGAGTGAATGTGTTATCCATCTGCAAATGAAGCAGATCCCCCAGTTATTATACTCATGAAGAGTGTGACAACTTCCAACTTCCAAGTTGTTAATGACAGAACTCCATTTAAATCAGGTACAAGTTAAAGTTTAGGCTGCACAATTCTTTTTTACAATATTCAAAACTTAATAATTCAGGATCAAGTTCACACAAGCTCACATTCCATGGTTACTTACAGCACCATTATGCTAGATAAATTTGACGTTATGATACACTTTCATGTTAAATAGTCAAATTTGATTGGTTTAAAAAACATTTGTTAACAAGTACTATTACCATACTGTATGCCAAACATTACATCCCAATGGTTGAAAATGCATGACTACGGGTAACAGTATATACAGTAATAAAAAATGTTAACTGTGCAGAATGTTTGCACATTCGTTTCACCTTGATGTTTTCTTTAAAATGCATTTTATGACAAGAAAAATATTACCTGTTTATTTTGGGTGATGTAAAACTCTTACCCCTTAAAAACCATTGCTGACCGAGGCGAGGTCAGCGATGGTTTTTGTGGTATAACAATTTCACGTTATCCTCCTAAACATGTAATATTTTTATGTTATATGTACTTCTATTTGTAAATGTTAATGACTGTGAAAAACATAAATATTTATAAATTAGTAAAATCAATTTAATACACTATAAATACACAAAAGGACAAATTTGTACATAATTCTCTATGATTAGGTTAATTAGTTTATATAAAGGATGTAAATGGGCATGATATATCATTGTTAATATTCAAGAAAGTGTTAACTGTTTTTCTTGTAGATGCTCCTTTCCATCTGATGTTTTCCAGGTTTTTGTGAAAAGTTTTCTTAAAAATGGCACCATTCAACCACAAATACTATGCCAGTGGAACTGTGATATCAATCAACTGCTTATGACACTGTTAATTGGCAGAGAAATTATTTTTTTTTTATTTGGGACAAGCAATCTGTTTCAAACATTTTATGCCTGCAAATTGGTACATGTACTTCATGAAATGCTTGAAGGATGCTAAAGGCTACTGAAATTCCAAGCCAGATGAAATTCAAAAGGATTGATACAAAAGTCATTTGAAGTTTTCTATTCTTAGTGATGAGTGTTTTTCAGGATGCCCTCTGATATCATAGCCACAACTGGTCACTGTCCTTTGTTAGTTACACATGCAGACATCTTATTAAGGCAGTGATATAAGTAGCTCGAAGTGGATGCTTTATTGTTTTCCTCAGATTTATAACCTGGATTGATCTCTGATACAGTAATTTAAAGCCACGTCTTTTCACTGTCACAAAGTACTGAAATAAAAATAATTTTGATTAAAATATTTTTTTAAATTCATATCATTAAATTTTTAAGCTACAGAAATTCAAATTAATTACCTATTAGTAAATAGAAATCTTTAATTGATTAGCAAGCCTTTGCATTGTCAGATCCTTTTCTGAAAGGACCATTTACCTTTAACAATGTCAGGACAGGTGAGGCAACTGGCTGGTCTTCATGCTGGAAGTGCGTGTTAACTCTGTAATCTTTTTAAACAAAACCATCCAGTGATGTCCTAAGATTGCCAGATGAGCAGACATATACCTGTATTTAAGAAAGATTCTGTAACATGATATAGAATTTTTGCACAGCTTGACACACAACTGATGGTAACTTAGGTGCCTGCAAAATAATAAATCTGGCACATATTTATTTATTTGATACAAATCAGAACAAAATTTGTCCTTTTACAGAACAAATTATTTTCATTATAAAGAAAAGAGAAATGCATATGTACTGTGTTAATATATATATAACCTGTATTATTGGATATTTTTACCCCATTCTAATTTTTAAAATATTCACTCTTTCACCCTTGAAAACAATTTTGCCCTTTTCAAATTTGATCAGACACATTTGTGTTTAAAAGATATATGCTGCCTTCTTAGAATTTGTCCCGTTTTAAATTCACCTACTTGTAAGGAGGGCAGAATGAGAAAAATAAAACTGGGGCAAAAAATTTCCAGAACAAAGTACCATTACTCGCCTGCCTGTTGTACTATAACTCCTCCAGCCTTATAATATTCTATAATCATTGCTTTCATGCGATACCCCCCAGTGGATTGATGGTCTCTTTTCCAAATTATATGCACTTTCTAAAAAGAATGAATTTGTCAATTTATAAAATTTAGTATTACAAGTTAATAAAGACAGTAAAACAATGTTATCAACATTTATATGCAAATGAACCTCTGTATAAATCACTAATAAATGATTGACAACTTGTATGGAATATATCGAATACCCTTAATTTTGCATTTGGAAACTCAGCATTAAGGCCAAACAAAAAAATGTGTGGTTCCGGTTACACCTCCAAAAAAAATAGGGTAGGTAGGGATTTCTTATTTTTTTTTTTTTTTTAGTACAAAATGATTTTCTAAATTTTTCTAAATAATACCTATTTCTTTTCGTTAGCATAAGTGAACTATTTTATGTGTAGAGTGTTAGATATGTTTTCTCTTAAGCATATGGATTAGATATGTGCTTTAATGTGTGAATAAAATGTCTTGGGTATTTAAACAGTTGTTTGCTGATTCTATTCATTCGAGTTCATACTCATCTAGAAAATACAATGTTTGAAGAAAATCAGCATGAGCAAATTGAATTATTTAACTGTTATTTGGATATTATATTTTCTTTTTTAAGAATGTTAAGTGTTTACGAAGATGATATGTGCTATCCTTGTTTTTAAAGGATGATATTAATTTCAGAATTGTATATTATAAGTAAAATTAATGGATATCTTAAGCATTATACATTAAATCTTAAATATAGATCATGATTTCTCTATTGGAATCTGCTGCGGAAGTCTTTATACAGGTATATAAAATCTAAAATTGTAGATTATAGAATGCGAAAAAACAGAAATATTTTGTGAAGAGCTGAGTATATAACTCATAACTAATAAATGTTTTGTTTATTTTGAATTCAGTCTTTTCCAACTATGGTTCAGAAAAGAAATGTTTTATTTGTGGATGAACAGAGTGAAGGAGAAAATAAGTGGCATTTAGATGTGGCATTAAATATACTAGTCAACATTGGCAGGGGGCACCCTAGTTATGAATATGAAACAAATATTTTTAAATCAAAAATAATGAAAACACAATCTTTTCTTTTTGTAAAAAATAAAGTCCAAGGTGAACATCCTTTTTTTAAAATCAGTGTTTATAAATGAAATTAATTACTTTTATCCAGAACAGTTCTTATTTTACTTAATAATAAATTCTGAACTATAAACTAGAAAACGGACATGAGAGTTCTGCTAAGAGCTGTCAGAGGAAAAGAATGTGACACCTACACTTTGTACAGTAATGTTTAAAACAAAATAAATCACCTAAGCAAGATGACATAGAATCATTCAAATTTGTCAGAATTACAAATATTTAATATTATTAAAATTTTAAATCCTTTCTTGAAACCTTTTTGCCTCATTGAAGACTTCATACTTCCAAGCTCATTTCTCATATACATGTATATTGGTGTTTTGCAAGTTGACTTTATTCATGTAAAATCAGCAGTCTTCTTTTTCACTTTTCCTCATGAACTGTTTTTTTTTTTCTACTTTCGGTTTAAAAGAAATGATCCTGATATAAATTATTTAATAGTATACAAGTTAATCTATCTTACACATTGGGCTAATTCTTGCGTAATCAATGCAATCAAATAAATGTTTTCTCATGTTATCTTCCCCCTAACTCCAAAAAACGTTACCTGGTCAGCTGTCTGTGTGCTTTCAAGCGAGAAGTGATTTCCTATCCTGACTTCACACCTTTGCGTGCATTAAATAATAAAGGGGCTAATCAGCATGCACTTGTTATAAACCAGCTGTAAACAGAGCAACTAACTGAATCTCGCCACTCTTGGGCATATTTATTTAATTTTGGCAACCAAAAAACAAACAAACAAAAAAACATGGCGCTGGAAAAAGGTATACTGCCACACCATGCTAGCTTGCTTTAGATTTAACACCATCAAACACTTGCACTACGTGTTGAAACGATTTTTGCATGGAGGCCGCCATTGCTGGAACTAAAACTAATACTGAAGTGGATGACGGAAATCGCGGAAAATTCCGGAAAATAAATATGAATATTGCCGAAAAAAAGTTTAGGGTCAGGGATCTAAAATAGGGACGGTCAGGTAATGGGAACCACACATATTTTTTTATTTGGCCTAATAATATTCCATACATGATTGAGCTGTCACCTGATGAACCTTTAATTCTTTTCTATTTTTATTTTTTATATGCTTTATATGTATATGAATTATAAGAGTAAATGTAAGTCCAAAAACTTATTTTGTGACATCAATTTCATACCTGTATTTGAGTTGCCTTTTTGAGGATATACCGGGTAGATTATTCAAAGTCGATGTACATGTAGTCTTAGATGCTGCAGTTCTCTTGTACTTTAGCTATAAAATAAATCTTAATGTATACAATTGTGTAAGATGAAAGAATATTTCAAACACTGCATGAAACAGACCAAAACTTTAACCAAAATATCCTCTATAACATGCTCTCTAAACTGAAGAATATGGTCATATAATTGCAGTCATATGAATTTTGTTCAATGATAAATGCAGAGAGAATTTGCAGAATATATAAAGAAAGTTTTATCGTTGGGATTGGGAAATAAGCAGGTCTAGTACAATCTCTTAATTTAGCTATATAGCTTGAAATAGCTATTTAGCTTTATTAAGCTATTCAAAATAGCTTGATTTAGCTATTTATATGCAGTTTTTTCACAAAAATTATTTTGATAAGAAATAGACAAAAAGTTGCATGTATTTGACTATTCATATAATAATATGGGCTATGGGCTATCGAAACAACAAGCAAAATCAAAGATAGCTCCAACTTTGCAACTATTGATTACTTTTAAGCAAAAGATTAATTTCTATTATTTGAGTAACTGTCCACTACCTTGTGTGCATTGAGGCATGGATAAGTATGATTGCTTCTCATTGAATGTACTGAATTAATCAATTATCTTGTTGACCACAATTGGCCTCCTTTATAAATTCATTGAAGAAGTAACTGTATCATTTGCATATGTAGCCCAAAAACTTTTAGAACTTTGAGTACAAAGTCTCATTTGTTTCTATTTTCCTAATTATCTCCCCTTGTTTAAGGGTCACAACCCTAGTTTTAGTATAAACAGAAGCCCTTGGCCCAAGGATACCCTGTGACAAATTTGACAATAATGGCCAAAGGGTTCTTGAGTTATGGCCCATATTCTAAAAAGTTTACGCACACCGCACAAATGGCCACAGCATTAGCTCTTTGGGCCTTTGGCTCAGAAGAGCTTAAAAAATGAACCTCTTACATTGATTTTTGGTCAATATTTTTTACAGTTTTTTGTATAGTTTTTTGATGAACAATGTACAGTATTTTCACCCAAATTCCTGTATTTTGAGGACTGCTGTACAGTATTTGGGCCTAAAAATTATCACATGTATGCAAGGAGATTTTAATGAGTGAGTTTTAAATGCATCAATTTCAGATGAGTTCAAGGTTGAGTATCATCACTGCACCAAGGTGCGACTTTTTGTGCATGCTGAGAAAAGTATACATTTAAGAAAAAGTGTGATAAAATAGCTAAATTAAGCTATTCTGAACAGCTTAATAAAGCTATATATATAGCTAAATCAAAAGATTGTACTGGACCTGATAAGTGCTTTCAAACATTGAATACTTAAAAAACTAGACCTACTGACATGCAACAGCTAAATTTTTGTTGTTAAATGAAGCGTATTCTGAACAAATTATTTACCCATACAAAGGTGATGCTGTCACAAGATGACGTTCGTACCCATCTGACACTTACACTACTCCTCCTTAATCAGCTGGTAATAACATCATTATCCTCGAATTCAAGAAAAATCTGTTAATAAATTAGTTGGAATGATGATAACAAAACTATTCTAATCAGATACAAATGTATAATATAAGACTTCTATTTCACCCAAGAATGTACCCAAGAAGCAGGTGACATTCTCTGACTTGTTTACCTGTACTTCGATCGAAATTCTCCTCCTACTTGCTCGCACCCAAGCTTTTATGACACTCAATTTATCCATCGTAAGTCGGAGAACCCTTCAGCTTTGTACAACTGCTTAAACTTTCCTTATACGCTTTGTGTAAACCATAAACATGCATAACCCAATACACATCTTCATGTGTGAGGTACCTGGAAGTTAATATTATCGAAAAATCTCGCGAGTCACGTGACGAGACTTACAGACCCTAACGCAGCCCGAATTTGCTTGGTTCCAATGAAAATCTAGATAATCTTGAGGAAGGGAGCATTCATTATTTGTTGTTGTAAGAAATGCGAATAGGTGATATCACCTATTCGAATAGGTGATATCACTCATTCAAATTGAATAGGTGATATCACTTATTCGAATAGGTGATATCACTTATTCGAATAGGTGATATCACCTATTCATTTCGAATAGGTGATATCACCTATTCGAATAGGTGATATCACCTATTCATTTCGAATAGGTGATATCACCTATTCGAATAAGTGATATCACCTATTCGAATAGGTGATATCACCTATTCGAATAGGTGATATCACCTATTCGAATAGGTGATATCACCTATTCAATTTGAATGAGTGATATCACCTATTCGAATAGGTGATATCACCTATTCGAATAGGTGATATCACTTATTCGAATAGGTGATATCACTTTTTGGCAGTAAATACCAAAACGGCGCCTCATAAATATGTACAGTATTTTCACCCAAATTCCTGTATTTTGAGGACTGCTGTACAGTATTTGGGCCTAAAAATTATCACATGTATGATGTATGCAAGGAGATTTTAATGAGTGAGTTTTAAATGCATCAATTTCAGATGAGTTCAAGGTTGAGTATCATCACTGCACCAAGGTGCGACTTTTTGTGCATGCTGAGAAAAGTATAAATTTAAGAAAAAGTGTGATAAAATAGCTAAATTAAGCTATTCTGAACAGCTTAATAAAGCTATATATATAGTAAAATGAAAAGATTGTACTGGACCTGATAAGTGCTTTCAAACATTGAATACTTAAAAAACTAGACCTACTGACATGCAACAGCTAAATTTTTGTTGATAAATGAAGCGTATTCTGAACAAATTATTTACCCAAACAAAGGTGATGCTGTCACAAGATGACGTTCGTACCCATCTGACACTTACACTACTCCTCCTTAATCAGCTGGTAATAACATCATTATCCTCGAATTCAAGAAAAATCTGTTAATAAATTAGTTGGAATGATGATAACAAAACTATTCTAATCAGATACAAATGTATAATATAAGACTTCTATTTCACCCAACAATACCCAAGAAGCAGGTGACATTCTCTGACTTGTTTACCTGTACTTCGATCGAAATTCTCCTCCTACTTGCTCGCACCCAAGCTTTTATGACCCTCAATTTATCCATCGTAAGTCGGAGAATCCTTCGGCTTTGTACAACTGCTTAAACTTTCCTTATACGCTTTGTGTAAACCATAAACATGCATAACCCAATACACATCTCCATGTGTGAGGTACCTGGAACTTAATATTATCGAAAAATCTCGCGAGTCACGTGACGAGACTTACAGACCCTAACGCAGCCCGAATTTGCTTGGTTCCAATGAAAATCTAGATAATCTTGAGGAAGGGAGCATTCATTATTTGTTGTTGTAAGAAATGCGAATAGGTGATATCACCTATTCGAATAGGTGATATCACTCATTCAAATTGAATAGGTGATATCACTTATTCGAATAGGTGATATCACTTATTCGAATAGGTGATATCACCTATTCAGCACGAATAGGTGATATCACCTATTCGAATAGGTGATATCACCTATTCATTTCGAATAGGTGATATCACCTATTCGAATAAGTGATATCACCCATTCGAATAAGTGATATCACCTATTCGAATAGGTGATATCACCTATTCGAATAGGTGATATCACCTATTCAACTTGAATGAGTGATATCACCTATTCGAATAGGTGATATCACCTATTCGAATAGGTGATATCACTTATTCGAATAGGTGATATCACTTTTTGGCAGTAAATACCAAAACGGCGCCTCATACATGTATAACAACTGAAAACATCCCAGTCACCATGCACAAATATTAAGAAGAAGCTGAATAGATTGTCATGAACATCTTTTAGAAATGATTTCACTGAATATGAATCTAGCAGTATCAATCACCTATTAAGAGCAATGCACTGAAAGAAATCTAAAATAGCAGGAAACTGCAATGCGTCCATCTCATAGAAATTTTTGAAACAATTTAGTCATCAGTTTTAAATTTACCAAAATCTGTATGGTTTTGTAATGCTACTGAGAAAGTGATGATGGAAGAGATTGTGTTTTAAATAGACGGAGAGGAAAATGTGGTTGGATCACGAAGAATTTGACCTACTACGTCCCAATGTACGATCAGCGATGTACCGTCATAGCAGGTCAGCCTACCTTGTTTACTTATACACAGTTTCTAATGAATATGAGCTCTCCAGAACTCTTAACTGATCTAAAAACGTATCTCAGAAGTTTTAAAACATATGTCTTACTTTTGACCTGCCTTCGGCATAAAGGAAGATGCTTTGATGTAAAACATCAAAACATACCTGTTGTAGTGAGCAAGCTTTTTATTGAACTTGTTTTTACCATTTGAAATGTGGGTATGTATTGACTGGATTCGAGGGAAACCTGCGTTTTGTCGGACCCGAGAACCAAACTTTTTGCCTGAGGCCATATATATATATATATATATATATATATATATATATATATATATATATATATATATATATATATATATATATATATATATATATATAATAAATACACAATTGGCATTCGGTTGGCCGCAAGTCGTTCCGACCGATTAGTTGGTTAATCGTATCAAAAATTCTGAACATTTTCCATCATTGTAAACTCTGCTTTACTCAAATAAACAAGACTATATACAGATGTTACATGTAGTAATATTATGTTTATATTTGATCAAAACACTGTATATTTTTTATTTCAATTTTAATAGGCAATAAATAAATAAAATAAAAAATAAATGAATATTTGTTTTTGTAAAACAGGCCCCATGTTATTACCCATATATACATGTAAAAGATAGGGTTTCAACTTTCATTCACAAAGCAAAGTTTGATTTGAGGATTTCTTCGGGGAAAAATATATTCATAACTTGTTGACCTTGTGGATAAAATACTTTATCTATACAATGAGATGTTTAGGAAAAAATTAGATGTCAGACTTGCGAGTTCACATATTGAATTTTTTCTATGAAACTCAAAAATATTTATCATACAAAAATGGAGACAAAGAGGTATTTGACACCAACTGGAATCAATGGAATTAATTGTTTTTATAAAATCTGTTATCAGATAAGAATCAGTCTTATTCATGTAAATATGTGATAACATGCCAAACTCTCCCTCTCTCTCTCTCTCAAAAATGTTAAATTTTGTATTATGATATGATATAATTTACTAGATAACAGCAAAGGATAGCAGAGGTTAGGTACACATTATATTCAGCACAAAGTACTCAAGCGATCATTAAAATAAAATCATTAAAAAAGCACAAGTCAGACTGGGTAATAACACCGGGTACAAAAGAATTTACGACTAAGACCAAAATCTTCACTTTCTTGTAAAATATTGCAAAATAAATGTCTGTTTTAAATTTGTATGCATGTATATATAGCTCTCTTCCAAAATTCTTTTCAGAAAGATAAAAAAGATTTCCAAATTTATTTTTAAAAACAAAGTCATTTGCAAAATTAAGTTTTGGTCTTAGTCGTTAGTTCTTTAGTAGAATGGGACCATGGCATTGTCTTTAAACAGCAATTAACAACTTACCAATTACCCATGCGATGTCAATCCGGGAGCTTTACTTATCCCCGAATCGGCTTATTTAGATGGTAACATTTCAGTGTATCTGCGTTTTTGAAACTTAGGAAAAATGATACACAATTCAGCAATATTTCTCTTATTGACTAAAGCATCAAAGACAAAGAGGCTAGAACTGGTATCTTAAATCTGTTTTATTTAATTTCATTTGTCAATAGCAATCTTACTTAAGGGAGAGAATGGTACTTCTGGGGAGACAGGAAGAGTCGGACCCGAAGGATCCAGAGGATTGCCTGGTCTTCCAGGAGTTAAAGGAGAAAAAGGGGACCCGGGGTCACAAGGTAACCAGTCAACTAGAAATTCAGCGAAGATCAGAGTGTGGTTAGTTATGAATTAGGTATAACTAGAATGTAAATATGTGTAATTTTAGGTAGACCCGGTATAACGGGGCCATCAGCACTAGTGTCACGTGGGGCTAAGGGGAATCCTGGAGAAAAAGGAATGCCCGGTTCCCCGGGCATTCCAGGTCCACCGGGCGATCTCGGACCACCAGGAAGAGACGGAGTAAAAGGAGATCCGGGATTACCTGGTCCCAAGGGTAACCCTGGAGTTTCCACTTCTATATCAGGTGCAGATCTCAGAAGAATTAATTGTATTCACGAAAAGAGTGTTCGTATAAGATTCTCAAAGTGGCAAGATCTACTCATTGCAGGTTGTCAATGTATTATTTATAATCTTAATTGAAATAGATTACCAATTCAACATCTACATTTAAACCTAAGGCAGCGAATCACAGCATCTAGATTTAATACATTAATTAGAAATCCAAGAAAAAATTAGACCCTTTTTCTTCACTTTTAAACAAGGGAAATAATACCATAGGTAAATTGAGTTCAAATAATCAATCATCTTATAGGAAATAATTATTTTTTCTGAAAAATTTCACACTGTGAAGAACAAATTGCACTGAGACGTAACAAAGCATCACTGAGCAAAACAGCTGTATCAATTATTAGATCTTGGCATTAACTTGAAGAATGAGTGTAATGAAAATGAAATTAAAGGGGAAAAAACAACAACTATGTACATGTATTTTAAAATTTAATCAAAACTGGTTTTAATACACGTCTCTTTATTTCATTTTTAGCCGCAGCATTCTATATGCTTCAACAAAAAGTAGATGTAAGTATATTTTATGTAAAGGATTCAGACACAATGTGAGATTTTATATAGACAATGTGAGATAGCCGCCGTTCAGAAGCATTCTTGGAGGTTTAGACAAGCATAGTAATTGGAACAAGGTAAAATATTGGAATATTTTGAAATATCAACTGAAGGTTAGAGGTTACAAACTCGACTTCTGAATCATTTCTGGGAGGATTGAGACAAAGTGAGGGGTTGAGAACGGTTGAGAGGTTGTGACAAGGTGAGAGGTTGCGGCAAGGTAAGAGGTTGCGGCAAGGTAAGAAAAAGCAAAAAGGTGAGATGTTGAGATATGATAAAAGGTTGAGACAAAGTAAAAGGTTGAGACAAGGTGGAAGTTTGAGACAAGATGAGAGGTTGAAACAAGATAAGAGATTGAGACAAGGTATCATTAAGCAGTAATTTTTAGAAACTCCAAGAAGTTTAATTATTAACCCAAAATGTGATTTTCAATCAAACCAGACTATCAGTCAATTGTTAATAATATTGATGATTGTTTTCCTGGTGTTATTAATCAGAAGTGATCATTTAGACTTGCTAAATATATGTATGTAGTCCGGTAGTTTAAAAGTAATGGAACAAGGATTGATTTCTTGTGTATATCAAAACTACAGTATAGTATTATTATTTTGCTGAATAAAGAATTGTTTCTTTTTTTTTTCTTTTTCTTTTTTACATCTTTCGTTTAGATAGATCCGTTTTTACCTTTTTTGTTTGAATGGCCCAGTTTCGAGTTTAGATTTTTTTATGATCAATTATTTCAGGTGATAAATTTGTTAGTTGTGTAGATTTGATACGAAATTTTTTATTGGCAGATTTCGTTTACTAGTAGTTAAATTAGTAGGAAATGGTATATTTAGAAACTAAAGAACATTCTTTACGTACTACCTACCAGAACCTCACTAATACGCATATTTCAACGGGTGTTCCTGGATTACCTGGCCCAAAGGGACCAAAAGGTGATATAGGTCAAAGCGGTAACCAAGGTCTGCCTGGTTCAAAGGGTGACATGGGACCACGTGGCCAAAAAGGTGTACCGGGAGAGCCTGGTCCACGCGGAGAGCGAGGCGAACCAGGTAAAACTGGACCACGTGGGGAGCCAGGAAGCAAGGGGGAAGAAGGAAGGCCAGGCCAAAGTGGCATTCAGGGATTTCCTGGAGAGAAGGGAGAGATGGGAAAAACAGGACAAAGTGGACCCGTGGGACCAAAGGGACCTAAGGGTGAACCAGGAAGTATTCCACCTGAACTGACAGGTAAGCTAAAAATTAAACCTTCACACACAATTATCAGTACTTCAATATTTAACTTTACTGATATTATTAATAAAGACAATGCCAGAAAACCATTTTAGTAATAGGTAAATAATACTTTATTTTCTGCATGAACATATACCAAGATACATAGATAACTTCATTGAATTTTTTTTATATATATAGTTCAAGCTTTTGAAGACCTTTTGGATCGCATGGCAGTGAGTATTAAAATCGAAGATTTCATTTAAACTTTGATAATATACATAAAGATGAAACAAAAATGAAAGAAATTTAAGTGTTTCATATCACTCCCTATAGGTCCTAGAAGAGAAAATGCGAAATTGTTCTTGCGGAAACCCAACAACAGGTAATTCTTTTTAGCTTTACTGTTAATCTTGGTAAGCCAGAGACTAGAATGAAGAATATAGAAAACAGTTGTAAGATTAGTATGCTTATTTAAATCATGTTTTACAGTTCCTCCTGAAGTGGACGGTATAATATCCGAAGATATAAAGAACTGTAAGATTTTTCCCCCTCAGAATAAATTTCTTAAAACGGCATCACTACTTTTGAAACAATGAAGTAAAAGTTGTTATGCTTTGCAGGTAATATGACAAATTTTCCTCCACCGCCACTTCCGGTCGATAGTTTTCTCCGACGGAAGCTGATGAAGGAACTCACGGTCCAGAAAGTGGACAGAGAGTGTATCAGCTTCGCTTTACAGTATTACAAGAACTGTGCTGAAGAAGTGGACTATAATAAATATGTCAGCTTTTCCCAAATAAAATAAAAAAGTCACTTGTCAAGAAATGTAATGAACCAAAGTATTTTTTAAGAGTCGTACGTGATAGTCATTGTAGAGCTAGCGCATTAGGTTTTAATATTACACTGTTCTGTGTCTGACATACACTGTACGATTAACACAGTGACAAGCAGGAATTTTGTTAGAAATGAATGATACTTTCCAATTTCTTTAAACATGAATATATACTGAGTCCAATACTTGAAATTATACCGGCTGTTTGCCCTTTTATAAAAAAAAAATCATTAGAATTAAGAAATAAAGGTCCACATCGGTGTAACATGATACTTTATGATAAATTACTTATACATGTTCTCTGGGGTTTTTTTATGATGGATTGTATTGCTTGACCCATGTGGGTGTACTATGCAATAAAGAAAGGTATTACATATATGTTAGATTAAAGCATTGTATTAACGGCAACAGAACTCCCGGTCTTCTTGATACATCATAGTTGTATGGATTTATGTGTTTAATAGCAAGCGCCGCGAAGAGAGCTCAATAGAATAACGTGTAAGAACAGAGGAAATTCGGAATGAAATATTAAAAAGATTAAAACTCATAAATTGACTTGACCCACATCAGTTTTTTTTTACATGCGTAAAAGAAAGAATTGTTTCATATTGAAATATAACAAAAATTAAATCTTACCAATTAGATGTTGTGTATGCCAAAATACGTGTACTTACTTGGAAGAATTAGGCTTTTGTAACCCTTCAAAATGGTATATATTTCTAACAAAATACTCAAAGATCTATAACTTCATTCATACATTTCAAAATTGCGAATTCTGTGTTGACCCAAGCACAATCTGCATTTCATTGAATGAATCGACCTGTTAACTGTCCTTGCAAACTTCCTGCAAACATTCAGTTTGTTGAATGTTTCTTGCGAACTTGCTGCCAACAATATATTAGATGTATGTTTCTTGCAATGTTCCTGCGAACATGTTGAGTTCCTGTTACCGGTAATTTGCTGCAAGATGTGAAAATTTCCGAGTTCCTTTTTATTGAAGAAGCAGTTGTCTATGATATCAAAGAGTCTAGATTTTGATTTATCGTGAGGAATTGTATAAAGTGTAGAAAAGTCATACTTTTCGATGTTAAAGACTTTTGGAAAAAAAAAGAAATGGTGATTTTAAAGTTTCTAAATGGTTTCTGAAGATCCACATCTGATTTACACCACTTCTAGAATAAGCTGTAGCAAAATACGTCTGACATTTCTCTTTCGCAGCAACCGTCACGGTAGCTCAGTCGGTAGAGCGCTCGCTCCGTGATCGGAAGGTCGTGTGTTCGAATCACGGCCGCGACTGACCTAAGTCGATAAAAAATAGGAAGCAACTGTTCCTTCGCCAAGCGCTCGGCACTTTGAAGTGAAAGTTTCGGGTCGGCCCCGTGTCACGACAGGTGTTGGCACGATAAAGGACCCTCGCTGTTTAATGGCCCTAAGTGCCGAGTAAAGGTCTTTTGCAGCCCTTCATCGGTATATGATGAGGTTTCTATATGAGTGAAAAATTCTCAAAAAACAAAAAAGCAACGTACCAGTAATGAAGATTCAATCCTTTACAGTTTACAGCAGTTAATATTTTTGTCAGGAGTAAAGATAAGGGCTTGGTAGAGCATTTGCTGGACCAAGCAATGCACTGAATGTAATGAGAGAAATGTAATGAAAATGATGAATGTAATGAAATGTACCGAAAGAATTTTTTTCTGAAATAGAAATGGGCATTTTTCCCCCATTTGTTATTACAGGGCTATGCACGGTACATGTACTGAACAGTGCTTTGGCTGATTGCATTACCCATGTACCTTGCCAACGAGTTAGCTGTTTTCATGTTATTTAGGAGAATACAGATCACTCATGGTCAATGTGGTAGGTGGTGCTGTCTTATAAGACAGCTGCATTTTCATCTGTCTTTCTGGCATTTTTGTACTAGCAATAAATATATCTTACTGCTTAAAATTGTGTATAATGAAAGAATTATTATACAGACTGAAAATTAAAACAAAACCCTTTCCGTAAACAGATAACAATAAATATACTCTATAAACTGATCGAGTTAAATGGTCGTACTATTGCAGTCTTTTGAATTTTGTTCAGTTATGAATACAGAGAGTTAGTACGAAAGTGTAGAAAAATCTTATGACAGAGACATAAATACTTCTTATAGCAGATGTTGTGAATACACATAAAGACACACATTACCGTCTCAAGCTACGGTCCGGAGTCCGCGGGTAGCTCTCTCCTAACATGGCTGTTTGATTACATATCGTATCGTTATCTTGAATAATTACGCTTAGAACTAAGGTGTGACGTCACCTGAAACCACTGAAAATAGTTTTCATCGCAATTGAAGTCGACAATAAACAAGTTTATGAGTGAATTAACTTGATTTATTGAAATATACCGGTACTTGTAATACAATTCATGTACATGCACGAAAATGCTTTTCTACACGAAATATGGAAATGACGAACAGTATTCAAGCTCATAAGGCCATTCCAACGATACAATATTTGGAAATGTAAATACTCCTTTTCATTCATAACCAAAAAAATAATCATTTCACTATATAGGTTCCACATAGTCATTTTCGGTATTTTTATATTTAATAGATTGATTGGTAGGTTGAACTCCATTATGTAGGCCATCAGGTGTGTTCTGTTGTCCGTCTGCTATAATGTCTAGGTACATATTGTTTGATTCAACATTATTTGAATCTACATTGTCAGGACTTATTTCCAGATAAAGGTCTACGTCTTCAGGATAGACGTATTCTGCGTCTTCTGCAGACTGATTGGTTGGATTTTGATCGTATCTGTTGGTCATTCTACCAGTTATTCGTCCGATTCCGACTTGTGTTTCGAGGTGTGGAATCGATGGCGTAGACTTAGAACTGCATACATGTAGAAAGTAAGAATGATTATGAAATATTGTATTAGAAAGTGCTACAATATTGTATTAGAATGTGTTACAATATTTTATTATATGATAAAATAATTTCTTCCAAGTGAATGTAAGGATTTATTTTCTCTACATTGGTCTAAAAATAGATCGGAAAATTCCAAATTGATACAAATAGTTTGGAAAAGCTGTTTTACTTGCTACCGACTTCCACTCATGCAGGTTAACATTAGGAAATATATAATTTGGGGTGGAGGTTGGGAGTGCAGAGACCCCCCCCCCCCCCCCTTTCAAAAAAAAATTCTGAACATGAATTTTTACTTTTAATTTAGACGAAAAATATTCTTTGAAAGGCTGGTCCCCAACTAATGGACCAAAATCCCCCACCCCTAACCGAACCCTAAAACAAAATTTGAAGTTAGAAGAATACTCTTTTCCTGGGGGCTTATCAAAGATTTTTTCAGTTGTCATTTTCCCCTGATAATGCTCCTCCCCTTTCAAAATCTATCATATGAAAAAAAAAACTTTCTTTTTTTTCATAGCAACTAAAGTAGATTTTGAAAAATCCAAATTAATATGACTGGTAATGTTTATTTAACCCTGCTTCTCTCATTGCATTTGGCTAGGACTTCAGCAAATGTAAACAAGTAAGATGACATGAGCTTCTTAATAAATTGGTATCATTTAATCATTGAATCATATAATAAAACAATCACTGCTGTTTTTTCAGTCAATACAATGATTTAGCCACCTTCGAAGTACAATATTCACCTCGCCCTTTGGGCTCGATGAATATTGTACTCCCTAGGTGGTTAAATCTTCGTATTGATCTCAAAAACAGCAATAACTGCATAATATTAGAATGTGTTACAATATTGTAGCATTTGACAGATATCTTGGTGGTCGTCACAATTTGACTTATATCCAATGATTTTCTCCAAAATACCAATTTACCGAATACTGAATAAAGTATTTCAATATTGCCTTTCCCTCTCTCTACCAGTAAACTATAAAATACCAGTATAATTCCTTTTAAAGAAAATACGTTTGATATTTGCAAGTTTGTAAAAAAGAGAACTATTAAGAAACGATAAATTACCTCCTTTTTTGATGCGCCTGGAAAACGCAGACTCCAATTAGAATAAATGATACTAGTAAAACTGCCGCGGGAATTCCAACCAAGTACGGAATATTGTCTGAAACGATAATGTTAGACTCGGTAATACCATAAAAAAAATCAGCAATTGGACACTTTCAAACTTGTGCGTTGGTTATCAGATTTTTTGAAAATTAGCGTAAACTATAAAGGATAAATATATTTTCTCATTTGCATATCATGGAGAACATTCTTAAAAAATCTTTAAGAGCAGATTCGGATCGGGTAATGGGATAAATTGAAACCTACATATGTATACCCCAAATTACTTCTGGGTTAAATCCCATGGAGTGATTGTGTGGGTGGGTAGATGGGTGGGGGATTAACATCTATTTAAGCTCCTGTGTTATTGTATTTTTTTCATTCACAGCGAAAAGAAAGTCTCAAATGTATTTAATGAGGTCCTGGGATTCGTTCTTTTTTG
The DNA here is from genome assembly GCF_033153115.1 of Saccostrea echinata. Taxonomy (NCBI): domain Eukaryota; kingdom Metazoa; phylum Mollusca; class Bivalvia; order Ostreida; family Ostreidae; genus Saccostrea; species Saccostrea echinata. The sequence continues at coordinate 62,702,869 of NW_026889803.1, read as the reverse complement.
CAGTTTTCAAGGCATATAATGCATCTTTTACTTATACACTTTGGTTAAACTGTTGTGAAAAAGATTTTTCAATTTAAGCATCTACAAGTTCCTAAGATTTGTGCTATTTAGAGGAATATACACATGTATGGTAAAGAGTAAATTTCATAAAATTTTGTAAAGGGAGATAGCACCACTTCAAAATCTGCACGTTAAACAATTTAATCTCATTAATATTACCCTCAAACCACGAAGCTGCTGTGACCGTCGACGTTTCAAATTTTAATGAAGTCGTTGATTCAGATGACGATGATGAAGGGGGAGATGTTGTCCTTGGAGTCAAAGATGAATTACAACCTATTTGTACATGTGAATGCAGAGGTTCTACATTGAAATGAATAAAATAGTACGTAGCAAACAGAAGAAAGTCTAGACTTATTACCGAAAATTAACCATTGAATGCTTAAAGGAATTGGTAGTTATAAATACTAATATAATAATTTAATACTAATAACAAAGTTGTAATTTGACTATTTAGACTTACATTTAAGAGAAATTAAATTGAACACTATTGCATGAAGAGAGTAAAAATATGTTCTGTCCCATGAGGACTTTTTTTGGTTGGCATTTGCAATATAAAATTTTAATTATCAGGCAAGGAAAAGTCACGAAAATGTTCATCACCTAGCTGATTACAGAAGTGGCCAGTTGGAGAGACGAGTTTGATATTATCCAGTCCGATGATGTCATATATGTCACTGTCTGTTTTACCTGTTCTACCAAGAAACTGAATCTACAACAGAATCATCATACTGATTGTCAGTTATTCTATATATATGGGTCTGAAATACTTGCTTCCTCAATCAAACGTGTTTTCTTTCTGTTGTCAATGCCTAAAAAGGTAATGTCTATTCATTCACTTCCTTCAAAAGAGTGTCATTTTAATACTTTTCTAGGAAAGAGACGTTTAAATGCATGAAAACAATGGAAAGAAATGAGTTAGGTTGAATAACATGCAAACTTCCATCCCTTTATCCTTAATTTAAATACTAGCAAACTGGTTCATATGTTCCGATTACATACTAATGGAATTGATAAGCAATAAAATCTTACGCTGCTTTTTTCTTTTGAGGTTACATTAACTGCGGCACAATTCCACGTGTCGCCTTGTTGGCTTTCTATTTTCCAAATTACTTCTAGAGAATCTTTCCATTTCACCTGGAGTTTGTCTATATGTGAGCCCTTCATGTGATAATTAAACAACAGACAATACGTTGTTGGTCCTGTAATATTACCGATTTCCAGAGTTGCTATGGTATTATATCCAATCTCTCTTCCGTGCAAATAAATATAAAATCCTGGTATGACATAAAAAATAAAGTGATGTTAATTTTAGTCCCTGTATTGATTACTTCATTTTAAACATGAAAAATAACAAATCTATAGGAAATATTTGCACATACTCCCCGTATAGGCTTTGTCTGGTCCCGTGCCTTGTAGCGGTGATTTATGTTCATATCTTTTCCAGTTCCGGTTTGTCCAGCCACAAAAACCGTCCTCAAAATCACAGCTAGTGTACACATTTCCTAACAAGAGGCCAAATGGCCTTAATGGTCACCTGAGTATAATACAACACTGTAAAGGATCAATAGAAGTATAAAACTGGAGGAAGTGTGAGCGAACTCACAAAATAGTACCCTCGCTGCAATTTTTTTAAAGTGACCATTCAAATTTTGTACATGTGACATCTTCGTCGCAAACCACGGCCAAAATATTCGATCCTCTCCCATTCTGGAGATAGCTATATGCGGACTCCGGACCGTGGCTTGAGACAATGATGTGACATTGAAATAGCCAAAAGGACCTTGGTTAAAACAAATAACACATCATCTTAAGTGACCCTTTAGTGAAATATGGATATACAATGCTTCTCCATTAGAAAATTATTGACCTGTCATGAATTTTACACTATTTATGCCAGTGACCTTGAACTTGCCAAAATGACCTTGCGTCAAGGTTATGACAATCTGGGGTCATAGAATGATTCTGCATTACAAAGTTATAACCTAAACTAGAATTTTTTGCTTTTTCTACCATTGACATTGAACTTGCCGAAATGACATTTAGTCTTGGGTAGAACATCTCAGGTCATGAACAATCATTGTACCAAGCATTAACTTCCAATGATTCCCTGTTACAAAGTTATAGCCTGGATAAGATTACATGGAAAGGTTATTTTCTTCTGTCAATGACCTTGAACTTGCCAAAATGACTTTCTAGCAAGGTAAAGACACACTCTGGGGTCATAAACAAATTCTTTACCAAGTATGAGCTTCAGTGAATCTCTTACAAAGTTATAGCCTTACCAAGAATTTTATGCTTTTTTTACCATTGACCTTGAACTTGCCAAAATGACATTTGGTCATGACACATCTCAGGTCAAGAACAATGTTTGTACAAAGTATCAGCTTCCAGTGATTCTCTATTACAAAGTTATAGCCTGGATATGATTACATGGATAGATGATCATGATCTCTTTCTATCAGTGACCTTAAACTTGCAAAAATGACCTTGCATTAATTTTATGGCACACTCTGGGGTCATAAACAATCTCTGTACAATTTTGGAAGAAGCATCCTTGCTTAACTGTGTTAACTATACACTAATTGTTCGCTTAATAGCCAGGGGTAGAGAAGAAGTTTCCAAAGAAATAATGCACTTTCACTTTAAAATCCATAGTCCCCCTTCTCCCCTAACGCCAGAACCACTGACCCTGGGACCACAAATTTCACGATTTTGGAAGAAGCACTTTTGCTCACCATAACTGTGCACTTATTTTATCTGCTAAATACACAAAAGCAGAGAACATTTTCAAAATGAATGCATTTTCACTGTATAATCAACAGAGTCCCCCACCCTGACACCAGAACCTCTGATCCTGGGCCATAATTTTCATAATTTTTAAGGAGCACCCTTGCTCATCATAACCTTGCAACTAGTTTATCTTCTAAATATACAGAGGGAGAAAAGAATATTTTTTTCAAGAATATTAGCATTTTCATATATAATCATTAGAGACCCACCCTGACTCCAGAACCGATTATCATGGGTCCATGAATCTCACAATTTGGGTAGAGGGCTCAGTGCTTATTACAGGGATCATGAAATTCACAATTTTTGTACCTCTTCAACAATTGATGCTATATGCCAAAATTGGTTGAAATCGGTTCAAGAGAAAAGGCTGAAAATATTAAAAAGATTACGACCAATGCACGACGGACAAAAAATAGATTGCAATACATCACCTGAGTGACTCGGGTGACCTAAAAAGGCTGACGAGTAATCAAGTTAACGCTGCTCTGGTTACATCAAATATAAGATTTTTTTCTTAATCCGAATATCTTATACTTTAAAGAGTTCAAAACTCACAATAACTTACCTTTCGTCGATAGAATTAGAGAAAGAATGTACAACAGTTGAAAATTGCAATCAGTTGTCATAGCGGAGTTTCATTTAAACGAGGAAGTAAAACCCTATTCTGAATTTAAACCATTCTTCACATGTCTTTGAATTATTTGGAAATCATTGAACCGATAATCAACTAACGACTGCTAAGCTTTAAATACCAACTCCTGTGTTTGTGTATTTAAATGACTTTCAACACAGTCAAGCAACTTTACATATGAATGTTAGAAAAAAAACAAAGAAAAAAAAAACACCAAAGAACTTGGAGTGATGATTGGTTGACGTTTTATCAGCAAATTTCATTCATTTTTACATTTTTTCTAAAACGAGAATTTACATTGTAGAGATATTTGGCTTACAATAAAGTCATTTTAATGAAATCTACATAGATTACACTTATAGAAAAGAGGCCCATTGGCCACAACACTCACCTGAGTCAATATGGCCCTGTTGTTCTTCATCATCAGATTTTTTCTATTATATATTCCTATTTTAAACTTTGATTCCAGTTATGACCCAAACCTACCCAAGGTGTCTTTATTTGAACAAACTTGAATCTACACTACCTGAGAATGCTTTCATATTCACATTACTAATCATGGCTTTGCTGTTCTTTGGAAGACTTTTATAAATAAGATCCCACCCTACCTCTGGGGGTCACGATTTGAACAAAATTAAACCTTCACTACCTGAAGATACTTCCATATCAAAACGACTTATTATGGCATTTCTGTTCTTAAGAAGATTTTAAAAGATATTTTCCTTTATATCCCTATATTAAACTTTGAAAGCCTACTGTGGCCCCACCCTACCCCCGGGGTCATGATTTGAAAAAACTTGAATCTGCACTTCTTGAGGATGCTTCCATTTGACTTATCATGTCATTGTTGTTCTTGAGAAGATTTTAAAAGATCTTTCTCTATACATTCCTATATTAAACCTTGATCCCCCATTGTGGCCCCATCCTACCCCACCAAAAGGGGGGGGGGGGGGTAATGATTTGGACAAAGTTGAATCTACATTACCTGAGGATGCTTCCATATTAATATGACTAATCATGGCATTGCTGTTCATAAGAAGATTTTTTTCTTTTATATTCCTATGTAAAACTTTGATCCCCCATTTTGCCCTACCCTACCCCTAGGGGTCATGATTTGCACAAACTTGAATCTACAGTACCTGTGGTTTCTATATCAATATGACTAATCATGGCATTGCGCATTGCTGTCCTTGAGAAGATTTTTAATATTATTTCTTATATATTCCTACGAAAAACTTTGAATCCCAGTTGTGGCCCCACCCTATCCCTGGGGGTCATGATTTGAACAAAATTGAATTTACACTATATAATAAATTATTCACATAAGTTTCAATAGAAAAATTCGAAAATGTGAATAGTTTAAAGACAGATGGAAAATGAGAAATTGAGGACATTAAAATCTTCTTGTAAGGAAAATAGTATAGATAGTTTGATTATTTCTTTTATTTAAAAAATGTTTATCTTAATTTAACAGGTCAGGATCTACTTTACTACATGTTAATGTACAAATAATTGTACACAAGAATCACAAAAAATAATTTGAAAAATATAAATGTATGAAAAATGCAAATACAAAACAAAAACAAAAGTAACATTATTCTTGTAAATATTTTATCAAAAACATTCTATTTATATTTTTATTGTTCAATAATTGTTTCAAGTAGAACTAAATATCATTGTAATCTCTATAGGAATCCCGACTCAGGGGTTTGGAGGATCCATCAAAATGCCCAGACACTCTGTAGATTTCCCGGTGCTTCCCATTCGGTTTACACCTATAAAAAGAAAAAAAATATATCTCATTTAATGACTATCATTCATCTACGGTACATATTCATTTTTGTATTTTTTTTTATTTATTCATCATTTAAGATACTTTCTTTGCATTGCTAATTGCCAAGTTTTATGTCTTAACATAACGCAGCAAAAATGAAAATGTCTACATTTTTCAATTTCGGTAATGAAATATGCGATGAAGGAGTTTCAATATTTCGTCTCTATATAATTCATGAATTTTCATAACAACGAAAAGTTGCATATCTTTGTTCCCTAATCATATTATAAATTTTGAATTTATTAGGTGGAGGTAAATGCAAAATTTACAAGTTATCATGTTATATATTTTGCATTTATCTCCACCTAGTAAATTCAAAATTGACGATATGATACTTTGATCAGCTCACCTTTCAAACCACTACAGTCGTGTGAAAGGATGAATATCTTATTGAAATGAGATATGTGAGCGGATCGAACACTTTATTTTGTTTTGATTGATGTATAATATACGCACCAGGAACCATTGCGATTGCAGCCTATTGCAATAGCAATCAAAGCAACACACACTATGGAAACACCTCCGGTGATAATTCCGATAATTCTTAATTCACTGAATTCATCTGTAAACAAAATCATAACTTAAAAAACAATCAGATAAAAAAATGAAGGATAAATAAAAAACAAACCCAATTTTTTTTCCAATTAGATTGAAGCTCTACTGTTTTTCACTTAAAATAATGGAGAGGGAAAGTTGCACATAGACTTCAATTATTATTTTTGGTTTAAATTTTACAGAATTACCTTGATGTTTCTCAATTTACAAGAGCATGTTCTATGTACAAACCGTTTCTGAAAAGAGGCAGGTTACAGACAAAGAAGTTGATGCTACAATGGTATGAATAATCTGGTTTAAAATCAACATATCGCAAAATCTGTGTTTGATATAATGACCTTGTTTGCAAATACAACCCGTCATTAAACCGAATGTTGACTTGCGTTCTTAATTTGTCAGGCCATTTTTTTCAAACTGAATTGTCTGCGGATTACTCCGCTTACTCAAGACAAAAGGGTCACGTCGGATTGACCAATCGACATGGATGCTTACACCTCAGTGGAACCTGATCCCACTCCTGATCTATTTTCAGGGGTCTCTGTTTGCTCTCTCACAACTTGTATTGTTTACTTGGTTTTTAGTATGAAATATATGAAGATAACAAACAGTATTCAGGCTCAAAAGTCCATCAAACAATACAAAATAGGAGCAGAGCAAACACGGACCTCCAAAAATCAGAGGTGGGATCAGGTGCCATGGAGGAGTGAGCATCCCCTGCTGACCGGTCACACCCGCCGTGTGATTAATTTTCTTCAAACTTTATTGAAATTTAGAACTGAATATTATGTGTCATAAAGTAATCTACTTGAGTACCATTTTTTCTAAAAATCATATCGATATTGAAAATTAGCCTTTCAAGAAAAATTGTTACAGACAGAAAAACACACGATTGATGATGGGCACCTTCCCCATTCACTGGTCCTTGAGCAAAAAATCAAATGCCCCTGTCAAAGCGAAACATGTCTTGTTAACAGTGATGCAGGGTACCATTGTACCCTTGATATTTCGGAGAGTTGTTTCTTTTGAGCATCCTGTGACAAACAGTGGTACGCAATGACACATGGTCTCATAATCAATTTTCGTTTCTTGCTTATAAGTACTCTCTGTATTTAAATTGTTCAACGTTAATATTTTTCCATTGTTAACGCAAAATTATTTTTATAATTAAAGATAAATTTCAAATCCTAAATTAGTTTAATCCCTGATTCAGTTTTATCAGGTGTTTCTTTAATGATATAGAAGCTGTTTTACCCGGGGTCGTGTCTAAGGTTGTAGTTCCCACAGTCGAAGTCTTTAGTGGTGTGGTGGATGTACTTGAAGACGCACTACTTGAATCTGAATAAAAAGGTTTACATGAAGCCATTTCGTATTTATTTCTCAGTATAAGTCAAATGGTTTTGTTAAAACGCTTGGTTTACAAAGCCTTTATAATGGATTGTTATTTAAAACGCTTGGTTTACAAAGCCATTATAATGTGTTGGCATTTATAACGCTTGGTTTACAAAGCCTTTAGATGGGTGGGCATTTATGACGCTTGGTTTATAAAAAAAAAAGTAGAATGGGTTGGCATTTATAACGCTTGGTTTACAAAGCCTTTAGAATGGATTGGTATTTAAAACGCTTGGTTTACAAAGCCATTAGAATGGGTTGGCATTTATAACTTTTGGTTTACAAAGCCTTAGAATGGGTTGGCATTTTGTTACAAACCTGATTTAGCCTCTGTTGTGACCGCCGAGGTTACTGTTGATGGTAGGGGTGTTCTTGTAGATAGGTCTGAACTACTTGAACCTAAATAAAATCATCAATCATTACCCTCAGTCCTGGTGTACCGGGTATTTATCAAGATCAATTATGTTTTTTTGTTCTATCCGATATGACAGAAATAATTCATTTACTTCACATTTAACTACGAAAACCAAAGGAAAAACGCCCCTGTTTTCACAGTAAAATGGAAAGTATCACTAAACCCAACAAATAATATAAAAATAATGATTTTGAATATTTTGAACGATTGTACTGCTGTAACCTGTGTCGTCTGTCGTTATTTCTGTGTGGGACGACGTTACTGATACTGTTGTATTTGTTGCCGAATCTGTTGTGACAGTATGTTTTGTAATACTTGAACCTATGGAAAACATAAATAAATAAACATGGAAAAAAAGTTATTGAAATTTAACTTAAATATATAAATAACAATTAAAAGGGGGAATAAGTGCAAAATCAAGTATTTCCCAAACATAAAATGATATATACAACCTCCATAACCGGATTGGAGGAGTGTACATCTCACCAATTTTTGTCGATTAATTAGCAATTGATAATTTTTTAAGATACGATTGCCCCAAGGAAAATTCAATTAAGTCTCATATATACCAAGAGACGGTAAATTCATTGGATACTTGATATTTTCTAACTTTTGCTGTACTCTCATCTTTTAATTTAAAATGTACAGTATGCTGTGCGAGAGGGAATTTTAAAATGGTCCGATTTTCAAGGAATCAAAATAGTCCTATGAAGACAAGATTCAATTACAAGTATATAAAACATTTCATTGAGACTTCTTTTTAAGTAATGAATTTAACTGAATCAGTTGTGTGAGCCTTAGAAAAATCAAAATTTTTAAAAATTTGGCGCTCTTTAAAAGTCCTTTCATTCTAAATGAAAAGAAGTCCAATTACTAGAATCATATTTTAGAGATTCATGGCACACCTTTTTCGCTTTCTGTTGTGGGTGAAGACGTAGTTTCTTGAGTTGAAGTCTCTATAGACGGAGTGGATGTTGTCCTGGATGTGTATGTTCTATTGAAGCCTGAATAAAAAAGTTTGTTAAAAATAACTCTGATTTTAAACACAAGTGCTTTGATGTTGATATATGCTGGAGTTCCTCGTTGGAAACATCTATGTAGTCTTTGGAAACCAGGTCTTTCAACAAACTGAATTCGGATGGACACTATCTGTGCTCTTTCTTAGCCGACCTGTTTTTATATTCCTATGAAGCAGATTTTATTCAAATTAATAAAAAAAAATCCGTGGTGTTTTTATCAATTGAAAATAGTTAATTCCATTCATATATCAACTTGATTTATCTAAGTGAACTCAAAATAAAAAAAAAAACACCACAGAGTTTGCCACATCTCTTTCATATTTGGATGTTTTACTAAATATAAACGATAAGGGCCAACTAACAACTGAACTGTATGACTAACGAGATGACTTTAGCCTTTCCTTATTTATGGAGTTATATTCTGCTATCACCTGTACATGGTTTACTCAAGAGCATGCTCTGAGTACGATCATTTTTTTTAAATCGAGGCAGGTTTCTGACAGATAAGTTGATGTTACAATGATTTCAACAATCTCATTTAAAGTCAGTATTTCGTATATTCTATGGCCGTTACAATTACTTTGTTAGTAAATATAACCTATCATTGTGTCGCTTTTTAATTGATATATTTTATCTCAATTATTTATACTGAATTTGACAACGGAATATTCTGTCTTCCTGATCAATACATAGGGCTCACGGCGGGTGTGACCGGTCGACTAGGGTTGCTTACTCCTCCTAGGCACCTGATTTCACCTCTAGAATTCCCAGGGGTCCGTGTCTTATGTCATGTTCACCGATTTGAATTGTTTGTAGGTTTTTTGAGATTGATCACTGTTGGTTATCTTCACCCTTTTCATTACATTTATTTCATTAAAGATTTGTACACGAACTTTACTATTAACATATTAAATTTGTGATTTTAAACATCTTTTTTCATCACAATACTTTCGGTTGACAGTTTGTTACCTGTTGTACCCTCAGTTGTTTCCAGTGATACAGTTTCAGAGGTCACCGGGGACGTGGATGTGTCTTCACTACTTAAATCTAAAAAACAAAAACGTACATTTTTTTTTTTAAAATTTCATTCAGTGAATTTTAATGATTTAAAATGAATGTTCTGTTTCATAGCCAAAGAAAAGGTCTTAAGAAAGTCTTTTATGGACAGCTGAAGCGATAAAAACAATCCTCAAACCTGTAATATCAGTTGTCAGAAGTCTGTTTGTAGATGTTTCCAGTGTAGATACATGTAGATCTGTTGACGATTCTGTTGGTGGTGTTGTGGTAGAAAAACCTGAGGATACAGTAAAATCGTTTATGAACGTGTTTATTTTCAGAGATTTTAAATTGCTTTATAATTTGTTTTGAAACAGAAAATACAAGAGGAAAAAACTCTTTTTACAGAAATATATAGAGAAGTCATTTGAGAAGTATTTAGGGGTTCCCAAAGGGATAAATGCAAATCCATGTACAATTTAGTTATAACATATTTGGAAGATTTTTTTTTTTGATCTAATTACAAATTAATGAAAATGTAAATACTTTATAACAAGAAAATACTTTTTTTTTTAAAAAGCCATCTTTTCATGGTGCTGTTACATGTATAGTGAATGTATATATAATTATCACCTATTTGGGGTTCCGAATAGGCGTAATGAACACCAGTATTGTTGAATTCATCATGTTGATACAACTGAAATTATGAGAACAAAAGTAATCAACAGATTTTTTAAAAAGGAATATACAGTCAAATATCGTTAATCCGGACACTTGTGTTCTCAAGAAAATTGTCTGGATTAAAACGAGCATCCGTTTAACTGAAGCGTAACTTTAATAATGGGTAGATATTAAGGTACATGTAAATGATTTTGTTCCTTACACATTTCGTCCGGAAGGTAAATAATCATGATTACCGGATAACCGAAGCTTGACTGAACATGTCGTTTTAAAGAAATATGCTGATACTATTTAAAGGAAGTTTTATTTTCAAATTTGTAATCTATACCTTTATTTCACAGGACTCTGACAGGGGTCCTTTGGCATTGAGAAACTGATCATGGAAAAAGTAATACCACGTTGTATTAGCGAACTCAACAGGGTTGGTTCTTGTGTCCCACTTCCAGGAGCTTGGTATTCTGCTCGCGAGAATGACATCTCCATTTCTGTTATATAACTCTGGAACACATGCTTATGTAGTAGGTTATATCTTTCTCCATCATTTATCTTTAAAACAAGATGTGTTTGTGAAACACTGATGCCCCCGTAAGGCAGCTTATGGCGAAGGTTAAAGTTTCTTCAAATGCAAGTCAAAATCCAGGCCAAAAGATAAGAAATGTTGATACCCAAAGAAAGGTCTTGTCTCGAGGAATACACCTATGAAATTTGAAAGACCTAGATACAACTGTTCAGAAGTTATGGCGAAGGTTAAAGTTTTTTGAATAAAAGTCAAACGTCAAGGTCAAGGTCAAAGTGGTTGGTATCCAAAGGAAGATCTTGTCACAAGGATTACATATGTGAAGTATGAAAGCCCTAGCATCAACCATTCAAAAGTTATGGCCAAGTTTAAAGTTTTTCAAAAGTAGGTCAAACTCCTAGGTCAAGGTCAAAAGGTCAAAGTTGTTGGTATCCAAAGGAAGGTCTTGTCGCAAGGATTACATATGTGAAGTATGAAAGCCCTAGCTCCAACCATTCAAAAGTTATGGCCAAGGTTAAAGTTTTTCAAAAGTAGGTCAAACTCCTAGGTCAAGGTCAAAGGGTCAAAGTGGTTGATATCCAGAGGAAGGTCTTGTCACAAGGAATACACATGTGAAGTTTGAAACCCTAAGCACCAACTGTTCAAAAGTTATGGCCAAGGTTAAAGTTTTTCAAAAGTAGGTCAAACTCCAAGGTCAAGGTCAAAAGGTCAAAGTTGTTGGTATCCAAAGGAAGGCCTTGTCACAAAGAATACACATGTGAAGTTTGAAACCCCAAGCACCAACTGTTCAGAAGTTATGGCTAAGGTTAAAGTCTCATAAAATTTTGCAAAAGTAGGTCAAATTCCAAGGTCAAGGTCAAAAGGTCATATATGATGGCACCCAAAGAAAGATCTTGTCACAAGGAATACACATGTGAAATATGAAAGTCATAGCTCCAACCAATCAAAAGTTATGGGCAAGGTTAAAGTTGACAACAGACAGACAGACAAACGGACAAACGGACAAACAGACAAACAAACAGATAAACAGACAAACAGACAGACAGGACAAAAACAATATACCCCCGGGATCTTTCGATCCGGGGGCATAAAAATTGATATTGGAATGAGTTCTTACCTAAAAAGTTTTGTTTCATGTCTCTATATGAAAACCAGAACTGAATATTGAAGGTTCCATTAGGTAAAATGGCAATAGTTCGGCGTTCACCTGATTGGATTGAAACAAAACAAGAAAGAGAGCCAACAATTATTTCAGAATTCCCGAAATATTTGACACTATAGATGTAGTATTTTACCTTGATTTTGTTGTTTTATGTCAGTTCCAGAGATAACTGTACAGCTAGAGTTATCTCCCCCACATACGCCACATTCATCAAGAACTTTTCCATTCAGCCGATCATCACATCCAAACCTCTGATAAATATCGGGAATATTTACTGTATTATACATTGTTACTTTCATACCGGAACTTTGGAGTTTAAAATTTGTTCTTTTCCTCATATTTCAATTTTATATAATGCTAGTACATTTATGAATATTATACTTTTTTTTGGAGAATCATGTCGATTGTTGCACACTTAAAGATAAAGTTTATTCAGTGTTTCAATTGACAGAAAGGATTGCTAAAAGTACAATATCTTAAATCAAAAATTGTTCTAAACGTAAATAAAATAACTGTAATACATGAAAAGCAATATAAAAATTTAATACTTTACAATTCAAAGAAAATATGCAAAAAAATGTGAATTTATGATAATGCAAAAAAAAAAAAAAAAAAAAAAAAAAAAAAAAAATGAACTAAATTTTTTAATGTTCAGTCTGTAACCTTTTTTTTTTTTCTAGGGATGCTTTCCTAAACATTGGTTTTCTATGGGTTTTTAGCTCACCTGAGCTGAAAGCTCAAGTGAGTTTTTCTGATCACATTTTGTCCGTAGTCCGTCTGTCTGTCCGTCTGTAAACTTTTCACATTTTCAACTTCTTCTCCAGAACCACTGAGCCAATTTTAACCAAACTTGCCACAAAGCATCCTTGGGTGAAGGGGATTCTTTGTTCAGATGAAGGGCCACACCCTCTTCCAAGGGGAGATAATTAAGAATTGGTGAAAAGTTGGTGTCATCTTTTAAAAATCTTCTTCTCAAGAACCATTGGGCCAGAAAAGTTGAAACTTATGTGAAACCTTCAATACATAGTGTAGATTCAAATTTGTTCAAATCATGACCCCCGGGGGTAGGGTGGGGCCACAATGGGGGATCAAAGTTTTACACAGGAATATACAGGAAAATTCTTTAAAAATCTTCTTCTCAAGAACAACAAAGCCACAATTAGTCATATTGATATGGAATCATCCTCAGGTAGTGTGGATTCAGGTTTGTTCAAATCACGACTCCCGGGGGTGAGGTGGGGCCACTATGGGGGATCAAAGTTTTACATAGGAATATTTAGGAAAATTCTTTAAAAATCTTCTTCTCAAGAACAGCAAAGTCCTGATTGGTCATATTTATATGGAATCATCCTCAGGTAGTGTAGATTCAAGTTTGTTCAAATCATTACCCCTGAGGTAGGGCGGTCATAGATAGGAATATATAGTCATCAAAGTTTTACATAGGAAAATATAGGAAAATTCTTTAAAAATCTTCTTCTCAAGAACAACAAAGCCACAATTAGTCATATTGATATGGAATCATTCTCAGGTAGTGTAGATTCAAGTTTGTTGAAATCATGACCCCCCGGGGTATAGTGGGGCCTCAATGAGGATTAAAGTTTTACATAGGAATACATAGGAAAATTCTTTAAAAATATTCCTCCCAAGAATAACAAAGCCACAATTAGTCATATTGATGAGGAATCATCCTCAGGTAGTGTAGATTCAGGTTTGTTCAAATCACGACTCCCGGGGGTAAGGGGGGGCCACTATGGGGGATCAAAGTTTTACATAGGAATATTTAGGAAAATTCTTTAAAAATCTTCTTCTACAGAACAAGTTTGTTGAAATCATGACCCCCGGGGGTAGGGTGGGGCCTCAATGAGGATCAAAGTTTTACATAGGAATATATAGAAAAAATCTTTTCAAGAACAGGAAACCCATGATTAGTCATATTGATATTGAAGCACCCCCAAGTATTGTAGATTCAAGTTTGTTCAAGGCATCCTCCAGTAGTAGGGTGGGGCCATAATGGGGGATCAAAGTTTAACAAAAGAATATACTATATAGGAAAAATCTTTAAAAATCTTCTTCTCAAGAACAGCAAAGCCCTGATTAGTCATATTGATATGGAAGCATCCTCAGGTAGTGTAGATTCAAGTTTGTTGAAATCATGAACCAACCCCCCCCCCCCTCCCCCCCCCCCAGGGTAGAGTGGCAGACATCTTTAAAATTCCATTTTCAAGAACAGCAAAACTATGATTAGTTATATGAATATAGAAGCATCCTCAGAAAGTTTAGATTCAATTTTATTCAAAACATGGCACCTGGGGTTAGGGTATGCCTAGAACGGGCGATCAAAGCTTTACATATGAATATATAGGAGAAGACATCTGCTGACGAAGAACAGCAGGGCCATATTGACTCAGGTGAGCGCTGTGGCCCATGGGCCTCTTGTTTAAATATTGTATCGCAAATACATGTTTTATGTTTTAAAAACTATCGTATTATTTCAAATAATTGAAAGGCATGTAATGGAGAAAATCTGAATTGTGAATGCAAGACATTCCAGACAGCATAATTTGATAACTGACCTCATATAATTTTCATATCATCAGAATTAGAGCAATACAAGTTATAACTGAAGCTATGAAAAGTTAGGAATTTCCAATTTTTTTAAAATAAATGTTAGATTAAATATGGATTGAATTCAGTAAATTGACAGAGAATATTCGAACTTTTTATTGCTCAAACTCTTTTTGTTATATTATATTTAGCAACACTATAACCTTATTTGCATATGTCGACTCGATATATACCCTATGAGCTTGAAATAAAAGATATCACAGTCTGACACATCTGTTTCATATTTAAATATTTTACTAGAAAAAGACATTAATGGTAACCTAACAACAAAGCTTTCTGGTAAACGTGACGACTTCAACTTTTAAATGGTCAACTTCAATAACTTATGTAGCAATATACCCTTATTACCTGCATATGGGGTTTATGTCTCTCAGTTGATTCGATACGAAGAGCATGCCCTACGTATGAATAATTTCTAAAACGAGGCAAGCTATTGACAAACAGGTTGATGAAACAAGGATGTCAACAGTCTCGTTTGAAGTCATCATTTCGCAAGTTTTACGGTCGATACAATGACCTTGTCAGCACATACAACCTATCATTCAATCAAATGCTGACTGGCGTTTTTCATACTAATTGTTAGGCCATTATTTATACACTGAACTGTCTACGGATTTTTCCGGTTTTTTTCCCGACTATGACAAGGAGCACACGGCGGGTGTGACCGGTCGGCAGGGGATTGCTTACTCTTCAATGGCACCTGATCCCACATCTAAATTTTGGGGTCTGTGTTTTCTCTGCTCCAAATTTGTCTCGTTTCATTGGACTTTCGAGATTGAATACTGTTCGTTATCTTCATATTTTATTTCCTTATATTTCACCATTCAGTTTTATTACGTGTTATGTTTTGCAAAGAAACAGTTTACATAGGAAAATTGGAGAAATACACAGAGGCCACTAGCATAAAAAGTAGGTCATTGACCTATTCGAAAGTGAAAAAAGCAATCATAGGTCTATAATGAACAGGTTGTGTTTCATTCGAATTAGTGGCATTGTTTTGCCGTATGAGTAAATGTCTTTCTTAAGCTGAATTTCTGTATACGATTAAAATAAAAATTGCTTGCGTCAATTATTTTATGAAGGGTGCCCTTTAAAGGGCCAGGTATGAAAAAAAATCATTCTTTCGGACGAACTAGACATTCATTCGGATGAATTGGTTCCTTTTTACGGACAAATTTTCGATCTGACATATTAGTTATTTAACAAAAAACTGTTGTCTTATTTGTACAAACGCAGAACTAATATCTAATTCCTTTGAGCAATTATATACGTATTTATTCGAATAAATTTCTAATTCGTCGAAACGAATACATGTATTTTACATCTGGCCCTTCAGCGGCGCCGAACTACATGAACCACCTATTATGGATTCTTCTCTACCTGGCAGAGACCGTCTAAACACATGTAGTAGGATCCAGTCTGTCGAGGCCAGTTGTTTAAATCCCAGGTGCTTGTTCCCCCAACACAGGCCACTCCGTCTGGCATAAACCCAAATCTAGTAAACGAGGGAATCGTGTGACCAGGGGTGGGGTCACAGGTCACTTCACACTGACCATCAGCTGGAATTGGGAAAAAACATTTAATGTGCTTGTTGTAATGTAGTTATTATAGATTTCAGTCATTTACTTTAGTACACCATAGTATAATGAAAAAGGAATTTATTCATACAGATATTTACCAGTATCAGAGTACCTTGACCCTGTCTCGTTGTAAAACTAATTCATGCACACAGAAAGTTACCTGTATGAGAGTACCTTGACCCCGTCTCCATGTACAGATCGGGTTTGATGACATTGTTGTCTCTCAGTCTTTTACACGTCTCTCCAGCGCGCTGGTTCCTCAGAATGGTCTGGTCAGTACTGTCATTGGGACAAGGCTAAAAGCATAAAGAGACAAGTTCCCTTACATCCCTTACATCAAAGTAGTTAATAAAGACAATTGCCAATTCCATCGACCCAGAACGGTTTATTAACTCAAACACAATTTTATCCGATTCATATTTGAAAAGAATGTGATAAGAATTCCTCCTTGTTTTACCTTTGTATTACAAATCACTGCTTCGTACGCATCTCCCTCACAACCCTCAAAGTTAATAGGACTGCAAGATATAATACTTTGTATGAATCCGACATGCCAAATATGTACAGTGGAACCTTGTTCATCCGGACGACTCACTTTCAATTTGAGAACAATTAATATTTACATTTACAAAGTATGTGTCATTAATGCAGACGCTTCGTTAATCTGGATTAGAAAACACAAGCGTCCACATTACCTAGGCGCGAATATGCATGTACATACAGATGTGAAGACATTATTATATCCAAAAAAATGTTGTTATCAGATCTTAATTTTTAAAAAAGCCGTTATCTTTAGATACTAACGCTGGGTTGTCGCACTTCCGTCTTCTGTAGTTGACGCCCCGCGCACAGGTTCTGCTGCACCCTGTCCAGGCCCCCCACTGACTCCACCCTCCCTGGCGCTCTACCAGGCTGCTCAGTTTGGCACTTGAGGCATCAACACAGTCCATTTTAAAACAAATCTATAGCAAAGAATATTCTTAAAATGTATGAAATTTATCTTGATATAAAATATATTACTTCCTTCTACGAATATTTTTTGAATTGTAGATGGTACCTTATTTTTCGCACAATACATTCCAAATATAGAGGTATGTTCTTTGAACATTTGACCATAATTGACTTGGAGAAGGTTATGATTGGCACAGCTGAACAAAACACAGACCTGTATTAAGAAAATCAATCCATATTATCTACAGTAATCAGTATACAGTTGACCAAGGTAAAAGAAATCCATGCAAGAATCATTCCATGCAGGAAAACTTAAAAAAAAAAACTAAATTATGTTCATACCCCAAGTTTTGGATATTTACGAAAACGATAACCAACACCGTATTTCAGTTCACAGACTTGATCAGGTGAGTACCTCTGTCCTGCAAAATAAACCAGAATTTACAACAATTATTCTTCAGATATTAATTTTGTAGAACACAAACTGACAGAAAATTATTTCAAATTATTTAATTTGGAACGAATAGAGATGCGATTTTATTCCAGATATGTTTTGGACGACACACTGACGGAGATACCTGGTGTGGCTGGAACCAGACTTTGATTCACTATGTTCTGTGGGACCTCATCCAGTGGAACGTTTTCTTTCCATAAACACTCTTTATTTGCTGAACTTGAGAAACGTACAGAATATGAATAATTAT
Organism: Saccostrea echinata; assembly: GCF_033153115.1. Lineage (NCBI taxonomy): Eukaryota > Metazoa > Mollusca > Bivalvia > Ostreida > Ostreidae > Saccostrea > Saccostrea echinata. The sequence continues at coordinate 62,684,957 of NW_026889803.1, read as the reverse complement.
ATTTGAGATATTTCTTTAAATAATTCATCTGATGTAACCCTTCTTACTTTGTTCTTAAATGCAATCAAATTTGAAAATATCAAAACAATTTGAAAGGAAACCATACAATACACCTGACTAAAAAAAAAGAATGAAGATATTATAAATGGTTGTTCAGTTAACGTACTTTAATAAACTGGCCATGTCATCTTTACTGCAGTTGCTCCAACCAGTGCCATATCCTCCCATTAAGCCTACGTCATTTCCGCTGCATCCGCGATCAGCGTCATGGTACATCCCCATTCTATATCATATCAATATAAAGCATGGCTGAACAATACATTTTAAAAAAACTGAAGAGACGTTTACTATTCAGAACTGAAATTTTCGAATTAAACAATATTTAGATGCCTTTAATAGACTTATTAATTAAGCTTGATATTACATTCAATAAACGTCATAAAACAATTACAGGTGCCCGATCTCGTGTGCAGTAGCAGCGAAACTGGCCGCCCCTGTTGAAGTGTCTACACCACAGCTGTATCTATGGTCACATACAGAGTTCTGGTATGCTCGACCAGTGACATCTAAATCCAACAAACTGTCAAAATAGGAAACTGTAAAAATAAGCATCTGCCAAAACAGGCAGGCAAGATTTCCCTCCAAAGCGCATTCCTATATTTCTGTAATGCTTGAAATAAAGCATTACCCCATGAATCATTCTCTTTATTTATTAAGTCTTACCAGTTGACTTTCTTACCCAACATGCATGTAACGAATGTCGTACGATCCACTGTTTAATGTGCCTAAGCAGAAATCGTAGAGAACGTTACCAAGTCGAGATGTAGACGAATTATACCATGTCTAAAAAAAACCAAAGATATAAAGGATTTCTACCTTATAATAATTTTCTAAAAATCATCTACATGTCCAGAGAAATAAAGTTCTATTTAAATGATTCCTACCTAAAATTATTTTCATTATTTCCTTACCTCTTAAACGGAGAAAATTATGCAATGCCCAAAAATACTGCTTCATGTTCTTTAATTAATTTGAGGCTAATTAAAAAATGATTGTTTCAAAAGTATTGGAATGAAAAGGTCTACTAGCTCAAGAGTCATACCGGGTTTGTTTCAAAGAACTGAACTTTTTTCAACAGCAGTTGTACGTTAAATCCCAACATGTCGCTTCTTGACCATTCCATCTGAACCTATAATCAAAGTTTTTATGTTTCATTCTTTCTCTTTACGTGACTATGTTTCCACCTTAACATTATATTTTAATGATGAATTGCAAACCTAACCAAGTTCTTCTTTTTAACAATTGTTAGAATATAACATTGATGATACTCTAAAAGAATACACACAGCGTGATACTTGAGTAAAATGTGTTGAAGTCTTTGAGAGAATTCTGTGACCAGCATGGTCTGGGTGTAAGCAGCGTCCGTGTAAACCGCCAACTCTATCGTTATGTTATGTGATAATACCGAACGTCTGCTTCTACTATTATGTTCAATCAAGTTTTCTGCAATTCATTTTTGAATGAAAAATGAAAAATCATGTCTGCTTTTCTCAAAAGATTTTATTTTGACTAAAATAATTTAAATGAATAACATGTCATACCTGTTAGAGACTCAAAAGAAATAGAGATTGTATCATCTGCTTGACGCCCAACAATGGCGTGGGTAAAGTTGTCAGTTGATTCGCATTCTAGATACAATGTAAACCTTTCAGTTTTAACAATCCCGACCTAAAATATATCATTGAAGTCATCGAAATTTAAAATTGCCTTTGGATACTAATGATTCATATTTTTCAGAAATGGAATATTCAATATTCACTACACTCCATTTCATACCCCATTTTAGAATATAAATTATCTTACCACATTTTCACAGACAGACAGGCTGGCTATACCCTGATGTGACGTCACAATTCCGGTAAGAAAGCAGTCTGGGTGAGCGTCTTTCCACTGTAGAGTCGATCCATTTTTCCAAGTCAGAATTTCGGCATACGGATGTAAAATTTGCTGCGGGGTGCTAAGATCCAGTTTATACCTCTCCGATGCATATGTGAAGGCCATTTGAACTGGCTTTGGCGAGTGTGTGGATATTGCCTCTCTTTTATCTCTTTTCCTTTTAATTAAATTGAAATATATATATATATATATATATATATATATATATATATATATATATATATATATATATATATATATATATATATATATATATATATATATATATATATATATATATATATTGCATTGGTTTTTGCATCAATATTACGTATGTTGTGGTATTTAAACTATATTTATTTAATAAAATTTTATTATGTTAATAGATGCAATAAATGAGACATGCACTGTGTTTTCAAGGCAAATGTATAGAAACTTCCCAAAGAATAAAAATTTAGAACTTAACAATTATTTCAGGTCCTTATTTTTATATAAATAACTATTTCTAGAACATATTGCCTTCTAAAGCTAATGTCTTTTCCTACTTTCAGTATATATTGTTACCGAAGTAAGTCAGAATCATGGTGAAGCGTTGTGTATTCCAGAGCGAGTAGTCCACGATCCCTCAATTTCGACAGTAAAATGTCATCCAGAGTACTGGATGTCAAGACCTACAACAGATTCATTGACAAAAGACACCACAGAATCTGACCCTTCCGTTTCATATTTGTATGTTTTACTATATAAAGACACTGGTGGCAGACTAGTAACTTCTATCGCCAATTACACTTATTATTATTATGTAGCAATATGCCATTATCATCTGTATTTGTAATTATGTCTCCCAGTTCATTCGAGAGCGTGTTCTGTGTACGATCGATTTCTAAACAGCTGGGCTACTGACAAATAAGCTGCTATTTCAAAACTATGAACAAACTCGTTTAAAGTCAATTTCGCAAATTTCATCGTCAATTAAATGACCTCGTTAGCAAACACAATCTGTTGTTAGGGCAAATATTGACTCAACGCTTTTAGCACAATGAAACAGTATTTAAGCCCAAAAGTCCATTCAAACAATACAAATAAAGAGAAGAACAAACACGACCTCTAAAACATCAGAGGTGGGATCAGGTACTTGGAGGAGTGAACATCCCCTGCCAACCGGTCACACCCGCCGTGTACTCCTCGTCATAATCTGGAAATAACCGGAAAAGCCGTCGACAATTCAGTGTGTAAATACTGGCCTAACAATTAGTATGAAAAACGTCAGTCAGCATTTGACTTAATGATAGATTGTATTTGCTGATAAGGTCATTATATCGACCATAGAACTTACGAAATGATGACTTTAAACGAGACTGTTGATATTCTTGTTTCATCCACTTGTTTGACAATAACTTTACCTCGTTTTTAGAAATTGTTCATACGTAGAGCATACTCTTGCGTATCGAATCCACTGAGGGATATATAAACCCAATATGCAGGTATATTTCAGGAATAACTGTCTTATTTTTTGGATTCATGATGTGATCAATCGAGTGGCTTGCGTGATAATTTGCATAAACGCCGAAGGCGTTTCTGCATAAAATTATCACGCAAGCCAATCGATTGATCATCGTCATGAATCCAAAAAAAAATCTGACAGTTATTCCTTATATTTACATGCTCCTGATTCTGCAAATTCCCGTGCTAACAGCCCCGCTTCTGTCTCTCTTTGTCCCGCCCCGCACGTGATTTTTATTAACCGCGCCTATCGATGAACCAGTAGATTTATGTAGAAATAAAGTATTTTTACAATTTGTAATTTTATCTCGGACAAAGACATTGGAAATGTAAATATTGCTGCGTAAGTAAGGGAAGCTGACGATTGAAAAGTTAAAGTCATCACGTTTATCATAAAGCTTTGTTGCTAGATTACTATTAACGTCTTTTTCTATTAAAATATCCAAATATCATACAGATGTATCAAACTCTGTGGTATGTTTTATTTCAAGCTCACTGGGATATATCGTGTTGACATATGAATGGAAATAACTATTGTTAATTGATAATACGTCATCGATATATCTAAATGTCGAGTTGAGGGCAACAGCAAGAGTTTTCTTTTTCTCATGCATAAGATTTTGAATAAATTTTGCTTCATATGAATAATACAAAAATAGGTCTGCAAATAAGGGGGCGCAATTATTTTTTTTTTTTTTTGATACCCATTAAATTCCAACAGATTGTTGGAAGACCTGGTCTCCAAAAACCACATAGATTTTGTCAATCAGAAACTCAAGCATCTTTTTAATGTCAACTTCGGAGTACTTGTGTGTAAAATCAGAATGTTTTAACAAAATAATTTTGCAAATGACCAATGACAAGATAAGTAAATTTACGAGTTCCATCTTTATTGAAAAAGCAGCTGCCAATGATGTCAAAAATCTTGGACTTTAATTTATCGTGGGGAATGATTGTATATAGAGTTGATAAGTCGTAAGTTTTGATGTTATTGATTTTGGTAAAATTTTGTGATTTCAAAATTCCAAAAGTTCCTTGGAATTTTTAAGTATCCACATCTGGTTTACACCACTTCTCGAATGTATTGTTGCAAAGTACTCCTGAAGTTTCTCCTTCACTGTTTTTAATATTTTAGTGAGGAGTAAAGAAATAGGCTTGGTAGAACATTTACAAATGTACTTGAACCCGCTATGTGTCTTTGTTTGTATTTGTTTGTAAGGATATTTATGAAGTTTCAGATTCCAATATAAATATGGTAATTCAAATTCATTTTGGTTGTTGGGAATAATAAAAATATTCAAAACTGACATATGATATTGAAGAATTTCCTCCTTAGAAAGGGAGCTATAGGTATAAGTTGGATTACCACCAGAGATGGGGTAATGGTAATTGACAGTAATTAATTAAAAATTTTGATGTAATTGAAAGTAATGTGTAATTGGCCAAATTTTCAATTACATGTAATTGAAATTTAATTAATTACTTTCAAGAAAAGACATGTAATTCACAATTACTTTTCAATTACATTCAATTACACTGTTATGAATAAATAAATGAAAAATGCCCCCTCCCTCCCAATCTTATACACATTATGCAAGAAAGATTTTAAACTTATTTTTTGACAAAACATCTTATTATATAATAATTTTTTTAAAAAGGAATTCACATATTTCCAATTTTTAGTGAATTGCTGTTTCCTCACGCATTTTCTTTAAAACTTAAACTTTTGAATTAAATGGAACTTCCTTTGTATAATATACAAATAAAATTAATAATTTTGATTAAGTGTTTTTGAATTGACACTTAAAATACCTAGTTAAATGGCTTCTAATCCTTTGTTTGCCATATCTTCAGTTTGTGTTAGAAGCGATTAACATATGCTAATTATTGCCCTAAGGTCATGTACATATTGACACTGAACCTAAATATATATTTTACACCATTTTTACTTTACTTATTGGTAGTTTTATACATAAGTTGACTTAAAATTATGGTAATTGACACACAATATATGCCAAATACCAACATTTTGAGATATTGTTTAGGATGATGAAAAAAAGAAACATCAAGGCAAAATGCATCCATTGTTTTGCATAAATATATTAGAAAGCTTAAAAATGAAATACATGATTTAAGGTAAAACATGAGTTAACTCGCTACTAGTCAGTATCTATGTATTCCTGTCACAAATGCCTCAGTGGAAAATATCTTCATTGTGGCAGGAAAATCTTTCAACCCGATAGATGTAGATTAGGGGACACAATATGTAAGAATTAAATTAACATTTAAACAATGTTAATGTGAAAAAGAAAAAAAAAATAACTGAATTTGATATGAATATAAAGGAACAGTCATGACTCATTTTAAAAAAAAAGAAATTTCTTAATGTAATTTTTAATCTAATTAATTACATTTGCAAAGTAATTGTAATTTAATTAATTAAATTTCAAAGTTCCTATAATGATAATGGAAATTTAATTGAAGGTTTTGGGCAAGTAATTGTAATTTAATTAATTACTTCCCTATGTAATTGACCCAATCCATGATTACCACTTGTAGAATTAAATCCCAGTTCCTCTAAAATACAATTAAAATAATGAGTCTTGCAAACAAAGACAATGTTGTTGCCTGCTTTGTTAGCAGGGACCAGTACATACTGATCGTCTAATTCTTTTTTCACTTCTGAATTACTGAACAAAGAAGAATAGTTTTCATATTGTCCCTCAATCGCTTAATGCTAGATTTTAACATATATCTGATACATTTAATCCATTCTGACAAAGTGTCAAGGTCTTCTTTTTAATGTCTGGCCCATCGCCTGTAATAATCATCCACAGAATTCATAATATTTATGAAATTATGATTCCAGTTGAAATATAGGGGTTCCCTTAATTTGGCCCTTTTAAAATAAGTGATTTAAAGTCCTCATTATTAACTATATTTATGTCACCAGTAAAAACGTGTCCAGCAGGACTATAGTTGTAGGGTGAAGAAGAACAATTACACAATCAAAATAATAAAAATTACCGTAAAACCTATTTCCTTTCTCTTTTAATAATAACAATGTTAAAAATTTATTTTATCTTTATGGCAAATTACAATCTAAGATTTCAGGTGTACATATAAAAGTTGAAAACGAAGACATAATTAATCTTAATAAGAATGTAAAAATGTTCACTGTTTTACAAATAAACTATTGAATTATTCGAAGTATTATACAGTGATTTTTATCTCAACCGATCAAAAATATTTTAAAAAGCATGCAAAAAAGAACATTCTGTAATGCTGAAAACTAACTGATTATTGTTTAGAAACGATCACAAAAAGACAACTCGACTGCTACTTGTCTGCAGTTACTTACTATATGACAAGTACAGAAAAATGTGCGATTGGAAGATTACTGAGCAATTTGAAAGTGGGCGTAACATTATGGTTATTTTTTTTAGGAATGGTGCATCAGCTACTCGTATCCATATATCGTTTAAATCACAGCATTAATTGTTAGGCCATTTCTAAATACTGCATTGTCTGCGGATTATTCCGTTTGCCCGATCACGACAAGGAGCACATGGCGGGTGTGACTTGTCGACAGGGGATACTTACTCCTCAACCAAATCCCGCCTCTGATGTTAAAAATTTGATCTGCTCCCGATTTGTATTGTTTCAATGGACTTCGAGCTTGATTACTGTTCGATACACCATATTTCATGCAATTAATAAGGAAATCAACAGGGGTAAGGTGGACTATAATGGCATGTTCAGAAAAAACAAACGCATGCAAAATTACATGTACATACCTCATCATAAAATAAGCACTAAACAGTGCAATAACATGTATTATAAGAGCCAAATGATGATGTCCTAAGGTACAAACTACAGATACAAGGTCTGTTTAATATATTGCCCGCGATGGTTGTTCAGTTTTCATTTGAATACTTCGTCACATTTGTTCGAATTTGAAAAGACATTAATATATTTCCCCATTTTCTCATTCCACAGAACTTCTGGTGATCCTAAAGAGTATTGATCCCTGATACAGGATCTACATTCATCGTCCAGGCAGAAGGGATTAATGGAATGTATTCCTTTATGGTTAGACTCCAATAGCAAATTCTATAGATCGAATGCAAAATATGTTTACGATGTTTATGTCTTTTTAAGATGTTCTGGGTCAATTGATTTCAAAAGCAATAAAAAATACCAATTATGCGACATAATGATGAAATAAATGTCCCCCACTCCTTAAAATTCAGAAACTATGTAGATATGACCTTTAATTGTTAATCTCTTCAACAAATGTAGCTAGATCAAAAGTAAATAATCACCAAATTATGTGTTGTAAACATATCTAAGAGATGTAACATATTTCATAGCGTATTAAAACGATTTCATATAAAGGTAAATGCTATTCACGTCTTTTCCTGGTGAATAATAATTATATCTAGTTATACTTACATTTTCTGTCCAAATCAATAGAAGTAAATGCCTTGTTATAAGAGGGAATACCATTTCATCATTAGCTGGTAAATTATGCCTTGTAAAAATATTTCCATATATTCAAGCACACAATTCTTCGCCACAGCATTTCAAAATTTTATCATACATTTCCAATAATCAAAAAGGAATCGCACCTCCCCTGGAACTGAGGATTCTGACAGCTATTTTTAAAAACCATTGAAAGCCAATAAGAGAGTCATGCGACTGACGGCGACGATTAATTTCCCAGTATGAATTTGTATAGAGGTATTTAAAGTGCAAACTTTTCAAGGTTTCAAGTTTCATCACTCCCTGTTCATTCCCTACTAAATAAGTGGGATCACGTTTTAAACAACCCTAGTCTTCTACATATATGGTGCGCAAGCAATTCAATTTTCTTAAAATCCGCAAACTAGATGTAAATATTAAAATTTCAATATGTGTAAGTAATTTCTGCTATGCATAATATAATTCTATTCCATACAACCAGTCATACAATGGGAATATGTAGGAAATGGGTGAGTAAACATTTAAATTGCTATGTAAACATTGCTCCATTTTATTTTTTAGCGTTACATCAGACACCAAACAGACAGGAATAGTATTGCTCTCCACATTAGATGGAACTCTGTGTATCCTTTAACGTGAACAAATTTTGACTGTTAAAAATGATTTTAAAACTATAAGTAAAATACTTTCGAAAATAAATTCAATATATATTTCCGAGATGCACATATATAGATGTTAACGATGCATCTTGATGTTATTCATGTTTGCAGCTGGAAATGTAAGAAAATAAAATATAAATATATTGGGTTTTCTAGTATTGGCTATAAATGTGACAGGTAACACATATCAATCCTTCTACATACTGTCTCATGATATCAGTAAATTAAGTAAAGGTTATAGGCCGAAAACTGTCCATTCTGTGAGAAGAAAGAACTGTTGGAGGGCCGTTAGTAAAGTTCTTTAGAAAAGTTTCATAGTAAATCAAAGTATCAAAGTATTTACTATAGTTAACTATAGATAACAATAGTTATCTAAAGTAATTTTATAGGGTTAAAACGCACAAAATCTGTCATTTTTTGCTTTGTGACTAAATTGCATTTCAATTATTCAAACAAGAGGCCCATGGGCCACATCGCTCACCTGAGCACATTGGCTAGGCAAAAGCACAATCAGTTCAGTATTGAAAAGACCGGGGGGGGGGGGCGCTTGAATTTTAAACTACCTGATGATGCTTCCATGTCAATATAACAAATGGCTTTGTTGCACTTGAGAAGATTTTTTAAAAAAAAATTCCCATATATTCCTTTGTAAAAATTTGATCCCTCATTGTGGCTCCTCCCTATCCCAGGGGTCATCATTTGAACAAACTTGAATCTACACTACCTGAGGATGCTTCCATATCAATATGACTAAACATAGCTTTTCTGTTCTTGAGAAGAAATATTTTTTCTATATGTTCTTATGTAAAATTTTCCATCCCCCATTGGGCCCCATCCTACCCCTGGGGGTCATCATTTGAACAAAATTGAATCTACACTACCTGAGGATGCTTCCATATCAATATAACTAAACATAGCTTTTCTGTTCTTCAGAAGAAGATATTTTCCTTTATATTTCTATGTAAAACTTTGATCCTCCATTGTGGCTCCGCCCTACCCCCGGGGGTCATGGTTTGAACAAACTTGAATCTACACTACCTGAGGATGCTTCCATATCAATATGACTAAACATAGCTTTTCTGTTCTTGAGAAGAAATATTTTTTCTACATGTTCTTATGTAAAACTTTCCTTCCCCCACTGGGCCCCATCCTACCCCTGGGGGTCATCATTTGAACAAAATTGAATCTACACTACCTGAGGATGCTTCCATATCAAAATGACTAATCATGGTTTGCAGTTCTTCAGAAGAAGAAATTTTCCTTTATATTTCTATGTAAAACTTTGATCCTCCATTGTGGCCCCGCCCTACCCCCGGGGGTCATGGTTTGAACAAACTTGAATCTACACTACCTCAGGATGCTTCCATATAAATATGACTCATCATGGCTTTGCTGTTCTTGAGAAGAAGATTTTTAAAGATTTTTCCTATATATTTCTATGTAAAACTTTGATCCTCCATTGCAGCCCCGCCCTACCCCCGGGGGTCATGGTTTGAACAAATTTGAATCTACACTACCTGAGATTGCTTCCATATAAATATGACTCATCATGGCTTTGCTGTTCTTGAGAAGAAGATTTTTAAAGATTTTTCTATATATTTCTATGTAAAACTTTGATCCTCCATTGCAGCCCCGCCCTACCCCCGGGGGTCATGATTTGAACAAATTTGAATCTACACTACCTCAGGATGCTTCCATATAAATATGACTCATCATGGCTCTGCTGTTCTTTAGAAGAAGATTTTTAAAGATTGTTCCTATATATTTCTATGTAAAACTTTGATCCTCCATTGTGGCCCCACCCTACCCCCGGGGGTCATGATTTGAACAAACTTGAATCTACACTACCTCAGGATGCTTCCATATAAATATGACTCATCATGGCTTTGCTGTTCTTGAGAAGATTTTTCCTATATATTTCTATGTAAAACTTTGATCCTCCATTGCGGCCCCGCCCTACCCCCGGGGGTCATGATTTGAACAAACTTGAATCTACACTACCTCAGGATGCATCCATATAAATATGACCAATCATGGCTTTGCTGTTCTTGAGAAGAAGATTTTTAAAGATTTTTCTATATATTTCTAAAACTTTGATCCTCCATTGCAGCCCCGCCCTACCCCCGGGGGTCATGATTTGAACAAATTTGAATCTACACTACCTCAGGATGCTTCCATATAAATATGACTCATCATGGCTTTGCTGTTCTTGAGAAGAAGATTTTTAAAGATTTTTCCTATATATTTCTATGTAAAACTTTGATCCTCCATTGCAGCCCCGCCCTACCCCCGGGGGTCATGGTTTGAACAAACTTGAATCCACACTACCTCAGGATGCTTCCATATAAATATGACTCATCATGGCTTTGCTGTTCTTGAGAAGAAGATTTTTAAAGATTTTTCCTATATATTTCTATGTAAAACTTTGATCCTCCATTGCAGCCCCGCCCTACCCCCGGGGGTCATGATTTGTACAAACTTGAATGTACACTACCTAAGGATGCTTTCACATGAGTTTCATCTTTCCTGGCCCTATGGTTCTTGAGAAGAAGATTTTTAAATGATGCCATTATTTTTTCAGTAATTCCTAATTATCTCCCCTTGAAAGAGGGCGTGGCCCTTCATTTGAACAAACTTGAATCCCCTTTACCCAAGGATACTTTGTGGCAAGTTTGGTTGAAATTGGCCTAGTGGTTCTTGAGAAGAAGTCGAAAATGTGAAAAGTTTACAGACAGACAGACGGACAGACAGACGGACGCCGGACAAAATGTGATCAGAAAAGCTCACTTGAGCTTTCAGCTCAGGTGAGCTAAAAATAGAAATCGATATGAAGCTTCCAATTATAATTCTACATTAGGTTTTATTTGACAACATTTAGCATTGTTTTTCCTTTAAATTTTTCATATTATCTGTTACACTTTTGGGGAAAATGATGTAGGAACTACACTACCCTCTTTGATCCGTTATAAAGTAAGAAATCTATCACCTGGAAAATAAAAGGTGTTGAGATTCCCTATTTTCATTTCATTTGATATCGAAATTCTGCATATATTTGTTGTTTAATTTCAGTTAATACAATGTATACAATATTTATAATCTATAAAAAATATTGAATTTTATTCAAGTTTATAAAAATAGAAACACTGCATTGTGACAATGAAATAAAACTTAAAACAATTTTTAATTCAAAGTATTTTGATCACAATGTAATCATTCATTTTGTCTGCACCATTTAAAAGTTATTGACATTTTTTTGAAACAAAATCTTGCCTGAAAACGAATCAAAAACAACTTTTTTTTCTAATAGAATTCAATAGAATAACGTCGAAAATATTACAACAACAATGCATGGCATGGTTGGGATTTAATTACACATAAACAATGCCCAACAAATTTCAAAACATTTTTCAGAAAATGCTAAACAATAGAAGGGGATACAAATAACTAATTTTTATGTTATGTTTTGGGGCAATTTTAAAAGGTCTGCAACCCTGCGACCTTCGTTAGCTGATCAGCTGAAAGATATTCAGATGTGACAGTGGTAGTGAGCGTGACCAATTAATACAACATTGATATCTTTTTTAAAATGTTGATGTACTGGTTCGTTCATAGCACCTTCTACTCTCAATCCAGAAACACGGGGATTTTGAAGCTATTTCGAAATAAAAGTGCATATTTATATACACATTATACAATTAAACCTTTTTTAAAAAAATAAAGCTACAATGCATCCATCTAATTGAACTTAAGTTATCTGAAGTGTTGAGATAAAACACTTATGATACATGTACATTATATATCAGCATTTGATATGTTGCCAACAAGATGCATTTACATCGATAATACCATTATTTCCACTACTTTTGTATAGAGGAATAGTAAAAATATTTAAAGCTGATTACTTTCACACTAATACAAACGAGTGTTAACAAATATAACAACTAGAAAATGTATATTTAAAAAAACATGAAAAAACAAACAAACAAACAAACAAACAAACAAGTGTATAATGCTCCATTAAATGTCAGGAGTAAAACAACTGCAAGATCCTTTATTATAAACTAAATCAATATTAATCATAGTCAGGTTGATTTTCCACGTCATAATCAGGATGAGCCTCGATATAAACTCTGATGTTGTCCTTGTCATCAGTCACGTGACTATTCTTCTGTTGTTTGGGGAAACCATTAAAATGCCCAGTTACCTTGTAATCGGTTCCCAATGTTCCTTTTTGCTTATACCTTTGAAAAAGACATTAAAGGTTTTAGATATATATCAAAGAACCTAATTATAAGGAAAAGAAATTGGAAGAAATAATATACACGTAACTATGCATATCATCTTAATGTCATGAGACAATGCAATGAATACATGTACTCAGATATAATTTTACCTTAAAATGGAAAGGAAATTATCTTAAAATGGGTGTAAAATTGTTGATTAAATTTATTAGAAAACTGCATGCATAATTACATTTAATGTTCCCATGCATAATTAAATAATCAGAATATTGTAACAATAATAATAATAATAAAAAAACATTTGTAGAGCGCCCTATATAATAAAATTTACCCTAGTTGATTAACAAGGTTATGGTAATATAAATGTAACAAAATGATTAACAATATATAAATAAGAAAACAACAAAAATAGTAGATATACTCTAATTTATTTAGTTATTTATATTTGAAAAAGAAATAACATTTTTACAAAACAAAATGAATTCTGAAGATTATCATGACAAAAATTATTAAAATAACCAGTAAGACATGAGAGGTTGGTTAAATGCAAAGTTACGTACCAAAAACCGAAATAACAGCATGCAAATACAACAACCAACATTACCACAAATAGACACCCAACAGTGATGCCCACAATCAGCCAGATCGTTTTTAGTTTGCCTAAATATAAATTGTACGAAGGATATTATTACATATATCACTGCTTTCCTTTAGCTATTAACTCGTCAAAACTGAAAGTAATATTTAATATCAATTTAAAACATTCTCCTAATATCTTAATTTTTCAACAAAGCCATTCATTATATTCATGATTTCACAAATGACATGAATATATAACGTTTTATAATCTATCTTAATTCAAAAAGAAAAAAAATCTGTTACTGTTATCCTTTCATTAATTGGAAAATGTGATTCCAACAGTATGAGTTTACAAAACTATATTCAGTTTCAGGTAAAAGAAGGGAAAACATTATTTCCCAACTTATTTGTCAATAAGCCATACATTTCAACTTTTCTCTCATAAGAACCAGAAAATAGGCCAACAATCTCGAAATATGAGAAAAAGAAGTACATGTATATCAATAAAAATTGTCTTTTCTCGTGTGTGTAAAACTACCAGAATTTATTAAGTCATACAGCTATGGATGATTCATGCAGATGTTATAAAAACTATTCTAAATTTACCGGAAGTGTCCTCTGGTGACTCTGTGGTGGAAGCTGAACCGGATGTGGTATCCTCGGGTTTTAAGGTTGTGAGATACACATCTCTTGTGCAGGCATCTACAAAAATTTAATTAACATTCAATTCATAAATATTGTCCCATAACTCTGTTTTCCAATATGTTTAATTACAAAGTTAACATACCCTGAGAGTTGCAAAATGCTCCGGAGTTGGGAAAAAGCTTTAAATTATCCATAATAATGGCACCTTTATTGTCCACTTTGGTCATTCCCTTTATTAAAATCTACGATAAATAATAAAAAGTTCTAATTCATCATTTTCAGTAGAAGAGTTCTATCTACAGATTACACATGACCAGTCTTAAAACAGCTAAAGTAACCAATTGGAGGTGTTTGTCAATGAAAGCATGCTATATTTTATTCATTTATTCTAAAATTAACATTGTATGAAGCAAACTTCGATTCTTGCACATTTTTTGCAGAATTCAAAGTAAACACCGTCAAAATTTGCTTTCTGTACACCCGTTTTGATCATAGAACTCAGGGAGCTGGTTGCAAAAAAAGCTACACCCTCAACTCTAACCTACCCCTATCCCGCCCTCTGAAAATAAACAAAGACCAAAAACAACTCAACAGATTTTTTTGAAATAAAAAATCAGAATATACATTTTTTTTTTCAAATTTTATACTCACCCGATCTGTTTCTAAGGTCGATATGGTGAATGCTTCGCACATAAAGATGTTAAGCTGTGGATTTGTAATCTCCCGTATAGAACCACCACCTTTCTTTTCCCAAGAAACCGTGATATTCGAGTTTACATCAGTGCTATGATAATTGAACGCCAAACATTGTGTATGACTCGTTCCTGCAATATTGCTGGTCAAAATTGTTCCTTCCTTGTCAGCTGCTTGGCTGGCCATATAAATAAAATAGTCTGTAATATATTCAAACAAAGTCATTTAGATGTTTTCAAAGACAGCAAATCAAATTTAGTACAAGTAAAATTGATGCAAAGCATCAGATCAGCCACAAACATGTTTAGCATTTTAAAGTATTTCCATATGAAAGAGTCCTGAAAATTAAATTTGAAAGTACAGAAAGTAAACGATACATTTTACTTGCAAAACTGTATACTAACTAGATTAACTATTAAACAAAAATGAATTAATTCATGGATATTGAAATAAAGAATAGGATTTTATCATCATCGAATTATTTATTGCAAAATGAAGTCTCAATGATTTCTTACAAATAAGACGTGCAAACTTTTCACGTGCTGATTTCCTGGATCTTTGTCATGCGATAATGCCGATGTTTTCGTTGTGATAGACAAGCATCACAATAAATGCGAAGTGCAAAAAAAATCATTATGTCATTTGCAGCTTTAGCGCATTTGCTTATAATTTTCTTCAACATTTTTCAATCATTTTGTCACTCTAATCGATATCCGGAAACATGACGTTCTGTGTTTATATCTTACACTCTCCCATGTTAGGGAGCAGTTCATGTAACAGCTTTCTTTAAAATCATAAATTAAAAAATATCTGATGAGAAATGAAAAAATAATCAAAATGTAACTTCTACCATTTTAATTTATCATTAAGCAAAGAACTGGGTACGTTACGTATAACAAGGCGGCCCTGTCTCCAAATTTGATTTCAGTTTGTTTACAAATATGCCTACGATGTGTCCTTTCAAGATCATTTTAGTTTTTAAAATTATCACATACCGTTTTTCCGTCAGATGTCTCGAAAAATGGCGAGTTTTCTTTAAAAATTACAAATTTTGACGTGATAACGTCATCATGGCGTTTGTTATTTTAACGTTACGTTAAAAGAAATCTGTAAATTCTCTGAACCGGAAACTATTTACTTTAATCTGCCTTAGTTCCAGAAAACAATTTTGAACTTTTATTTCAATTCATCGTACATGTATCTTTGATAGCTGGAAGGAGTATAATAATTTGTAGGAAAATATCATTTTTATCAGACAAGTAATGAAGCTTGATTCATCCATACAGATGAGAGACAAGGTACGTACTTCTTTTAAAATTTGTATCATGTATATATGTATGCGTATCAAATTTATAAAAAAAAAAATTATGTAAAAATTTGCTGGATTTCTTCAACCATTTTTCGCATTGTCTATGAAAATACACTTAAAATTTTAAAGATGCATGAATCAATTAAAAAGAAAATTGGAACGTCCCATATAAAATTATCAAAATTGGACATTTGGCAATGAAAAAGCCATCGCCCCCTTTTTCCATCCCAACAAATGGCAGCGCTATTAATGATTTTTGCTTTAGAACTCCTCCTGATGTTTACATGTTACACAACCGTAGATAAGATATTTGATATATTTCAGTGACAGTGATAATTTTTTCACTTCCTTCGGATACATTAACTCTCTGGGGCATTTCCTCCACAAATCTTTACATTTGTCCTTGTAGTAACGATAAAATACTTTAAATTTTTTTTTTCGGAACCGATTATCATCATACACGGACGTTGAACTGATCTTTAAAATTCAGAGATAATGTGCACCATTTTCACAAAGGTGACATGAGCAGGACCCCCCCCCCCCCCCCCGCCCTTCTCCAGCCCCGATGAACATCCATTGGAATACTGAACATATTTCCTATGACATACTTAATGTATTATTTCATGGATAATCTGGATAAAATCCTTTTAAAAATACTCGCTTACTTCAAGATTATCAATATATACTAGTAGTGTACATGTAGTTGATATGTACATTCGTTTTTTAAACAGGTAAATATCTACAGAGTAAACTTTTTTTTAATTTTTCATTTCAAGACTTGGAATGCCTTAAAAATGTAAAAATTATTTCTGAAAAAAAAATAATCGAGTTAAATCATCGATTTTGGAGCGGAAAGGGGGGGATGTCTTGTCCACAAGTAATGAATGATCGTGTTTGTATTTCTTACAGAACTGGGAACAGATAATCATTATATATAGACAATAAAAAAGGTTGATTGTATCATGTTTCACTTAAATTTTGGTAGAAAATGCCGAAAACATACACCACTGTCTAGGATTATAAGCCTTATAAACTTAATTTGTCAACATATTTTTTTCCTTATCTATAATTCCTTGTAAATTATAAATTAAACCCGATTTTACTTGAAAACACTGATGTCAATATTCCGATCACCATGATAAATGTATATATAATTAATAAGTGTAAATAAGAACTTTTCCATTCCCAGTTGCAGACCTTCAATAAGTAAATGGAGGTCGGCAGTGGCAGATTTAGAAGTGTTTAGTCATATATAAAACACTCCTTGATTATGCGATAAAACAATAGAATCCTTTCTGACATAATTAATTTTGTCAAATAAAAATCTGCAACAATACAGTGACAAGGATAAGAGGTTTTAAAAAAAAAATGTTCAAATGGTGACTTCTACTAGTACACGCCAAGCTTCCCCCCTACCCCCTCCCCCTTTACCTGCACCGATCACTAGCTACATGTATTGTCGTTTGATATTTATGATTCCCACACATATTATAAATTTAAAACGAAGAAAACATACTTAAGAAAGCTGATGATTTTCAATCAAAAGGTAAAAAAAAAAACCCTTTTCTTGAACAGTCAAATAAAGTCAATGTCCACTATGAAAGAGACGCGCGTTTTAATTGGAGGTACATGTATGTAATTAAATGTAAATTAATCGTCTGAACCAGCCCAACTTGTCCTTATTACTAATTTACGCTGTAAATATTGATTGAATATTTATCATAGTTGCGAAGACGGAAGAATTTGTTTCAAGTAGATCTACAAATTGTCAACATGATTGCTCTTTGTGACGTCTTGTTTTCAATGCATTGCGTCATTAATTACATTTATTTACATTTGCAAATATTTTTCTTATATGAACGTATTGAAGAGAAAATATGTTCAATTCTGTATGAACTTATTAGAGGGTCAGAGGTCATGGCGTAACCGAATCACACAGCGAGATGATATCTTGTCTACATATTTCTGTCACGGTGACACTGGTTTCGGAACTTCTAAGCCGTTAAAGCGATGAAAAAGATAAAATTATTGAAACATATGTTTTTCTTCGTTCAACAAATATTCATTAGTTCTTTCTTCGATGTGAAGAATGTTTTTAATTAGCCTAAAATCACGCTTACCTTTTTAACCCGAAATTCCTTTGAAGGTATGTAAACTGAAGACGATACCACCGCTTTTGACTTCATATATTAAGAACTCATACAATAATAGTAAGATTATTCTCAGTAGCGATCATGGATTTTTCATTATGAACAGATATTTCCTGAAATGGACTGCTGAACATCAATGTAAATACTCAAATGTTGGAGCGAGGCGAACTCTCAAGACCAAACAGCTTCTAGGTCATTGCGCGTCACAACGTAGCAATACGGCGGGCCGTTCGTGTAATAAATGCAGTTCTTTTTAGAATATTCGTCTCAAATGTAAATAAAAGTAATAAACAACAATGTTAAAAAGTTCTCTGGGAAATGAACTTGGTTGGTACGTGATCAAATCTTCTGAGAAGCCCTTCGGGCTTCACAGGATTTGATCACGTGACCAACCAAGTTCATTTCCCAGAGAACTTTTTAACATTGTTATTTATTTCTTAAATATTTACATTTGCAAATGTTTTCCTTTATATAAAACTATTAAAAACAATGTGTATCTATATCCGTGTAAACACGGGTTCCTCGCGTCATAAACGTTCGACGTAATTTCTCAGTGACGTCATAAAGGGTCGACGCGCAATCAATAGATCAAACTTGTGCCGTTGAGTTTGAAAAAAAATAAAACATTTCACGCGTTAAAGGTTTTAATCAGGCTAACAAATAATATGAATAAGTCACAAATGTAAATATAAGTAATAAGGTATCATTTTTAAACATCTATCGGGATATAAATACGGGTTGGTACGAGATCAAATTTACCATAAAGCCCTTCGGGCTTTATCCATGGAATTTGATCTCGTGACCAACCCGTATTTATATCCCGATAGATGTTTAAAAATAATACCTTATTTCTTAAGTAATGTCCTATAATAAATTTCACTGAGAAAGGTTTATATGGGTTTCATTTGCATAAATTGTACTAAATTATTTTTCAAATGCAGAATTGGATTTAAAAGACAATAAAAAGAATAATAAAACCTTCAGATACAGAATTAAACAATTTATTTCTTTAAAAGTATAGATTTATTGTGGAGAAAAGTGACGTCTATCCAAAAATGCCGCATTTTCAGCTTCAATTTTTTGTAAAAACGGATGTGGCCGCATTTTTGTAAGGTCATATTTTCTTTTTAATATTAGAAATCGGGTTATATTTGTTCTTTCTGTGAAGTTTCGCATACATACGCGGATGCGGCCATATCTAAATATAGACTCGAAGAGAAGGAAAAGTCCAAAATAATGGACTTCCGGAATATAAGACCAGTTTTGAACGTTATATAAATGAAAGGGCGCTTGAGTTGAGAAAAAATGTTACCCATTTCACACACAGGGAAACCTCAACAGTAACTTGATACATTTGATAAAATGTAAACCTGCGTTTATTTTTTGCCGATTTTACAGGGCCGATATTTGGGCTTACCGTACCCAGTTCTTTTAAAAATTTTTATTTATGATTTTTATAAAAGTTATTAGTAAGAAAATATTCTAACTAACAAAGAGAAAATAACGACTCAATTCCCCATGTGCACATTCTAACACAACCACAAATAGATCGGCCGCTCTTGCGGCCGATAATAACAAAGGAAAAACTTGCCTCCGAAGTCATTTCTGGGTGGTGGATCCAATATTGCAGAAGTAGTGTATGTATCACGAATAAAAGTAGTCAAACTTAGCCCACAGGTGTCCACTTCAAAGTCACAATCGAAGGACACTGCATTTCAGGTAAATGTTTATAATAGTAAAATCGCTCGTTGCTAGTTTTCATTTTAGTATCACTATTAGTTGTTAACATTTCATATATTCAGAGTTAGAGTTAATCCAACATATGATTATTGAAACATGGATAGCAGATTTTTTCTACAAATTGTAATTACCTGGTTTTGATTCCGAATACATAAAGTTAACACCAACATTGCCATTAGCCTCGTTCTGAAATAGCTAAGCAAATACGTTCTTTTTCTATTAGAATGTACAAGTATAAGGAAAATCATTTTACTATTTGCCTTACTTTTTAAAAAAAATTCAGCTGATATTTTCATGTATATCAATTAGAATGCAGATAAAGCTTTTAAGTACCTTGATTTCACAAGACTCATTAAGTGGTCCTTTAGCGTGGAGAAACTGATCAAAGAAGAAATAATACCACTCAGTTCCCGCAAACAAAATTGGCTCCGTTCTAGTGTCAAATTTCCATGAGCTGGCTATCATACTGGCAAGAATTACATTTCCAGTTTTGTCGTATACCTCTAAAGATAGACCAATGAAATATGAAACAAGAGGCCCAAGGGCCTTAACGGTCACCTGAGTATAATACAACAATTTAGAGGATCCATAGAGTATAAAATGAACTGAAAGGTGAAGCTTTGTTGCCCAAAAGCAAGAAAAATAGGGTGATCAGGATTAACAAAATAATTAGTCTAGTATTCATTAACAGTTCATAAATTAGGTTCTAATCTGTTCCCCATTTATCACTCTCACCATACAGTATATTAAGAAACTATCAGTGCTTCTGTACTCTTTTAATTCCTTGTGGAAATCTCTTACATTGGCCTGAGTAAGACTCTTGGTCTTTGATAAACATTTAAGGTACTGGTATTCCATCCCTAATAGCCTCAGATTCAATGAATTTGAATACATAACAGATGTGTACGGGTGGAATACTCAGTATATTTAGACATAATCTACATTTATTACTATTAGCATGTAAGAATGGAAGTGTCCTAATTTATGACTTGACCTTTGTTGAAGAGTTATCTCCCTCTTTTTAAGTAATAAAAATCAATTTTAAAAAAATATACGGTAAAAAATTGTTTTCAATTGTCATTCTATTTCTAATGATTTAATGGATCTTTCCACCACAGTAGTTATTGATATTCTTATTATCTGAATTTTTATTTTTAAAAAATCGCTTGTCTCCATAGACTTCAATGCAATTTCTATTAATTAAATACTGCTTAGTTAATTACGTTTTTGAAACTTTCACTTGGTAAATCCTTTTCTACTGTAAAGTTCTTTGAATTAATATCAGAGTATTATATACGTGATTGATATTTAAGGATAGAGAATTAGTTCCTATTAGGGATGGAAAACCTTAATAAGACAAGTCTACCTGATCATTAAAACTATGAAAGTACTTTTTGTATTATACAATAAAAATTCTTGCATGATTCTCTTATTCTATTAACCTTTCAAGTACATTATTTACAGTGATTAATTATCACAAGTAAATGGCAAAGGGGAATAACTCCTCTCAGTAGAATACAAATTAATAGAGCCCTGGCCTGGACTAGGACACTTGACCAAATGGTCTTGATGTTCAAAAATCTGGTAAAGATACCCTTCCTTATTAAAACTTTTACCTTTTTTGCCTCTGATATGCCCAGGTGCAGAGAAGATTTTTAAAGCATTAATGCATTTTCACTATATAATAAATAGAGTCCCGCCCTAACATCAGAACCTCTGATCCAGGGGTCATGAAATTCACAAATTTGGAAAAGGCATCCTTGCTTATCATAACCATGTATTTGTTTAAATAATACCCAGGAGTAGAGAAGAAGATTTTCAAAGAATTAATGCATTTTCATTATATAATCAAAAGAGTCCCGCCCTAACACCAGAACCCCTGACCCAGGGGCCATGAATTTCACAATTTTGGTAGAGTCACTCTTGCTTATCATAACTATGTATTCAATTTGTTTCAATAATACCCAGGAGTAGAGAAGAAGATTTTCAAAGAAATAATGCACTTTCACTATATGATCTATATAGCCCCGCCCTAACACCAGAACCCCTGACCCTGGGGCCATGAATTTCACAATTCTGGTAGAGTCACTCTTGCTTATCATAACTATGTATTCGATTTGTTTCAATAATACCCAGGAGTAGAGAAGAAGATTTTCAAAGAAATAATGCACTTTCACTATATGTTCTATATAGCCCCTCCCTAACACCAGAACCCCTGACCCTGGGGCCATGAATTTCACAATTTTGGAAGAGTCACCCTTGCTCATCATAACTATGTATTCAATTTGTTTCAATAATACCCAGGAGTAGAGAAGAAGATTTTCAAAGAAATAATGCACTTTCATTATATGATCTATATAGCCCCGCCCTAACACCAGAACCCCTGACCCTGGGGCTATGAATTTCACAATTTTGGTAGAGTCACTCTTGCTTATCATAACTATGTTTTCGATTTGTTTCAATAATACCCAGGAGTAGAGAAGAAGATTTTCAAAGAAATAATGCACTTTCACTATATGTTCTATATAGCCCCGCCCTAACACCAGAACCCCTGACCCTGGGGCCATGAATTTCACAATTCTGGTAGAGTCACCCTTGCTCATCATAACTATGTATTCAATTTGTTTCAATAATACCCAGGAGTAGAGAAGAAGATTTTCAAAGAAATAATGCACTTTCACTATATGATCTATATAGCCCTGCCCTAGCACTAGAACCCCTGACCCTGGGGCCATGAATTTCACAATTTTGGTAGAGGGCTCAATGCTTATTACAATCATGCCAACAGTTTGACTGCTTGATGTCCAGGAGTAAAGAAGAAGATTTTTAAAGATTGCATTAATTTTGATGGTTTTGGCCCCACCCCTCAGGCCCCAGGGGGGCAGGGGCCACGAATTTCAAAATTTTTGTTCCCCTTCACCCATAGATGCTATATGCCAAAATTGGTTGAAATTGGTTCACTGGTTCCAGAGAAGAAGCTGAAAATGTTCAAAAGTTTACGACCGACGAACGACGGACGACGCACGACGACGGACGAAAAGAGATAGCAATAGGTCACCTGAGTGACTCAGGTGACCTAAAAAGTGAATTCCATCCAATCATCGATTGATAATTGGGAAAAGAATTACAAAAACTGTTTCTAAATGTGATTAGAAATCTTAGATTTACAGAAATAATGAACCTAAAAAGTTCTTTTTCATATCCGCATAAGTAAACCAAAACTGGATATTGAAAGCGCCCTCGGGTAGAAAGGCTAATGTACGACGTTCTCCTGTCAAAATAAAAATGCAAAATTCAGATCATAAAACCCTCAGTTAGATTAATCATTTTCTTATTTTTATTTATACAATGAAATATGATACGAACAAAAGTAATCAAGCTCTAAAGTCCATTGAAACAATAAGAATTGGGAGCGGAACAAACATGGACCTCTTAAAATATCAGAGGTGGAATCAGGTGTCATTGAGGAGTAAGCATCCCGGCGTGTGCTCCTTGTCAAGATCCAGCAAGCAGAAAAATCCATGGACAATTCAGTGTGAAAATAATGGTCTAACAATTTATATGAAAAACGTCAGTCATTCGATTTATCAAGAGATTGTATTTGCTGACAAAATCATTGTATCGACTATGGAATTTGCGAAATATTGACTTTTAACGAGACATTTGATATCCTAGTACAATCAAACTATTTGTCAATGGCTTTCCTCGTTTAAGAAATTGTTTGGACATTGAGCATGTTCTCACGCATCGAATCAACTGAGTAACACAAACTCCATATGCAGGTAAGGGAAGTTGACGATATAAAAGTTGAAGGCCTAAAATTTATCATTAAGCTTGTTATTAGGTTACCATTGACGTCTTTTTTCAGTAAAATATCCAAATATGAAACAGATGTTTCAGACTTTTAGTTGTTTTTATTTCGAGGTCAAAGATATACCGAATCAACTTAGGAATGAAAATGAATGTTAATTGATTCAACGTCGTTGACATATTTAAATGTTGAATTGAAAGCCACAGCAATAAATCTTTTTCTTTTGATGTAGAAGTTTTGAATAAATTCTGCTTCATATGAATACAAAAATGTTTCTTCTAACAATCCCTTACCTTTGTTTTGTTGCTGATTGTCTATTTTGGACACTACTGCACAGCTAGAGTTATCTCCCCCACATTTACCACATTCATCAAAAACTTCTCCATTAAAGCGGTCATCACAACCAAATCTCTTGAACAAAAAGAAAAAAAATTAAAGTTTCGTCGTGAACAAAACTTTTTGTCAACAGAATACTCCAGCTACATCTGAACTTATGTCAGATACAATAAGTGAATTGCTTGTTTTCGATTTAAGGGTCACATGATTTCTTGTTAATAAATAGCAGAACAGGAAGTTGTGGATTACTTTAAGCTCCATTCTTAGTCATCTTCACAATGTCAAGGTTTTGTGAAACCATCCCTCTTCACAAACCCTTGACAAAAGAAGCTATTTAAAAGTTGGGCTACGGGTCTCATTTCATGTTTTAATTAATTATAAACCAAAGGCTGCTTACCGATTGGTTCCTGTCCTAGACCAGAAACAAATGAAATGGTAGCTTTCTAGCCCGACTTTTAGATATCGACTTTTGTCAAAGGTTTGTG
Organism: Saccostrea echinata; assembly: GCF_033153115.1. Lineage (NCBI taxonomy): Eukaryota > Metazoa > Mollusca > Bivalvia > Ostreida > Ostreidae > Saccostrea > Saccostrea echinata. Next base: position 62,660,386 of record NW_026889803.1, on the reverse strand, counting down.
CAGAGGAACGATATCACAAAACCTTGACATTGTGGAGATGGATTCTTGGAATATCCAAGTCATTTATTTAAAAAAAAAATATCGTGAAAATGACAAATGATGCATTTCATGGTTTCATTTCGTAAGCCTACTCGATATAAATTATTTGATATTGAAGCATTTTCAAATGTTCATATACAAAATAAAGAAGTAGTGAGCTGCGTTTTGTAAACGACGTTTGTGTTTGTTGATTATTGAGTTCTTAATTTATCTATATTCGGATGAAGTAATGTTTGGCACCTGACACAAACCATCCAGACACATGTAGTAGGATCCAGACTGTCGTGGCCAGTTGTTTAAATCCCAGGCGCTAGATCCCCCAACACAGGCCACTCCGTCTGGCATAAACCCAAATCTAGTAAACGAGGGAATCGTGTGACCAGGGGCGGGGTCACAGGTCACTTCACATTGACCATCAGCTGGAATTGGGAGAAAAACATTTAATGTCCTTGATGTTATGTAGTCATAGCTTTCGATCATTTACTTTTTTTTTTACACTATAGTGTAATGGAAAAGGAATTTATGCACACAGAAAGTACCTGTATCAGAGTACCTTGACCCCGTCTCCAAGTACTGATCGGGTTTGATGACATTGTTGTCTCTCAATCTTTTACACGTCTCTCCAGCGCGCTGGTTCCTCAGAGTGGTCTGGTCAGTACTGTCATTGGGACAGGGCTGATTTCAAAGATACAGATACTTTAACATTTCACAGAGGAAGAGGGATAACATAAACCTACTCATGCCACAAAATGAGGCTATATTATATACCGCGGAATTTGACATCCGGCAAGGGCAAGGTTTGAGAATATTGATTTAGCTAAGAATGCAATGCAGTAGAATTAGTCACATATATTAACAGAGGATGTAACGAACATTCACTACTATAATATCTTTAACTTTTTATATAAAAGTCCTGACAATACACTACAGTCTAGTTTTATATATATATATACATATATATATATATATATTACCTCTTTGTTACAAGCTTCAGCTTCATATTCATCTCCTGGACAGCCTTCAAAGTTGATGGGCCTACATGCAATCCATTACATATATTTATATATATGAATAAATCCTCTACTTATTACAAAATGTCTAAATGTTGTTATACTAACGCTGGGTTGTCGCACTTTCGTCTTCTGTAGTTGACGCCCCGCCCACAAGTTCTGCTGCACCCTGTCCAGGCCCCCCACTGACTCCACCCTCCCTGACGCTCTACCAGGCTGCTCAGTTTCGCAGTTGAGGCATCAACACAGTCCATTTTAAAGCAGATCTTCAAAGATTTTGTTTTGTTCATATCAATTATTTCTATGCATCAATCTTTGCAATTCTGTTGTTGAAAAGCAATTTGAATGTCCTGATAAACTTTTAACCAATGAAAACTTACTTTATTTGTATCACAGTACATGCCATAGATAGATGTAGTTTCTTTGAACATCTGACCATAGTTACTTTGCTGATAATCATGATTGGCACAAGTATATTGAACACAAACCTACATAATCAAATTGTCAACTTATATATACAGACGGCAAGAAGAGAGTACTGTTAAGTTCTAAACACATCAAGACAAAAACAAAGGTATTCATCTGACTTCAAATAATGATCATACGCCAAGTTTTGGATATTTTCTAAAACGAAATCCACTGCCATATTTTAGCTCACAGATCTGATCTGGTGAATACATCTGCCCTGAAAAAGACGAATATCTTGTAGATCACTGAACTTGTAATTAATGTTAAAGCACTGAAATTATCAATCATAAGAGAGCAGGTTGTAGTACCTGGAATTATGGGATTGAGAGTGATGTCTGCTATATTCGCTGGGACGTCTTTGGAAGGGATATTTTCTTCCCACAAACAGGTTTTACTTCCTGACCTTAAAAAAAATTAACAGTGTTTGTAGTTCTATATCTGTTAAATAGCGATATACGCTACTCCAACTCAATAGAGTACCGATATGAGAACAGTGTTTTAATTAACCATGCCTATTCACTTTCTATATACAGCTTTATCAGGGGTTCGCAAAAAACAAAAATATTGCAATGTATCAGGAAAGTCTTAAATTCGTTCTAAATAAGATGTATATTTTATAGGTCCAATAAGAATGAGACTTGCTACATAATTATGACATGTTTTATAAGAAGCACTTACTGCAATAGTGTATCCATGTCTTTCTTACTACAGCTGCTCCAACCTGTTCCGTACCCACCCATTACACCGATGTCACTTCCGGAACATCCGCGATCCGAGTCATGTAACATACCCATGCTGTACGACATTAAATCTTTAAATGTTAATTAAGAAATATCTACCATATTATGACTAATAAACATATACTAGAATGTTAGAAAAGACCGATTTTGAAATACTTTATTTTTCAAATACCATCGCACTGTGATTGGCCAAAATATATCTCGTCTTCTTTTAGTAGACTAAACAGACATAAGTAAGAGATCTATATATTTTCTGTAAAATACATTATTTGAAAGACTTCTTGCAAAGTTTTAATAAAAATGATTCTTTGACATCTACTTTTCTACCAATTTCATAGAGAAATTCGATGAATTTTCCTCTTGGCAAATCATTTAAGATTTTCCTTGTTATTTATGCTAAATACATTCTAAATGATGCCTCCTTCTAAGCTTTGAGGATACTAACCGTTCTGCTTATAGGCGAAATATTAAGTACATTTCCAGAAAAAAAAAAAAATAACTGGATGCTAAACAATACGAGAATGGATGGTAAATGTGCTAGTAAACAAATAATACGGATATTTGTCAGAGGCAGAACCCGTGATACTTCTAAAATACATGCATATATACTATTAATGTTAATAATTTTAAATATGTCCTTAGGGCGAATACTAGTAAACAAAACAAAGAAGAAGAAAAAAGAAAAAAAATGAGTAGGACTGGTTGTTTTTGTTTTGACTTCCAATGTAAAACCTTCTTGTTTTCATTTCGGCTAAGAGTGAAAATGGTTTTCAATATTTACCCCCCACTAATACATGTACCTAGTTAAGTGGAGATTCCAAGTTATTTAATTATTGTTTTCGTACATTAATCATGTTATTTTTCTTTTAAAAATGGTCAGAAGAATGCTAAGTTTGCTTAACAGCTAGTTTACTCATGGTTTCAGTTTATCATTTAATATTGGTTTTCATATGAAATAAAATATTTTCAAAGATTATTCAGATATTACATGAGAAGACTTACATGTACATCCGACGCTAAAAATAAGGCATATGTAAACAATGGTGTGGTTTTACTGGTTAAAAGAAGAACCATTAAACTGGAACATCTGTTTATTAATCTAATAAAACATTTTGACCATCATTTAATCAACACAATTATATAGCTATCCTTCAAGAACAATACTCATCTCGCCCTTGGGCCGCGTTGAATACTGTTTTTTTTTCCAGGTAGCAAAATGATCGTGTTGACATCACAAAAGTCAGCAAAGTGTCCCCCTAAAATAGCGTTTAATAGGTAAAAATACAGAAATCATATTCATTTAGAGTAAGGAGAAAATTGTGTGAATGTTTCTCTGACAAGAGCACAAAAAAGGAACTCTAATACACGGAAGACAATGAAACATGAATATGTCGACATTTCTAGCACATATATAAGATACATGTAACTGTTTACTGTCTATATTGTTTGCATTAACTGGTTTTCAAACATCGTCTTAATACCTTAAGACTCTGCAAACCTAATTGTGATAATATAGATATGTATAAAGCAAGTAAGGAAATAATTATAACCACTAGTCTAATTTCCCCCACGGGCATGCTCTAGATCCTAATAAAATATGTTCCTGCACCAGTTTTCGTTTACTTTACATACCTTGCCTTTCCTGACGGAACAATTATAGGGGTATAAAAAGATTTCTTTGGTGATCATCAATTATTACAAAAGATTTTAATTCAACTTTTCTTCAAACAAGGAAATGTTCCTTTTCAATTTAATATTTACTTTTGTATATGTATTGTACTGTATATATATATATATATATATATATATATATATATATATATATATATATATATATATATATATATATATATATATATATATATCAAGTGTACTAAGTTTGGATGGGCATAAAAGATATTTTAAAAAAATAACAAACTTGAATTTGGTGATAAGGACAAATGCAGAGGAAGCAAAATGACAAATCCCCTATTTACCACCAAGTTTTTTTTTTAGAATGTAATCCACTTTTTATTAGTCTTTTGTGACCGGTTTACAAATACTCATACGAGATCTACATTGGAAGAACTTGGAAGAAAAATGGCGACGCTAATACTTAAAAAAAACAGACGTCAGTTCTTCAATTTCTTCACAGAGTAAGTTTATAAATGCATAGAAAGCAAATGATAGCATGTCAAGAGAAAACTGATATGCACAATCAAATACGTATTCTTTGGGGGGGGGGGGGGTCATACTTTTTCCCCTTGTAAATTCAAGCTTCGAGACCAGGACAATGCGCCCAGTTTTGAATCTAATCTAATCCATCAACAAAAACTTACCTCAATTTCAACGGTAAAAATTGAAATATGCGATAAGTATAGGATCTCCCATAATTTTGGGTTGGATATGATTTTTTATCCAATGAGTTTTGTGTTTTTATAAGGCTCATGGATAAAAAAACACAACAAGTTGGAAAACTCACACCTAACCACAAACAATGGGGGATTCTTTTTTAATCACATGTTTTACACTATTCTATATATGTAAATCCACAATATTTGACTTGATTAAAATCACGTAAAACCATTGTGCTGTCACAACCGTGGATATGAAAACGATATCCTGTGAGCTATATCCACTGTATACAGGAGAAAACTGGTGTTAAAGAAGTATCTGCGTATTCGAGAAATAAAACACCTTTATTTTTCGTTCGTTGAAAAATATTTACCTAGATTTTACTTCTGTAATTTTATTTCTAATCACGGTTAAAACATAATTGCTACTTCACGTTTGTCTCTTAATTAAAAGGACATGTGACATACCGTCACAGCATAAAATGTGCACAATTTACAGAATATATATATATATATATTAATTTCTCACTGAATGAAAAAAGTGGGTTATATTCTTAATAAAAATCTTTTCTTTAAATTTCAAAAGGGGAATTAAACTGGAAATGAAATATTTACAGATGTCCGATCTCGTGTGCCGTGGCCGCAAAGCTGGCTGCTCCTGTGGCTGTGTCCACTCCACAGTTATACTGCTGGTCACAGACGCCATTCTGGTAAGCTCGACCCAAAACATCCAGATTTTGTAATCTTAGTAAATACAAAATCTGGTCATAATAATTACAGTACATTATTTTATTATTTTCATAAAATAAATACGATAGTCATATATTCAGCATGTTTCTCCTTGATAACTGGAAATTGTTTAAGTGAAGGTCACAACTAATAGGAAATACTAATAGAAACTGGAAAATTAATTGTGATACTTATATATCTATGGAGGAAACCTTAATTTGATTTGATAGATCAGGTAAGGAATGAATTTGAAAATCATGAATCAATAAAAATTATAATAACTTTTCTTACGGTTAATATAGACAATTAAAACATTTCACCTGATTCTATTCATACTACTAAAATCTGCTTTTAAAAATAGCAAAAGCTTTAATTCGGATACAGTTTTATGCAAATTTTATGCTTATAAAATACAAAAAACAAGATATAGTAGATTACAAAACACTTTAAACTCTTTATGTGTCAGTCACATGAAACCAAATCTAGCAGTTCTAAGACTCACCAACTTCTTGAAATGAAGTTTTATCTGTATATTATCAATGTTACAATTAACTTCAGCATAGGAGTAGAAAGACACCATAATATTTGCTAGAATAAGTTGTAAAAGAACTCTAAAAGTATTGATAATTACTTACCCCACATGCATATATCGTATGTCAAACTGACCATCATTTGTTGTAGCAGCACAAAATTTGGACAAGACATCCCCCAGCAATGTCGTTGATGGATCGAAAGAAGCCTGGAATATCGATATTGTTTATCAAACAAAACAGATGTACAAGATACATAGAGATGTGTATATTTTAAGTTTATCTGCTCATTAATTGCTTTGAAATGAAAGAACTTCCTTTATTACTAAATTTCAAGGAATAGTCTTTATTTATAAACTTTAAATTCGAAAAAATGGTATGTGTATGCAATGAAAGTCAATCTTATCTTACTGGATCTGTGTCATAAAAATGAACTTTCTTCAGTACTAGTTTGGTGTTGTATCCAAGCATACCAGATCTAGACCATTCCATTTGAACCTGATATAAAGTAATCCGTTACGCTGCATTAACTGAAGTAATATCTGCGCCCATCAATTATTCAAAAGAGGAAAATAGTTGAAAAAATCAATATGCATTAAAGCAATTTACTTTTTAGAAACTAGTATTTATTTTCTTTTATTCTTTTATGATACATACAGCATGATATTTCATCAATATATGCTGTAATCGTTCTGTAAAGTCTGTGACCAGCATGGTCTGGGTGTAGGCAGCGTCTGTGTAAACCGCCAACTCTATCGTTATGTTATGTGATGGTACCGAACGTCTGCTTCTACCATTATGTTCAGTCAAATTTTCTGCAATTGTATTTTTGATGTGGGAAACGACTTTGGAAAATATCACCTCTTTATCGACTTACTATCTTCTTTTAAAAAAAAAACCAGATGACCATAAATCTGGGACATATAATTCGAAATTTTAATAGACAATCACAGATCATTGACATCTTGTGAACATAACCTACAATAAAATTTAACAAATAATCACTTACCAGTTGCGGAGTTGGAACACGAAACTTTGTCTTCGTGTTGAGCAATAATTATAGGGGTGTATCGCTTACTAGTTGATACAGGCAAGGACTGCATATGTAACTTATACTCTGGAGTGCTGATGATTCCAAACTAAGAAAAAAGAAATACTTTTGCTCATGCATGCCTTAGGAAAAAAATGGTAATTTTCTGAAGAAAAAAAAATATATTGAACTGGTACTGCATACTATTTTATCACAGATGGACAAAGAGGCAATGCCATGATGTGACGTCACAGTTCCAGTAAGAAAGCAGTCTGGGTGAGCGTCTTTCCACCGTAGAGTCGATGAGTTGGTCAGTGTTACAATTTCAGCAGACGGATGGAGAATATTTTCAGGTTTAGTGAGTTCCAGACTAAATTTCTCCCCGGAATACTCGAACATAACTTTCATTGAATCTGTCAAGAGGTTAGATCCTGCTACTCGTTTTGACCTATTTATTAAAAGTAATTAAAAAAATAATAATGTTTGATGTCAATATATTATATTTTCACATTGAATTGTTTACGGATTTTTCCGTTTACCCGATCATGACAATGAGCACGCATGTCTGGTCTACAGAGCATGGCACGTGACCCCACCTCTGTTTTCAGAGGCCCGTGTTCGCTCTGCTTATAATTTGTATTGTTTAAATGCACTTTTGAGAATGTTATTATCTTCACATTTCATAGAAATGTTTTTTTTTTCAAGTTTGTAATACCCATAATTAAAGAAAATAGAGACATCAAAGAGATCTTTCATATCCCTATACGCCATAATAAAGACAGAAATACAATATTATTATTATTATTATATTATTTTTTTTTTTTGGTATTTCATTTCAGTCATACAGATTATAGCTTAAATTTGAAAGTTTATACAATCTGACTATACAGGAACAAAACTTGTCGGCGCATCACACCGGAAAATTTCCTTCTGAAAAAAATGACACATCATTCTGTCGTTAACTGGGACAAAAGTTTTGCTACCTGATAATAAATTTGAAAATATCAGATGTATGGTGTGACGTCAGATAATTACCTAATTAAATTACCGTCATGCCAAAGTTTTGTGTACTTAATATTTGTCATTCCTTTCCGCTCCAATTCCTTTCGTAAGAACTCTCCATCTTCTGCGGAACAAATCCATATCTGAATCACAAAAAGAACTATTCCCAGCATTTGGAATGTCCAAGGTTTTAATTTACCTTTATAAATAAGATGATTTGTAACTGAAATAAGTTGGAAAATGACGTCATAATGAATTGATAATAGTTAAATGACGTCATATTGCGCTAAATGTTTAGCGACTATTGCATAGGTTTGGAATGCAGTCAAAAGGAAACAACCTTGTCGTATTTTTTCTTTTGAAATATGTATTTAGATTTTTTGTCGTTAACTTGATCATTAAACAGTAGCTTATTTTAGAATCCCCTAAATGCACTAGTTTAGAAATATATAATTTTCTCACATACTATAAAACTTTGTAACCCCCCCCCCCCCCATTTACCAAGGTAAACAATATTGCCTTCTATTAATATTGAGAAAAAAAACGCGAAAGCAAATTATTATGTCATTAGAACCATTTACGTTCAAAAAACATATACATTTTTTTTTAATTTTATATAACTAAACACATTTTGAAGATACTTAAATTTTAACTCGATTTTGTGTGTGTGTGTGTGTGTATCATTACTATCATACTCGTTTTTTTCTATTTTGTTTTTTGTTTGTTGTTGTTGTTCTTTAAAGGCAAATATACCTCATGATCAAAAAAAAAAAAAAAAAAAGACAAGACATTAATATTTGCACTTTTTTCATGCACAAAATATGACAAGATTGACATTTTGATTTCCGAGAGAAATCATTTTTTTAAAAACCTACCAGATGAGCCTACATCGATCAATGTTTAAAATCACAAGTTTCATATATTTGTCTGAAATGTTAAAGAAATGCATGGCTATATATTCCATTTTATGATTAAATCTCTTAAATATATTAAAAAAGATTTTTTTTCATAAATTAAGCTAGGTATGTAACATATATCATCCCAACCCTGGATGTGGATTTTTTTTTCAAATAAAAATTACCCGTCGGTTTTTTTTTCGTTTTTCCGTTGTCTTGATATATAAAATGAATTAAAAAGCTCCTCTTCAATTAATGACAATTTCTGATTCACATTTTTAAGATTTAAAGAGATTTTTATGAATTAAAGAGTGATGTGATATGATTTTTTATGATCTACTGTTAAAATAAGCATGGATAAACACAATTTATGCGGATACACCCTTCATATGAATACTATACGTTAAAAAAAATACCATAGTACAAAGTTACAAATTATACTTACAAGAAATGATGCCCATAAGACCGATTTAATACTTTCCTTGTCCATTGAAAAAACCAACGAAAAAACATTATCTTTCTAAGATTCCGGAAAGAATATAAAGTCGGTCTTCAAAGTTCTATAAGGCATGATCTCAGCACCTTAAATAAGCGGAAAATAAACAATTTTGACAATTGAATTTATAAATATATCGATGAATAAGGCTTCGAGAAACGTAACGGTTGTGCACCTCTGTATAGAGCATTCAATTATAATGTATAATATGCACGTAGATGCTTTAAATTTACCTGCAGTACTAATTAGAATCGACGGCTTCTTAATCCATGATCTAATATATTCCTCAGATAAGTATCACCATGTGGCCTTGAGTTTAACTATCCGTAAATGCGATCAGCTTCAAGTTGTTTATATATATTTTACTACATTGTACATAAACAAACTCATTTCCTGTTGCATATTTATGAATCGTTAAGTTAAAATCTTCCTGCTGTGAGAAGTCGTCAACATTAAATGCGGTGAGGGACGTCAATTTCAAATTTGACAACCGGGACAAACTAGTCTTTGTTCATTTTGACCACAGTTGTATTAAAAACGATATCCCTGCTAATAACAATCATTTCCCACCTACCTTCCGTGACTTTTGTCCATAGAATGCAATTTGGAACATAATACAGAATCTTTAACTCACTCTGAACTGGACCCAGACACGCACACCACGCACATTTTACGTATTAGAATTTCTTACGTTACTGCCAATTAATTCTCCAGTTTTATTGACGGATCCATGTGATCGCTGACTCTTTGTTGACCTTTTATCCGGGAAACTGCACTGACGGGAAACGCTCTAAGTTAATGGTAGAATCGCCTCTCTTAATTATAGAAACTTTAAGGTCATCTACACATTTTGTGAGCTATATGGGTATGTATGTTTTGTTTATATGTCCCTGTTAGAACGACATTGGTTTTGATATACTTTTAAGTAAATATACAAACAACAAGTGATACTATTTTCCCATCGATTGGATGCACACACGCACACGCACCCTCACTCACACCCACTCACACATATACACTTATAAATTGTCTATTATACACTTATTTTTTGGCTATGTGGACAACAGCAAGTGTATTGTCCCCTAAGACAGCAACTATTTCACGAAGCGTAACCGAGGGGAACAATAAAAAAAATACTGTTGTCCAAATAGTCAGTAAATAGGTATATTATAATAAAGTAGACTTTACTTGAGTTACGACACACTACGGATAAATCAGAAAAGTTCCGAGATGGAAAGCATGGGAAAATCGAATGCTGCCGGTGGACAGTTTGACGATTATTTCGTCATGGACAAATAGCACAAAAATACACAGTATTTCAGAGACTATTTAAAAAAAAGCAGGTTTATTAGTCATATTTTTATATTTAGAAAAAATACACAGAGGTATAATAAAGGGTGTTATTTTCCATCAAATGAATGCACACCCACACACTCACAAACACAGCTATAAATTGTGCTATCTTCACATAAGTAGATGAACATCGTCAATTGTTCAAACTCATCATAAAAATAAATCAGATACAGACAAACTGGTATCCGACCTTAATAGCCCCAGCTTCAATGAAATTGAATGCATAACAGATATGTATGGCCTGAATATTCAGTATATTAAGACATAATATCATGTTTTAATTAATTAGTATTAGTATGTAAAAGTGGAATATGCCCTGATTTAAAAACCTTGTCCTGTCCTTGAAGAGTTATCCCCGTTGCTCTTAATAAATAAAAAAAAAACATTCTAAAAAAACTGGTATAAATTAAAAATAGTTTTCATTCGTTTTTTTTTATTCGTAATTGTAAAAACAAATCTTTCCACTTCAGCATTTATTGATATTCTGTAGTATACTTATTTTAAAATATTTGTCCCTATAGACCTCAATGTATTCTTCATTTTTTTTGAAAATGTCTCATGGGAGAATTCTTTTCTACTTGAAATGCTTTGAACTGATATCAGAGTATTTTACCTTAAGGAAAATTTCAATTAATCTTCTCAATTACATGTATTCAAAGAACTGTATTTAGACTTTCAATTGTTTGATTTGTCTATTAACATTGCCTTTGATTATATGCCACAATGCTGATAATGAATTGAAAGAATTGAATTTTCAGTTTTTGCACATTTTCCTTGTTGTTTCATGTACATGAAATCCTATGAATAAATACTTCATTCAATATGAGATGGTAGCGGGTATCTTTGTATTACATGCTTTATACACCAGAGACAAAATTGCTAATTAACGCACCCCCAAAGAAAATTAATAATTTACTTTTAAAACTTGTTCACGATCTATTTGATATTTAAGGGCATACGCAACATAGTTTTGACTTTATTGTCTTACTTTGTTCATTTCAATTTCAGAGTTTCAATAACTGAACAATCTAATTAAAATTTGATCTTTGATCCGCTCCAACTAGATCGCTACACAAAGTTTGTGTAGCGATCTAGTTGGAGCGGATCAAAGATCTAATTTTAATTAGATTGAATAACTGAAGGACCTTTGTGCGATTTTATGTGGCATTTGTTGGAATAATTCTTTTAATCCATAATATAATAATAACATGTGGTAAACTACTAAAATATTTGAAAAGTGTATATTTTCAGAATTTTAGGATTTTGTATATATTTGACATGTGTAGTATTATTAACTACAAAATAATTTTGAAAATATGTTTGCAGTTAATTTGTTTAATTTAAATTATTCATATTTCATCAATTTATTATTTAAAGTCTATTATACTTCACAAGATTTAGAATTATTTAAGTATTATTAAGTACTGTGTAAGTTTCCCCTATAGTAAAGAACTTTGAGAGGTCAGTGACTCAGTGACCTACGAAGTGACCTTCAGTGAAATTTTATTAGTTGGTTGATGATCTGTCGGTGGGGAAGTGTATTTCTGTTCAGAACTGGTCATACCAGTCTTTGTATTTTGAGAAGACAGTTTGTCTTGGGTATGGTAGTTCCGGTGCAATTCCAAAAGTCAGGATGGATTTCAGGTCTGTTTTTAACATTATCTATATCTTCATGTATGGTTGTGATTTTGAATGTGTGGGAAAGTGAGTGAAAAAGGTGTTTGAATGGTTTGAGGGTTGTGTATTAGTGTCAATGAATAATATAAATATTTTATCAGTCATTTCATTCAATTTCATGAATTAAGTTGTATATATGTAGGACTGTTTGAAGTGAATAAATAAGACTTAAGTTGTAAAACTATATTTATAAACAACTTGTGAAATTGTTATGTAATTATAGAAAAGTTAGGAATTTTATTTTTTTAAATTTCATATAATTTAAATAAATCTTTCAAATTAAGCGCTGGAACTTAGCAACAGATAGCAATGCTTGACAATGGATTAGATAAATAAATATATATATATATATATATATATATATATATATATATATATATATATATATATATATATATATATATATATAACGTATTTACGTTAAACACAGGGGGTCGCACATGGTCAATTCAAGGGTTTGGGGTGTTCAACATTAAACCATTGGAAATTAGTGGACTGCCAAAACATACAGATATGTCCTAACCTTAAATCAACTAGTAAATCACCATAATAATCAGAGGTAAGCAACAATTAATAAACTGGTAGTCCTAACCTAACACTGAAAATAAGAGCCCAGTCGCCCTCAGACTATCGCATATAATGTAGGATGCCTTATTCAGGACGGACAGTATATGTGATAGCCCTTCAACCACTACACTCACTGTAAGATGCCTTATTCAGGACAGACAATGAGTATAGCAGCCTGGACAGACTGGTCAGCCAATACAGACGATATAACAAACTATATGGCTAGCCTCTTTACTGGAGGACAACCTCTTCGTGGCAGGCCTTATTACTGGTTTGGCAAACCTCAAATGGCCTTCCAAATTCACTCTCAAACTGTAAAAACAGGCGAGGAATTAATCGTGAATACTTTCGTTACTGCAGACTTCAAAACACTTACAATCGTCTTCTTCTCCTTGGCTGCATCCGAAAAATAACCCCAGACGACTGCGGGGTCTCAGTATATATATACCCTACTAATATCACGTGATGTCAACAGTGACTTACTAAGAACTGTGCATGGTCATGCCTCAAAATTCCGGAATCATTACACTACCCATGCCTCCGATGACAGACGTCCCGCATGTACAGCTTAAAAACTAAATGGTTCTTAATTTGGATGAAGGTTTAATAAACAGATAACAATTTCAAAGTTATATACAAAGAATCCCTTTCTTCTTTTTTTTAAACCACTAGGTATACAACTATATACAGCTAGGTAGAACCAAAGGTCAGTAGAATACTAAAATTAATTGGTCATGTATTGTAGTCGTTTTAAGTAATCTTACATGTCGGTCTCATAATCATGTAACAAGATAGGTGGCCTACGAGCTTTTCTTGGACGATTATTGCTGGTTGGACTAGTATCAGAGAAGATATCATCATAACTAGCTTGATGATTTGAATCAGATTTTTCTTGACCCTCATTATCATCCATCAAGTCAGTATGTCATCACTTTCGCCTGATAGAACTTGCATACGCTTTTTGCGCATTCTATCTACATGTATGACTTGATCTGAACCTCTTGGGCCACAGTTTACAAGGTATGTCAAATCTGACATCTTTTTCTTAACCTTGTAGGGACCCTGCCAAAAACTGATTAACTTAGGTGATGTTCCAGGTTTTCTCCTTGGAAAATAAACATACACCTCTTCGCCAGGTTCAAACTTTTTCCACATCAATTTGCGGTCAGGATAATGCTTTTGTCTAGCCATTGACGGGTTCCTTTTGTTCCTAACAAATGAGTGAGCCTTTTCAAGACGTTCCTGCAACTCCCACTGGTGTCTCTTTTATTTGAGGTGGCATCTCATACTGGAGATCCAAAGGACTGGCAACCTTTCTTCCAAACATCACCATGTTCGGTGTCATGCCTGTCGTTTCATGTACTGAACTGCGCTAGGCCATCATAATGAAAGGTAAATGCACATCCCAGTCATTATGATGATCATTTACAAACGCACTGAGCATTGTTGTGAGCGTTCTGTTAAAACGCTCTACCATCCCGTCAGACTGAGGATGGTACGGGGTGGTATGCGTTTTCTGGATGTCTACGAATTTACACATTTCTTTGAAAAGATTACTTTCATATTGTGGTCCTTGGTCGGAATGTACCACCGCAGGTACTCCAAATCTTGTGATAACATCCTCAACAATCTTTTCTGCAACTGTTGAGGCTTCCATAGTAGGTATGACAAAACATTCAGTCCATTTCGTGAAGTAGTCTGCAACCACCAGGATATATCAATTTCCATTGTCGGTCACAAGAAGCTCTCCAAGAAGATCAGTGGCAATCCTCTCAAATGGATAGCCAGAATACACCAACTTCATTGGGAACTTGTTACCTGGGATAGGTGCTTTCCGTCTAGTACATACTTCACAGTCAGCAATGTATGAATGTACACCTCTTTGCAGACCAGGCCAATAATAAGACTGACGTATTCGGGCAAGCGTTTTGTGAATACCAAGGTGGCCTGCGGATCTACAGTCATGGTAAAGCTTTAGCACAGTTCTCCTTTCACAACTGGGCACAATGGCTTGTAAAATGTCTTGCCTTGTAATTAAATCAGTCCATTTCCTGCAGAGGACTTCATCATTAATGACAAGCCTGTCCACTGGGCACAAAGAGATTTCACATTGACTGACTCTGATGACACATCTTTGTTTGGTCTACTTTTGAGTGCTAACCAAGCTTTTACTTTAGATATGTCTTTGTCATCATCTTGTAGGCATTTCAATGGCTTTTGCAGTAACAATTGGTCATCTACTTTTAACACTGCAGATACTCATCAGTAACACAATAGTCAACTTTACACTGTCTACAAGGTGCGCGACTAAGGTCGTCCGCATTGCCATGCAATCTTCCTGGCCGATGTTCAATGGTAAAGTCATATATAGAGAGAACATCCATCCATCGGGCAAGCTGTTCCTCATAATCTTTAAAGTTTATTAGCCACCTGAGTGAGCTATGATCTGTACGTAACGTAAATTGACGACCATACAAGTAATGCCGAAAGTATTTCACAAAATGAACTACAGCTAATAGTTCCTTCCTAGTAACACAATATTTCCTTTCAGATTTTGTCAGACTCCTGCTTGCAAAAGCAATAGGCCGCTCTATACCGTTTTGCATCTGAGATAATACGGCACCAATAGCAAAACTGCTGGCATCAGTGTCCAAAATAAACTTTGCACTGAAATTTGGATGGGCAAGTACTGGTGAGGTTGACAATTCTTTACGTAGTAAATAAAACGCTTCTTGGCATTTGTCACTCCAAATAAAATGTGTTCCTTTCTTTGTTAAATCATGAAGTGGCTTGGCTATTAATGCAAAGTTAGCTACGAAACGCCTGCAGTAGCTACAGAATCCGAGGAATGATCTGAGCTCTGATACATTGGAGGGAACTTCCCATTTCTGCACAACCTTTATTTTATCTGGACTCGTTGATATCCCCTTCTGGGACACAATGTGCACCAAATATTCTACCTCTGTAGCAAACAATGTGCACTTTCTGACTTTCAACTTAAGATCAGCTGCTACTGAACAGTTGAACACCAGAGTAAGATTATTAATCATATCATCTACAGTTTCCCCTACTACAATGATATCATCAAGGTATACAAGGCAAATTTGCCATTGCAGACCTCTCAGGACCGTTTCCAAATCGCTCAAACGTCGCTGGGGCGTTGCAAAGCACAAATGGCATGACTCTGAAGTTGTATAGGCCCTTTCTGGTCACAAACGCTATCTTTTCTCTGTCATGGGAAGCCACTTCAACCTGCCAATACCCAGCATTTAGATCTAAGGTTGAAAAATACTTCTTGCCTGACAACTGATCAAGGGAGTCGTCGATTCTGGGGAATGGGTATGCATCTTTAATGGTTACATTATTTAAGTTCCTGTAGTCGACACAAAACCTTGTGGTCCCATCCTTCATCTTTACTAACACGACAGGGGATGACCATGGACTTGTAAATTCCACTATGATTTCCCTTTTTAGCATATCATCGATATGACGGTCAGTCTCCTCCTGTATATGAATGGACAAGCGCCTTGGAGGCTGTTTAATTGGTGTGGTTATTCCAGTGTTAATGGTATGCTCGGTAACTTTCGTTTGGCCTAAATCAGCGTATGAGGCAGCAAACAGGTGTGAATACTTCAAAAGCATGTTTTAACAGCCTTGGCATTGTCCGCAGTCAATCCTGCTACTGACCTTGCATACAAATCCTTAAGATAGTCTGGCAATTTTCTTTTATTATTCTGTAAGTAGCCTGTCTTATCATAGACGTTCTCAATGGCAGACAAAGTAGCTACAAATGTTCCCTTATATAAAGTTTGGGGCTCTGCTGAAAGGTTCATCAGTCTAACAGGTGCGACTTTGTTGCCTTCTATTAAAGTTCTTGCCACTAAACCTCTATCAGATTCTAAAAAACGATCAGATGACTCTACAATACCAAATTCTGGTACCTTCTCAAAGACAGGAGGTATAGCATTGACCATGGTTATGATTTCACTGTAAGGTGGAGCACTTACATTTTCAGCTAAGGTAATCCTACAACATCCTATTTTTCCCCCAAAAGCAATTTTTACACTCAGAAATTGGTTTTCGGACAAGAAAGTCATTTAAAGGTAATGGTCATGACACCAAGACATTTGTCAATTCCACTGTATTGGGAAAGATGGCATATTAGATATACTAGTACTAGCTAAGCAAATGTTCAATTAACAAACGAAAAAAGCAATTTTGTCTATATATATATATATATATATATATATATATATATATATATATATATATATATATATATATATATATATATATATATATATATATATCCACAGAAGACCAGACTGATCGGACGTGCCTCGCGGTGGTCCTGATTCATTTCTAAATATTAATACATTGTAATTAGTTTTCTTCATCGAAATCTCTAAATCAATATCAAATTGTAGTGATTGAAGTTTTTGTTTTCATCTGTTTTGTTTTTTCATGACTTTTGAACCTTTTCTACGGCCTGAGGAAAGGACAGAGCGTCCCAAAAATTTGACAATTTTTAATTGTTCGTGTCTAGTTCATTTTTATTGCTTTGTAATGAATTTGGAGATAACGAACAGTATTTAAGCTCAAAAGTCCATTCAAACAATACAATTCAGGAGCAAAGCAAACACGGACCTCTTAAACATCAAAGGTGGGATCAGGTGCCATGGAGGAGTGAGCATTCCCTGCCGACTGATCACACCCGCCGTGTGCTCCTTGTCATAATTGGAAAAAAACGGAAAAATCCATAGACAATTCAGTGTAAATAATGGCCTAACAAATAGTATGAACAACGTCGGTCAGCATTTGACTTAATGATAGATTGTATTTGGCGACAAGATCATTGTTTCGGCCATAGAACTTGCAAAATGAAGACTTTAAACGAGATTGTTGATATTCTTGTTTCATCAACTTATTTGTCAATAGCTTGACTCGTTTTAGAAATTTTATATAAAGAGAGAGAGAGAGAGAGAGAGTTACTTACTTTTTTTTTTTAGGAAAATGTTTCTTATAACTGAAAAGATAGAGCTGTTGTTTTCATTTTGTAATCCCTGCATATGATCACGCCCACTAGTCATGCTAGTATAGAATTGAATGATACGTATCAAACAAATTCACCAGACATTGACAATTATTGAACCTGTTCGTACTTTAATTTTTGCCAGTTCTGCAATTTATCAGGTAAGGGTTTTGGAACCTTGGACCTGTTTTTTCTTGATTAATAATTCAGTGAGTCAATCCTATTCCATGATATCCTAAGATCAGACCATTCAAGATAAAGGATGGCGCGACTGCTGCAGATAAACTAATCGATTTAGTCCTTAAGAATTAATACTTAAAAAGACAAATTTCATGATTAGTGTCTTTGAACTTAAACAAAGTTCAGAAAATGATATTTTTTTAAATTAACAATTTTACTAACTCATGATGATTAATACTTTCTTTCAGACTAAATAGATCGTTACTTATTTTTTTTTTATTCTGAAGAACGCATAAAAGGTTTTTGATCAGATCTAATTAATTCTTTTTAATAAAGTCAAGTACATGTATATAGCTGTAAGCGAGGAAGAATTAAAAAAAAAAATAATCCTAGTCCAGATGATTCAGAGGAAACCGAGTCTGATGTAAGTATCATCTCTGTCGGCCGTACAAGGCAGAGATGAGTACTCCACATGTCACACATTAAGATACTCTCTATATAATCCTACACAAAAATCTGTTAAACAGCTAACAGCTGATTTCACTGCAGCAATTCAATAAACGTTTCAAAGGACTTTTGGAGGGAATTAACAAATTAAATTGGAATTTTACCCCGGGGAGCGTTTTATTACAGTTGCCTTTCAAACCGTCTTTCTAATCATCGTGTTGACGATAGTAATACTGATAGTTGTCATCTATAAATCAGTATTTCACGTACAGTTTATTTCGGCAGACCCCCCCCCCCTTACAAGATGGGAAGTCATGTTGTGTTTTATGAAGCTTTATAAATGTAAAACCAAGTGTAAAATACTTGACAGTTGGCTTTTGATATAACACAGATGCACCAAGTACTCACTTCCAGTCTGATGTGACGACCACTCATCCCGGAAATAAATTAATCACCAACATCATTATAATTATTCCAAGTCCGTTGGAGTACGGTCCACACTATGGCTTTACTACGTATGGTTGGATTTGGTAAGGCATTTTCTCTTTATTTCTCTATATAAATCTTTGCATTTTTGTAAAAATATCTATTGATAAATATTTGGTTTGAGTTTTATTTCTTCCTTTTTTTATATAAATTTGATGTCTCCAGCAAGGAAGTTTTTTCTTACATCGGATTAATTGAAAATGCTATAAACCTGTACTGATACATATTTTTGGAGAAGATAAAATTAGAAACCACCCATTTGATAGGTTTATTCTGTGCCGTGTTCTTTGAAGGTATCCTTGTTCTAGGGACGGATGCTCAGTCCTGGAGCTGTGTCACCGCTGAACAGTGTGCGTTGTCGTTGGAACGAGATTTTAACGAGGCTATCGCAAACAAAAATGATTCCCATGTCATCGACTTTTGTTTGTAAGTCAAGAATAATGAGCATATAAGACATTAGTTATCACGAAATTGAATTGAATGTCAATGAAGGCATATGTTGGAATGGTATACTTTTATGGCTGCTTTATTCAATCAGGAAGAAAACAAAAGAGTTCCGAACTGTATGTTTAATTGATGCCGTCATTAAGTGTGAATGGGGTGGGAACGAAGCTGAATATTATAGACTACAAGACATTCAAAAAAGTTTCCAGCGAAAATGCTCTGAACGTGAGTAGATCACAAAACATTACTAATCTTCTTGAACCATTGGTGAAATGAAAAAGTTTGAGAAAAACTTTTAAGAAAATCCTTATGAAATTTTAATCATATGAGGAACTAAAAGGTTTTTTTTTATTTTTAGAATTTGAATTACGCATTTTTTCCTTACAGTTTGTCCAGTGATGCAGGAAATTAAAGCGTGTTCAGGTCTAGTGAAGTATAACCTATACATAACGAAGAAATTTCAAGATTTCTGCAAGTTAGTTCAAGATCGTTAAACAGAACTACAAGAGCACATTTCTGGAAAAAATCCTGGTTTTTAGCTAAAATTTCTTAGAAGTCGGTGAATGTTCATCTTTAAGAAAGCATTCTTAATTCACCCCTCTTCATTTTATGAATTATCGCACCCACATTTTCAGTTATAGTACATTGTATTGATGTTTGTTTTCTGTTTTATCCAAAGTTCTTACAAAGAAAGTGTCAGATGTAAAGACAATGCCTTGATGGTAGACAGCAATTGCACTTTTGGCGAAAAACTGTATGTGCAAGATTTTGAGGCAGACACTTTACGTGTGTTCAAGTACATTTGTGACTCTGGCAAGTAAATCCCACCATACTTAAATGAAAACAATCTGTAAATGCATACGCGCATAACTTTAATTTAAATTCGCTTTTGTCTGAAATATTGGCTTGAAAAATACAAGTAAAAGCTGCAACATTATTGTAGATTTTGTTCAGAGAAAGGACACGATTTCAATTGCGTACTGGTCACTAAATTTTAGTAATGTTGATTGTATTTCGTACCTTTATTACAATTGTTCAATCATAAAGCAACGTAAATCTAAATTTTATAGGATGTGAAGACATTGACAGAACCTGGGCTGTGTTGGAGCGATGCACATTAACTTACAATCTGAATAATGCCGATTCTGGATGCAAGTAATGTGTAATATCTACATCAACTGAATTTTTTTTTTTTTTTTACTTTATTTCTTATGAAAACCACTTCTTTTATAAATCAGTAAACGCCGGACTGGTTTTTCAAGCCACCTGTGTAGAATTCTTATGCAATGTGCTTTTTGCTTTTCAATCGATGAACCAAACACTGAAGTATAATATTTAATGTATTTAAACCTACTTTATATGATTATTTATGCAGTTATAAATATAAAGAAATGAAATGTCTATATTCGGTTCCTAGTACTGGAATTAATGGTTGCAGCTATTGCAGAAAAAAAATAAATTATGTATTTTTTCTGTAACAAATGCAACGTTAATTCCCGTACTAATAAACTATGAAAAGATTTTATTGTTTAAATAAGACTAAATTAATAACCAAGAAAAAGGTATTTTCATAGAAATTATATATATATTTTTCACTTTAATTATGAATTTTGATTATCATATATCCCAATTTTCGGGCAATATACATTGTTGTCTATTTTTGACATTTGTGAAGGACATACCAGGACCTTGAAATGTGTTTATCGGTCAGTAAAAGCTGCCCTCAGATCCACATGATGGCTCCTTATTTCGCCAGGAATTATACAGAATACATGATGAGATGTCCTCTACCCATGCCAGTCAAACCAGTAACGTTGGCCCCAACAGTATCAATCGAGCAGAAAACGACAGAACAAGAGAAAGAAACGATAATGGACTCAGAAACCGTGAAGAACTTAACCCCAAATCAATACCTGCCAATGGAGACGACTGATTTACTGCGAAAAGATAATGTCCAGCCATCCAGCTCAACTGGTAAGGATTTGTGAAGATCAGGTATCCTTAAAATATTCATTTGAAGTACATTTAATTAAAATGGAACAGAACACGGATATATAAAGTATCAGACTGGATTTAAATAGCTGATAGTAAACAAACATGAAAACAAAAGAGGATATGCTGTTTATTGATATAATGGCAGTACTAGTAGTTGTATGGATGATTAGGTTTCATTCAATTGTCTTGTTTATGGTTTTCAAAATCACCTCTTTGGAAATATGCAGATCAGTTATCATGTCCTTAAATACTAGTATAACTTATTCATTTCAAACCATATTTTAACACATATTTTACGTACAACGTTTCTAATATCTAATTTGAAGTAATTTCATTTTTGGGCATATCATACACATAAATAAAGTTCCCATACATTTGCTCCCAAATTTGTAAGAATTCTTCTCCATTCTGATTAATGGTGAGCAGCTGTGGCCCGGACATGACATCACCACGCGTCACTATTATGGTAAGCAGACGACCTTCAGGGGTTATTTGATGAATGTTCTGAGATTTATAACCAGTTACGTACACAAAACGATCTCCATGGCCAAGTGCTACACCGTAAGGACAAACCAGATCGCCATGACAGTATTTGAAAAGTTCACATCCTGTTGTGGCTATGCAATGGAGAGAACTGTCACTCTGCATTGTGAAGTAGATTCGGTCTTTGGTAGACAAGCAAACACAGAGAATCTCAGAACCCGCAATTGGAATGGTTCGAACGGATGTTCCATTGAACAATTTCACCTCCGTCTCACAAACGATAACCATCTTATTATTTACACTAGAAATCTGGCGACAATGACCTCGAATTTTCATATCTTTTGCCATGGAAAAGTCTTTGTTGTCTATGAATTGAATAATTTGCTCGTCAGGGAAAGTAATTGCCGATTCTTGCTTTGAAAGCACGGCTACTCCACCAGGATGGCTTCTTAATCGTATCTCCTTCTGTAAAGATCCGTTATTGGTATACACATACAAGCGCCAATTTTCGCCGTTACTCGCAACCAACATAATTCTTCCGTCTGGGAGGAATGCTGCATCAATGATTTTTAATTTGTTTACATATATGGTTTTCGATAGGTCTGCTTCTTTGATCCCGATTAGGTCACTTGTCGATAGAGCTAGCTGTAAATATTCGGATTCTGTACTTGATCTTCTTGATTCATTGCGTTCTGAGAAACTTTCATTTAGTTCAGTTCTTCTGCTGTTTGACGATTCATGTTCAGCTCTTCTGCTCCTGGAAAATTCGTATTCAACACTTCTGCTGATGGGAGATTCATTGGATTCAATTCGTCTGCTAGATTCGAGGAATTCAATTCTTCTAAAACTTGATGACAGATCAAGGTCAATAGACTGGAATGAAGCCATAGGCGAGGAATGCCGTGACGCACGCGGAGTGGATGTTACGTGCGTTGTATACGGTGTTTCAATATTAGGATAGTTGGATGTTATAATCTTGACGTCAGCTAGTGTATTCAGATAATGCCTAAAATTAGTGGCAGGAGAACTCAGAACGAAGCTAAATTCAATGCGTTTCATGGAAGCTTTTTGTTTCTTTACATGTTCCTCATGATCATGAATCTGGCGTTTTAATTTGTTCATTTCCGAAAATAATTTGTAATCTGTCCCGTATTTTATACTTGTCTGTAATACTTTCTGGCAGTTTGTGATTGCTTTTTCACGATTCTGTAGCTGTTCAACTTGCTTGTTCATATCTGCGAGATGTTCATTATATTTAACGTTCATGTTCTTCTTGCACCTCTGCTCCAATTCATCCAGATGTTGATTGATCTCTTGTCTATATTTAGCTATGTCATTCTCTATTCGATGATGCTGTTGCGTGAAATCACTGATATTCTTCTTGCGATCTCGGATAATTTCTTGGATCTCGCAGTTGATATGTTTCAGCTGGTTGTTTGTGTATGCTAGCTCGCCACTTTGTCGGATTCCCTTGGCTACATCCTCAATTGGAATAACGTGGTCACAGTTTTTGTGACTAGAGGTGACGCATAAAATACAGCACAGAGCATCGTGATGTTCGCAGAACATTTCTACACGTTTATCTTTGTGTCGAACGCACATTTCATCCTCAGTAAAACATATTAGTATCGGATCTTCTTTGAGATCGTCAACATTAAATACGCAATGATTTTTTAGAGCTTTGTTCGTTTTATGGTATTTTGAGCACGTGTGACACAACGCCTCTTGACATTCACTGCACCAAGCAGCTGCTTTTATGACATCACCTCGAGATTTGCATCCCTCGCAAGTCTCTGATTTCTTTTTGAGCTTATTTCTCTCAACCAATGTATTGATGATAGTATTGTCTGGTAAAGTCCTTGCCCATAATGTCGGGTCATCTTCGGAACACAACACAAAAGCTTTGCAAACTGGACAATTAAACCCTTTCTCTGATTCGGATTTTTGAGAACTGCGATGGAAAGCTTTTTGCATTGACTTCACATAAATGTCTATGCATGGTTCACAAACTGTATGTAAGCAAGGGAGGTATTTCGGACGTGTAAAATTTTCCAGGCACACAGGACAGCGGGTAACACTATTACCGCAGGTCAAACTTTCTTCCATGCTGGTCGTGCATATATGTGTCCTTGTTCGTTTGCAAGCTTAAGGTAAATGACAGAAGATTTCCCGCGTCAACACGTCAAAATTCGTTTTCTGTTTCATTCTTTTTAGTCGGTGATTTTAAATACTCATTAAATGTCTTTGTTATAAGTGAAACGAAATGGTTAAATGATCATCTTTCACTTAAGTAAAACAGGGGGCCAGAGTTAAAGATATGGTGATAAACTATGTACTACATTGTTATTTTCATTTATGTATATATCAACAATATATTTAAACTGTATCATATATCACTGCTTTTCACCCAAGTTTTCTTTCAAAATGTCAAGATTAACTGTCGGGTCACAATATTTCACACCGATATATACTGATATTTAGCTGTTCTTTCCTGTTTCCGTCTGTTATATCCATAACCACTGCATTCCATCCATATTTCTCTGATTACTCTTTACTAACACAGTGATATATCAGTTATTTTCTCCTATCAGTTACTAACCTTCGAACTATTTAAAATATACAATAATAAAATCAAACGGGTTTTTCTTTGCGAAGCGAAAGTCATAAAGGTGAGTTTTTCCATCAACTCTTGCGCCTTACTTTACATCAAGTGAAGTCACACTTTCTGTAAAACTTAATGAACATCTAGAAAATAACTTTATCATGCTCATTATTTAACGTCAAGTCAATTAAAAAAAAATTAATAGTTAGTTTACACTGGATTCACCAAAAGTCCTTGACAAACGTAACTGTCTTCTACTATTCTAACACTTGATATTTTTAACGTTTTCTTTTCTTTGAATTTAAGTAATTTGAAAAAGAACTTCGTTTCAGAAAGCAGCACAGTATCTGGAGTGAGCGAATGTCTCGAAACTTTACAGTCCCCATCGGACAATACAGACGGGTAAGAAATGATTAAAACATTTTAGACAAATAAGTGGTCTCAATTGGTTGAAAGCAAAGGAAACGTTCATTAACAAAATGCCCATAAGCCACATCGCTCACATGAGTTGTCACGGCTTTGCTATTCTTCATCACCAGATTTTTTCCACTACATATTTCTTTGTAAAACTTTGATCTCGTATTTAGGCCCCACCCTACCCCTACGTGTCAAGAATTGAAAAGATTTGAATCTACACCATCTGATAATGCTTCCATATAAATAAGATTAATCATGACTTTCTTGTTCTTGAAAAAAATCCTTTATGTTCCAATGTAAACATATTGAGATCCCACTCTACCCCAGGGGTCATGACTTTAACAAAGCTTCTGTACTTCTGACTTATCATGGCTCTGCTGTTCTTGAGGAAAAGTTTTTGAAGATTTTCCCACTTTATTCCTTTGTTAATCTTCGATCGTCAGTTGTGCTCCCACGCCCCTCCCCCTAGCATTATTTTTTTTTAACAAACTTGAATCTAAATTTCCTATGGATGCTTCCATATAATTAATTATGAAAAGTCATAGTGTGCTGTCATTGTGAAGAATGTTTTAAAGAATTTACCTATGCATTTCTATGTTAAATTTTGATGGGCCATCGTAGCCCCACCCTACCACCGAGGATCATAATTTGAATAAATTTAAATGTATACTACCTGAAGGTGCTTGCATATACATGTAAATATGACTAATCATACCTTTGCTTTTCTTGAGAAGATTTATAAATTTCCTTCCTATATATTCATGTAAAACTTTGATAGCCTTCCCGTGGGGGTCATGATTTGAGCAAACTTGAGTGCACACTACCTGAGGATTCTTCCACATAAATATGAATAATCAAAGCTTTGCTGTTTATGAGAAGATTTTTAAAGATTTTTCCTGTGTTTTCCTATGGAAAAACTTTGATCGCCCATTGTAGCCCCACCCTACCCAAGGGGGTCATGATTTGAGCAAATCTGAATCTACAGTACATAAGGATGATTCCATATCAATGTGACTAATCATGCTATTTTTGAGAAGAAATTTTAAAATTTTTTGCTTTTTTTTTAGCCCCGGCACTCATGATTTGAATAAACCCTTATATGCACTATGAAATGAAGCTTTCAAATAAGTTTCATTTTTCTATGGCCCGGTGGTTATTGAGAAGAAAATTGTTAAAAGATGTCATGAAAATTTCACTAGTTCTTATTATCTCTCCTTGAAATAGGGAGTGGCCCTACATTTAAACAAATTTGAAATCCCTTCACTAAAGAATGCTGTGTGATAAGTTTGGTTAAAATTGGCCCAGTGTTTTGTTTAGAAGTCGAAAATGTGAAAATTTTACAGACGACAAACGACAGACGAACGCCAGACACTCTTCGATCAGAGAAAAATCACTTGAGCCTTTGGCTAACACAGACTCAAGTCAAATAATGCTGCATATCAATTCTAACTATTTAAGTTATGTTCGTACAGAACCGATTGTTGAAAATACCCAATTTTCACGTTATTTAGGTAAAGGTGAGCTAAAAATAACCAAGCTGCTTAAGCATATTCTTTCTATGAAATTTATGTGAAATAATACTTTTCATAACAAAAGGTACCGTATTAACACCGACGTAAAGAAATTGACCTTAATGATAATGAGCAGTACTTATAATTGCAGCAATTTCTGTGAAAGTGTACGTTGTCTAAGAAATAAAGGATTGGACCAAAAGGATGTGTCGTCACTAAATGTTCAGAAAAGTTTGGAACAGCAATTAATGGAAAAGTGGGATTTCTGTGGTATAAAAAACTTTTACTCTGAGTTTAAAAGAACTATCAGGCAGAATATTTTAACATTTCAAAATATGCACGAAATTTTTGATTCTTGATTGGTTTGACTGAAGTTAACACTTATTTGGTTGACTAATTTTTAATGATAATAAGAATATTTTTTAAATAAACAAAATCTATTCTGTTTTCTACAATTTTAGAATCAACTGACAAGTTAATTTAACAGTTTCAGTGGGCTTTTCTTCAAATTTAACCGAACTAATTTTTTTTCTGTGTCTCAGAGATAGAAGATGAAAGTGAAATTGAAGCATTTACAAAACATACGCCATTGTCTGTTACTGCAGAAAACAGAAGACAACTTATGTCATCAACAGATTTACCGAAATATATGAACGATAGCAAGGCACCCATGACCTTGCAAGACAATGGCAGCACGAAAACTATGATTTTGTCATCAAATTCTATATCCACGACCAAAACAACTAAAATTTCAGAAAAGATCAATAAAATGATAGAAAACACTACGGATATAGACACGAAACTGAAGTCAAGCCCCCCATTAACTGTCAGTCCATTTTTATCTGGATTAAGGGGCACTGAGAGGGTTTTTCCTGAACTATCCGATGAACAACATGCATCGACACTCCAATATGACTCTGAGATCAATTCTTCTACATCTGGTCGTATTACTAACAGAAATACAAATAATCATATCCCTAACGTAACCTCATTACGGCATCTTGATAGATCTTCAATTTCGTTTCTGAAATATAAGTCTGCAACTCCTTTAATAGGTATGCGCATGACACCCTCATTGAATGTAACCAATTTTAGTATTGGTAATATAGCACTGTACCTTGAGTTCTCTTAGGCTAAAATATAATGTAGAAAATTATTGATCTTTTCTGTTTAAGAAATAAAAACCCAGCGAATATCCACCTCTTCTGGAAAAGACAAATTGGTGCTTAGCCAAGGTCTAAATAATGGTATGTTAAAAGTACACAGTCAAAACTTCTTTAAACCATGTACATGTATTTATTAAACTTATCTTTATTAACATAATTTACATCATTTTACAGGTGCTTCCATGAAAGATGTTGCAGACATTGTTTTATTAATAACAACACTAATCGGTTCTAGAATTACTGCATAGGTGCATAAGCCTTGTAGCCAAAGACTATTTTCTGTGATATTGTGTGAGAGTTCATCTTACAGTGTTTAATTGTTTTGTAACGAAATTGATTTTGAAAATATTCAACTTATTTAGATGATTTATTTTAATGACCAGTAATTTGTGACAAAAGAGGTATGGTCTTTTTTTAGCAAATTATTTGTTTGCTAATGATTTCTTGTATTTATTGCTTTTTGTATTGGTTGCTTTTCTTTTTAAACAATCAGTTGTATCTTATGAGTTTGTTTTTATAATGACACCATTCTTAGACATTAAGGTAGGTCTCTCGCCAGGTCTCAAGTGCAAGATTTTTAAAAAGTAACATACACTTTTTAAATTTAGAACAGTAACATTATTTCATACTGTTTTTATTGATCTATCTATCAATCAATCAATCATATATATATATATATATATATATATATATATATATATATATATATATATATATATATATATATATATATATATCCTTTCAAGAGGTTGACCCATAGATATATCGCCTTCACAGACAAGCAACAAATATGTCGAACGAGCACGAAGAGTGAGATGGGAATGCTTTTCTGTACAGGCGATAAAAAAGACACCAAAGAGTCTGACACATTTGTTTCCTATATGAACATTTTACTAGAATATAAAGGATATTCGGCAGGAAGTTTAAATTAAATAACTTATCAAATTTTTGGTTTCTCAAATTGATGAAAATTCAAAAACTAAAAGCACAAGAACTAAAAGGAATGACAAGAATTCTGAAGCTCTGTCTCTCATTGATGAAGCACCGCCTACAACAAGAAATATATTTGTGATTATTTAATTTTCTGCCTCATATTTTTTTGCCATTCAAGTAATTGTTACGGACAAAAGGTCCTCAAAAGATATTCTAAAGAAATTTTAAAAAGGCGTTCTTATTTTGCAAAAACAATATTTTTCACGATTTTCCTTTAAACGCAATCTTACATTCTGCCCAAATATATATATATATATATATATATATATATATATATATATATATATATATATATATATATATATATATATATATATATATATATTAAAGGAAAACTTTGTGAAAAAAATTTGTTTAACTATAATAAAATATTAACACATGTTTTACAGATTTCTTTAACTTTTTTTCACTCACATGTCCTTAAAGCTGAACACAACTATATATAATACCGTCTTATTACTTTACACTTCTCTATTTCTCGGCCCCTCTCGAGCTTTTTTTTTTCTTGGACACGATTCAATGCATTCCGCTTTTTAGAATTCACCAGTGTGGATATATCCTACATTTCCATTGCGGAATGAGTCGCGAGAAAAATTACTATCGTATGCGTTTCCCATTCCATTAGAAAAGGTTTCCAGAAAATATATATGACAGCAATTTCGGAGGCCAGCCCGATACAAATAAATAAAAATGCGCAAAGGCAATGTAAGATAACCAACACAACTACACGTTGTCCATTCGAGCACAATAATGAAATCAGAGTTACTTTTCTTTTCTGTTACACATGTGCATTTCACATAAGAACCATCATAAGGGAATGGAGGTCGGTAAAACGTGCTATGTATGTAAATATATCAGTTTACTTGGATGAAAACTTCATGCTGTGGGATACTTTTGTGAAGATGCATTTAATGAAAACTAAAATCTGCAGTCTTTCTTCCAGAGTAAGTCTGAGTAGAAAATATGAGCACGTGTAACTTGGTTCCGAAAAAAAAACCCCTCTCAAATACTTTTACAAGAGCTCTGTATGAGTTTGTATATGCATGGGGATATTTATACATGTGCACAAAATTAACAGGGGAGGGGTCATAACTGAGTAAAATTATTTTTTTTTTTATTATATGTATATTTATTTATTGTCGTGCCCCTTACGTCACCCTTGTAATATTTCGGTAGCACTGGTCAAAAAGCAAACAGGTGTAATAAATGAAGATAACGAACAGTAATCTACTGGAAAGTCCAATGAAACGATACAAATTTGGAGCAGAGTAAACACGGACCTCAAAATTTAGAGGTGGGATCAGGTGCCATGGAGGAGTGAGCATCCCCTGCCGACCAGACACTCCCGCTGCGTGCTCCTTGTCATGATCGGGAAAAAACGGAAAAATCCGTAGACAATTCAGTGTGTAAGTATTAAGTAATGGCCTAACAATTAGTATGAATGACATCAGTCAGCATTTGAATTATTGATAGGTTGTATGTGCTGACAAGATCATTGTATTGACCGGAAAACTTGCGAAATGACTTCAAACGAGACTGTTGATATCTTGTTTGTCAATGATTTGCTTCGTTTTAGAAATTGTTCATACGTAGAGCATGTTCTTGCGTATCGAATCAACTGAGAGACAAAAACCTCATATGTAACAAGGGTGATAAACTGATTTACGAGTCGTGTTCAGCTTTAGATTAAAAGCCACTTATACACACAGGGTCTACCTTTGGTACATTTAACGAGACCATATCCGTGCCCCGTACAAAGTGGCTCCTCATCCTGTTCAGACTGGAGCTGTTGGCAAGTAGAATTACGAAGTTCTTGAATTAAGACTATTTCTTTTTGAACATTAAATGTGCAGTTCCTTAAAACGCCACTTCTTAAGATATCATTAATTTTATTTCCAACAATGGAAAGCACACTTTTTATTTCTTTGTAATTAGTTGTTTCCTTTTCAAATAAGCAGGCTGCCATTGTAAGAAACCTCCTGCAAGCAAAATCAAACAAGTTAAAAGATTGGTTTTGATAATATTAGTTAAGTTTCATGTTTGTAATTTACAATAATTTATCATAGGACGATGAGTAATTATAACTTTACAAAATGAAATTTGAAAAAAAAAAAAAAGGAAGATCGAAGGGGGCACTGCCTTTTTTGCGCAGTGTAGAACAGCCGAGGTGAGAGATCGCCTTTCCTTATATTCTTAATCTTTACAACTGATGATTGCTGGACTTGTTATGGTGAAGCTGTTCAGGGAAAAAATGACAGGACAGACATTCTCCAAACAGTGGTTCCCATGAACAGTGTAAATTCTTTTTCATTACGAGTTTTCTTGTTATATATATACGAGACTTGCTGACTTGATTTTTTTTCCTCTTTGGGTGTGCGATGTCCTTACCAAACTAAGTTTCTCATGTCCTCAGTTATTGCTACTTGACTTTACTTACAAGCACTGTTCTGTAGAAGGTTGACTGTTTGCTGATATCGATAACACTTTTGTGTCTAGGCACTCGAGAGCGGAAGATTGTGTTCCTGTAAATAGAAGACACAAGGAAATTAATTATTTCTTCTCTTTTTTTTAAATCTATAAAGTTTTTTCAGAATTGAATTTGATGTTTAGAAAAACCGTTGTATATTTAACAATCAACAAACCTTGAACTGTGTCAAAGACATTTTATACTACATATGTAATTAGTAATTAACCAGGATCTATTGTTTTAATACAATAAATTGGTTAAGCAAATAATTCTGATCAATGAAGATTCATCAGAGAGATAGAAAGAAATTTCCTCATCTTTGACCGACTTTTAATCTACACCCCAAGGATGTTAAATAAGATTCATACAAGTAGTTCTATAGCATATTTTATTTATACACTTTATCAAACCAATTCAACTCTGAGAGAGATTAATATTACAAGTTTGGTTGTGTATGGAATAAAACTTACTCGTAAATCACATGTAAATATTTATGTTTAGCTGTTTAGTGGGATGATACTTACCTATATATATTAATGTTTGGCTATTTATTGGGATGGCACCTTCTGTAATATTCATATTTGGCTATTAACACAATCGTTCTTGACTTTTCTGAATGTAATCCATACTCTCAATCCGTGAGTCTACTCTGCTGTTTTTTTTTTTTTTTTTTGCCAAACATAACATAAACCTTTTAGTTGTTGTAAATGAGCATTTATTGGTATGCCAAACAAAATTCACCAAATAAGGACAAAAATTAGAAATGACCATATTTAAACATATTCCTAATAATGATTTAACATATATATTGGGATGACACCTTACTGTAATATTTATATTTGGCTATTTAATCAGATGACATTTACCTGCATGTATGTATATTTTGCTGTTTAGTGGGATTACTATACTTGTTTATATGGGATTAGACTTAGTTATATATAATAATATACGAGGGTTGTCCGTAAAGTTCGTGGGCAAGCTAAAATTTAAATAAAAGTTGCGTCATATATATTTATTATTAGCATATTTATAATCCTTTACTATATGTGAATTACAAAATGAAATTTTTAAGTGTATAATTACAATTATGACTTCATTATTAAACTTGGGATGGTGACCCGGAGCACAACAAAGATTTAATCAAAAAGTTATTAATCACTTTATAAATTTCATTTGTATTTTGTAAAATTCCGCGGAAATTTGGATGGCTTTTACATTATAAGGTTGACAAAAGTTATAACGTCAAACCTGTAAAATTTGAACGTTCAAAGTTTCGAAATGGCAGAGAAATCGAGGTCAGAGTTTATTAAGATAGTTTCGTCATTGTTCGAAAAAGAGACGTTTTCGGAAAAGGTTGAGCAGAGAGTAGTGATAAAATTGTGTGTAGACATCGGAAAAACACCAACAGAGACCCATAAATTCCTTAAACAGTCGGGAAATCATAGTAAAGTAATCTATTTTTAGTGTTTAAGTGGCACAGAAGATTTTCGGATGAAAGAGACTGTTTACTGGATGACATGCGTGAAGGAAGACCATCGTTTCGAGATTGTAGTGCTGTAAAAAATGAAGTTCGTAACGTGACTTTGCCGTATTTCCGTACATACAGTCGTTTTACGCGGACAGAGGTTTGATGATTTGCAGGATCTGAGACAGGAAGTTGTTAAATATTATTTCATGAATGAAACCAGAACAGTTTGTGCACAATTTTGATGACTGGTTGAAACGACATAAGAAATGTGTTGAGTGAAATGGTGACTGCGTTGAGAAAACTTCAATGTATTTAGCATTTGACGTCGAGTAACGTCAAGGATTTTCGTTTTACTGCTCCGGGTATGAGTGTGTATCTTTTTTGTATCTGATAAAATATAACTATTTGTGCTTTGTTTGTGATGAAAACTTGCATATTAATAAACTGAAACATCAATTTAATGAAAATGATAGTTTCATATGTTTTATCAATGTTTGTCAGTAAATATCAATGTTGTCCACGTTTGGTTATTTTAAGGGATCAGTCTGTCATGTTTATATTTATAATTAGTTATTAAATGGGATCAGACTTAGTTACGTATTTTATGTTTGGTTATTTAACGGGATCAGATTTAGTTATATAAATTTATGTTTAGCTATTTCATTTGATCAAACTTAGTTGATATATAATTTCATATGTTTGGTTAAAACATCAATGATTCATGTTAATACTTATAATTGGTTATTATATGGGATCAGACTTAGTTCTATATTTCTATTTGGTTATTTGATAGGATTAGACTTAGTTATATATATTTATGATTGGTTATTTAATGGGATCAGACTTAGTTATACATGTGTTTAGTTATTTTAAGGGATCAAACTGCATGTATCATGTCTATATTTAAAACCGGTTGTGAAATGAGATCAGACTTCGTTATATATATTGTTTGGTTATTTAATGGGATAAGATTTATTTATTTGTATGTTTGGTTATTTTAAGGGATCAATGTATAATTTTCTTTATTAAACAACTTTAAGCCATACGGTCCATCAGTATACACAAAATTAAAATAATTATGCACGCATGGCGAGAGTCTACGGGGGGTGGAACCCTTAGTGTCCATCTGTCCGACTCCTCAACACCAACAATTACAGTAAGCATTATAAACTCTCCATTATACATGAAAAATACATGAAACATACATATAAATTAAATTATTCATCATTTCTTAATATCATTGCATGAAAAATTAATTTTCCTAATCCAACTAAAACACCAACATCATGAGAGCTGAGTAATTGAGTAAGCTTGTACATATTTGGAGATCTGGAATAATATGGTTTGATATATTTTCTTCTTAAAGAATCATAAACAGGACATTCAAGCAAAAAATGATATTCATCTTCCATACGGTGATCATTACAAAATTGACATATTCTATTACTTCTTTCTATTTTCTGATATCTTCCTGTTTCTATACTTAAGCTATGGGAAGAAAGCCTTATTCTAGTAATATACTTCTTTAACATCGAATGAATAGGTTTTGTCAAATATGCATGGATTTTGGAAAAATTGTCACACACGATGTGCTTATACAAGAAACACTTTGTTGAATTTTCAAAAAAGGCATTACAATCTTGAAGGTAGATATCCAACAGTCTTTCCTTATATAAAACTGTCCTGTTTATATTCATAAATGGTTATTATTTGGGATCAGACTTAATTAATATATTTA
The DNA here is from genome assembly GCF_033153115.1 of Saccostrea echinata. Taxonomy (NCBI): domain Eukaryota; kingdom Metazoa; phylum Mollusca; class Bivalvia; order Ostreida; family Ostreidae; genus Saccostrea; species Saccostrea echinata. The sequence continues at coordinate 62,626,087 of NW_026889803.1, read as the reverse complement.
CGTTTGACTATTATTCGGAATCAGACTTAGTTGTGTATATTAATTTTATGTTTGATTATTTAATTGAATTAAACTTAGTAATATATATTTAAAGAGACTTAGTCACAGATTTTAAGTTACAATTTTTTTTTTAAATTTTCAGTATTATATCATCACTTATATGTTCCTAGAGCATTTCACGCCAAAATATAATTAAAGCGTGTTTAGAAACTTCTTTTATCTGGAAATTATTAAAACTTCGAATTTCGGGATGCGTTTGATTGACACATATTCTTGCACTTTCACGAAATAAACTTTATCTTAATACTAAGAAAAGTAGAATTTTTTTGAGGGATCAGACTTAGTTATACGTATTTATGTTTGGTTATTTAATAATATCAGACTTACCTTATATACCGAATCATTTTAATTCATTCGTGTAGGTCAATTTTCGTGGGCAAACATTTTTCAAGTTTGTGGGGACGTAATTTCATGGGTAATTCGTATAATTATAGTACATATGTACATCCTGAAGATTGAATGAGCCAATTTAAGCCGACAATATTATCTTTGTTGGGGTGTAAAGTCGTGGATAAGGACCCACGAAATCCATGAACATTTTTCTCTCATGAACAATAATAATCTATATTAGCTGTTTCATGGAATGACATTTACCTGCATTTCTGTCTGCCTTTGTAGAAGTCACCTGAGTTGAATCATCGGACTGTGTTTTCAATTCCTTCTTTACAGTGGTTGGTGATCTTGAAGTGGTTGATGTGGAAATCTCTTCTTCTTGTAAAGGCGGAATTGTTATTTTTGTTGTTATACTTGCTTGTTTAGTGGTTGCGAATTCTGTTGTTTGGCCCCTCTTTGTCATTTTGTTGGTAATCACTGGTTGAGGGGTAATTTCTTGCGTCATTTTTGTTGATTGGGTGGTTATTTCTTCTGTCGTTGATGTTGATTGGGGGGCAATTTCTTGTCTGGTTGTTGATAGGGTGGTAATTTCTCGTGTCGTTGTTGTTGGTTGGGTTGATGTAGATGTTGTTGTTGTACAAATGAGCTCCAGAGTGTCATAACTGTATATAACTTTCAAAAGTTGTGTCACCTCACGGCAAACCTTATCTGGTGCAAACAGGCAGTTTTTGAAGTTATTATGAGAACTGGAATAAGATGCGAATAATTTTTAAAATCCTGGATTCATTACTCTAGGTAAACCGCTTAGGAGAGAGGAAGAGAGTAAACTTACGCGCACTGGGAGACAGAGTCCTCATTCATAATATTACCGATAAAGTTGTAGCAATTATTGATAACTTTCATTGTCTCATCAAGGTTGACACAACCTAAAGAAAAATAAATCACGGTTACGTTCGCAGAACAGAACAGATTAATTCTTAATTTTAGTCAATATACCCGGGTAGCTCATATTTAATATTTCAAAAATTACCTGTAAGACAAATTCGGTTGTAATATGTAGGCATTGGTTTTGTAATGATATTTATGTAAAATGAGAGGTCGAATTTGCAATTCTTCAAAATTCCGCTGGCACACGAAATACCCTCTTCATATGACCTGGAAACAAACAATATCTTTGAGTAGCTGAACATCATTAAATCTATTTAATGAAGTGCACCGCTAGGGTACATGATACGACGTCTGGGACTACTAAATAATATCTATCTTGATTCCTGTCATTTTGAATGAACTGCCATTGAATAAAGTTGCTGTAACATATATGAAATTCTGTGATATGTACAGAAAACACAAAATAGCTGTCGCTGTTTGCTACCTAAAGAAAGCATCAAAGAGAAGAAAAAATTCCAAAGTTAGATTGACTTAAGTGAGAAAGATGTAATTCGAACACGATTTGACCAGGTGTAGCTGTAGAATTTCAAAATGAGGTCACAGTGACCTACTTTTTCAAAACACTTCCTCCAGTATGCATCATGATTATTAAAATTCTAAAACTCGGCACGATCTGTGTGATCGGAACATTATTTGATTATGTACAGCTATAAAATTACAAAATAAGGTTAATAAAGGAAATAAAGTGGCCTACTTTTGAATCATGACTCTCCCCAGTATGCATCAATTGACAAGGTTTAAGGTTTAATGGTCCTGTGGCTTCACAGTGTTTAAGATATAATCCGGACACAGTTTGACCTTTTGTAACCATTAAATTCCAAAATTAGGTCATGTATCTCTGGATTACAACAAATTTTTTCACTGACCATTCTTAAGTCCTAGGTCTCATGATCAACACACGATTTGTCTTTGTATAGCTATAAAATGGATCATGACACACTCCCCAACCCCCAATATACATGGACTGACAAGATTTGATGTCTAAGTCTTACACTGAGCAAGGCATGATCCAGGCACGATTTGAGTCAGAATTATCAAAATCTTGCGATTTTCTTAACTGTTTTCAAAATGTATTTTAAAAAAAAATACACGAACAGTTGTGATGTTGACAATGCTAGTGTTTTCCAATAGGATATAAGAAACACCATCCTAATAGGATTATATAAGAAACACCATTCTCTGGTATCTTGCACGAATTACTGGTAAGTCACTCCAAGTTTTTGTGAGGAAACCTGTTTAAGTAGTAGTATTTCAATGGCATATTCTTGGAAGATTTTATATATTTTTGAGGAACATGTCGTCTGACCTTAAACCTCACACTGAAATATATGAACTGGACAAGGAAAATACTAGCGGACAGACAGACAGATGGAAAAGGCCATAGCGTAATACTGCCGGTCAAAAGACGGACATTTAAAAAGATTGGAAACAAGAAAAAATAACTGAAGATGTGAGAGAAAAGGAGAAGAAAGACACACTATCAAAGTTTTAAGCAATCGAAGGCGTTTTTTTCCAGGGCGTTCATTAACCCGTTTGATGGAACCAAACCAAAAATAAATTTAAAAAAAAATCTTGTCCATAGGGATGTCAAATCGGTCAATATTTGATAATCGGTTACTCGGACGTTTTTCCGATCGAGTACCCGGGTACTCGGTAAGAATATAAATACAACTGTATTAAATTTCTTGGGCCCTGTTAAGCTCTGTTAAACCCCAAAGCTGTTTTTATCTCGTTTATAAATGTATATAAACATCGAGTCCAACGGGAATGATTTTTTTGGTACTAAATTTTATCAAATAAACACAAAAGACACAATTAATACACCAAAAATTAAAAAGAATGTTTACAGTTCTTCTTTAGGATCTGTTTCATCAATGCAAAAGGAGGAAAATCTGTTACGCATGTTTGTGATGGTTAGACTAGCGAAAGAGAAGGAACGGACGTTGTTGGGATCGCTAGTTTAATATTATTTCATATGCTTTTTGCTTCCCCCGTATACACTTAACTTACTACGCAAACTGACTTTCAACATTTTTGAAACTTTAATTATTTCTAAATATTTCCCAACTTTGGAAGTGGGTAGCAACATTTATACGCATGTTTGATTTCGCTGCCATATATTAACTTAATAACTTAAAAATGCTTTGAAGATAATAGACCATACTTAAACGAAGTTTACTGAAAACAATCATTGAAGCCATCCAAAAATCAAGGACCACAATAGGTGAGAACAGCTGTATACCAGGTGATTGGTCACTAATTGCTGTATATACCGCAGGCGATAACGGGTGTTTTACAGGTGAAGATGACGACACGGTAATTACCGTATGCATAGTTAAGTTTGTTTTTTTTTGATAAGTTTTTGATAAAAATATGTACTTCGAAATAAGACAAAATACACATCCGAGTAACCGAGTAGCATTTTTTGTATTCGATACTCGGTCGTTCGATCGAGTACCCGGTTAACCGGGAACTCGTTGACATCCCTAATATTTAGGGAATCATGAAACAAACATATCACAAAGGTTTTGAAAAAAATATTCTTCAGTGATTTAAACCCAATGAAAAATATTTAAAAAATTACAGAAATCCTTAAACATATATATAGGAAGCAAAGATACATGTGCTGCAGTCCGTCGCACGCAAATAGTTACATTTACCGGATGCCTAGTATGGAATCAACAGTGCCCATAAGAAAAAAAGAGAAATAGAGATAATGCTGATAATGCACTTTAAGGTTTACATCTTGTAATAAATCTTTTTAAAAAGGTTGCTGAATTATCCTCAATAACGATAAATTGCATTGAATTGTGACATGCGCACTTACTTGCAAAAGAGTTCAAATTTAGAATCCCGATAGGCCGTGTATTGGATCTTACTCTCGCATGTCTGAAATTCCAGGTAGTTAGTGCATGCTACAAAAAATGGATGATTATCCTACAGTGTATCTATATCGAGAATATTATCTTGGCACTTGGTGACTTTATCAGCTGTAAAAACTTAATTTATGCTCTCTCTCTCTCTCTCCAATGTAAACTAACTTTCATTGCACAGTGTGATGACGTCACTCATGGTCTCGTTCCATTGGATCGCCAAGTGGTCCTGATTCGTACATGCATTTGAACTGTCAGCATAACACTTGGTGATATTGTTATCTTTGACTGTCGATCTAAATTAAACAGGCAATCTTTCAAATTTCATACACATGATGGATGGATATACTAGTAGAGAATTGAAAGAAAAGAGGATATTGTGATATAAAACCTCTAACAACGGATATTTGAAAAGTAGAAGTTTGTTGAAGAATCGGAATTCTATAATACGATTGTAGCTTTAATATGTAATATCAAACAGGACACTCGGTTGAACAGGTGCCCTCTAATTAGCATACATAAAACACACATGTAGCAACACTTGAAGGACACTTACAGGCACAGTAATTCTCTTGATTTGGTCACGTTCTTATTGGATGACGTCAGTTCCACCAATAGTTCTGAGTCATACCGTTCTTGGAATTGTGCTGCACACATTTCAGCTCTTGAGACATTGCATGCTGTCCATACCATTCCAATATTCCAAAACACTTGAAAAGAAATCGCAGAAATGTGTTATAATCTGGAAACCGTATAATCCAACATTTGCTTATCAGTAGTTTCTATCAGTGAAACCTGCCAATAAAGATCGGCTTCATTTCCCTTCGTCTACATACATATATGCAGGGATGATAAAATTGCAAATTTTGAAAATGTGACAAAACATCAAAATAAAACTTTATTTATTGAACTTATTCGATTTTAATATACATACATCTTTGTGGATGGGATGTTAATCTATGATCATGTATTTAGTCATGTTTTCCCTTTGTTCATGAATACCTAATCCGAATTTAAAGTAAACTTTGTAACCCTATTCTATTTACTACATAAATGGAATCGTGTGTAAAACAATAGATACTTAAAATGCACTTGCTGAAAAAGTCAAAAACACTTGGAATTTTTTTCCAAAATAATTCTAAACAAAGAATTGAGCTGTTGTTCTCGGGAATAAGGACAAGTATACACTTGTAGACAAACTACATTTATGTGGTGTATATTTTTTCCCATAATACATTTCTAAACCAACTTAAATTCGCGTGCGAGAAAATAGTTTCCCGATCCTTTAATACCCGCGAATAACTAACGTCGTGAACCTTTTACGCATTCTGTATTTATGTATATGTTTTCCCACTCGCCAAAATTAAAAGCTGCGAATGGATTTCAGACAGACAATTTACGAATAAATGACATCACATTGTAATAGCACTGTTGGTTTACGGTAGGTAATGCATATACTACAAGTTACGTATGATTATCATTGACGTCAGAGTATGGGCGACCAGTATACAAGGTAACATGATCATTTTCTTATGAAATATTAAAGTGTGTGTCCATTAAGAATTGTTATATGTAATCTTTTCTCTGCCTTTTCCACGGTTACACTAGTCAGTATGGGAAAAAAATCTCTATTTATTTAAAATGTCCCTTCCATCTCTAAAAATTAAGACACCTGAAATAATTTTAATGACTTGCTTGTGACTTTAAAGAAAATTGATGAACTTCTCTTTGAAAGCTATGTGTTCTTATTAATTAATACTCTAAAACTCAACCTGATAAATCGTGAAAACGTGGTTCTCTTAAAAAATGGTTATTTTTCTCCGTTAAGTTTGGATGTAATGCAGATCTGAAGTTAACGTAAGCATCGGCGGTTTTGGTAAAACTGTTTCTGAAGTACTTTATACATATACATAACAAATCAAAACTATCTGAACTTGGCAACCGGTTCTTTGAGTGGATTCGCATGGCCCCTCTTATAAAATTCTCATATACATTCTTAATCTTTCCGATAAATCTGTTCGATAACATCTGACATTCTAGTGCCAAATTGAGAAGGAAATTGAGAGGCTGACTCAAGGTTTTTGTACAAAATAAACTCTTGTTTGTCTGAACCCCTTCCCACCCCTCCCCAGTATTTTTTTTATTTAAGCTCAATTTAGATTATACATGTACTTAAATAATGTAAATTGTGGCATATTTGTCCACAATGCAAAACAATTTAAAATGGTTCAAGTTTGTATTGCATGTTCATGTGAAATTAGGAAAATGTTTTCAATAAATAAAACGCGTATATGAAATCATGATTTTTGTAAGAGTTCAAAACGTTCAAAACTTTCTTTGGTTACACACTTGCTATAATGTTTGTTCTAATGTATAAACAATAGCGTGCAAATTACCTCTTAAAATTGAAAAAAAGGTCATATATGACTTTTCTTTCTATCTTTACATGAGTATAGTAAAAGCAATATAAAGAGAATAGTTAATGAGTAATGACTTTAACAATAAAGCCACAGTTATATACACGATTATTCTGTCACCGCATTCTACATTTTCTATGATCAAATCAAGCCTGTGTTAAATCAAAGTTTGTGTAATGATTAGTGAGATTTGAAATATAAAATAAAACGAAATTCAACCCTAAAACTTAGGGGGAAAAAACATACCCAGCAGTACTCTGGTAATCACCCGCATATTGTGTCTAGGCACTGTAGGTCCTTAAGTCCCAAACAACAGACTTTCTTTCTTCTCCTCAAGGCGTTCAGGAAGAAGTTTTGTCGCAATAAACAGGAAAACACGTTACTCCACCGCAATCACTTGAATCACAAATGCACTCACTCGTTACTTTCCTTTAAAGAACAAAATATATTAAACAGCTGTTAAAATGTCGTAAAATTTCGGAAGTAATGCATTTCGATTGTAAAGTGATAAAAATTAATCATTTAACATGCTAAGTCAGATAAGTTTTTTTTTTCGAGATGTAGAAAGAGAATGCTTGCATATCAAAAGTTTTCGATAACTCTAAAGCACCATCGTAAGTTTTTTTCCTCGGCTCTGCGTATAAGAAAAGTGCAGCAGATAGGTTTTAATGCTGAAAATAATCTGTTTGACAAAACATTTTCTTAGCATGGTCTCCAAAACAAATTACAAAAAAATCACTTTTAACTAAATTGTATGCCTGAAATAAGCTTACGAGGCTTTTGTCAAATAGTTGATCAAAGAGCTTAAGCAAAATTTCTAGTTAATAAAACGCTTTCCTTATCTTATTTTAAATGAACGAAGTTGTTTGATACAAATAATTCATTATAAACTGTGACGTACAGATATATAGACAAAGCGTAACTATAAGTCCATGTTGAAGTGCTAGACACATATTTATCAAACATGCACATGAGGAATCCGAGTTTCTGATGAGAAAGTAGATATGATATTGCACTGGAACTCTTTTTCTATTATCGAATTGCATATTTTGACTTTTTCTATACTTACACCAAGTTTTACTGAATCAAACCAAATATATGAGTGGAGCAGCTTTTTTATGAAAGATTATTTATTTAAAGTGATGAAGAATGTAATTTAGCAACAGAAAAGCTTAAACCAATAACTAGAATTATCAATCCTTTTGTACTCTGTTTGTGTACCAAGTTTCATTAAAATTAAACCACAACTCAAGAGCAGTTGTATTTTTGAAAGAATTCAACTCATTATTCTTTTTAAAGAATTATTATGGTGACCGTGAAAAGGTCGTTCAGCGGAATGAAATTTTAGTCTGGTACCATTTCAACAATTCCGTTTGCGCAATTGTGGGAAGGGTGATGGACTAAATGAAAATTATGCCAAATTTCTTATAATTAAACTGAAACTGTAGGAGGGGTAACATTTTGAATTAATTTATTTTCAGACGCCAAGGCATCGGTTCATTGAATTCAAAGACAGATAGAGGGGTTATATATCTTGCTATAGTCAACTTAAATATCAAGTGGTATAAAAATCGGAACAAAAACCGTAAGAAAGACGGTGTTTTGAACGCATTTCACAGAAATTTCTATTATCAATAACCATGGCAACACAGTTAACCAAAAATTATGTATCTTGGTGAAGTTTTCTTTCAACCATTTTTTTTGTTTTGGACCAAAACTGTAAGAAAGGTAGCGTTCTCAAAGATTACTTATAGTATTTACAATCCAATTATATGGATGGACGAAAGACGGACATCTTACCAAGCTCTTCTGAATTCAACCCGTAGAGCTAAAATTAAGCATTGAATTCTTAGTTTTTGAATACCGCGTGTTAGCGCGGTATGATTTGTCGGCACGGACAGGTGCTGTTATAGGACCAACGACACCCAAAACCACAAATAAGAATTCAATGCTTATACATGTATTTACATTCTCTTAATTTTCTCTCTTAAATTGTTAATTTTGTTAATCTTTTTTTTATGAATTTAGCGCCTTTTAGAACTGGTGTGCTTAATAGACGTAAGAGCCGTTGTGACGTGGAAAGTAAGATAACTTAAAAACACAGTTAATGAGTTATATCATTGCTGATATGAAGCCCATTCTAGATTCAACATTCTAAATTGAGACACTCCTCAACATAACTCCAAATGCTCCACTGTACCTTCCTATTAATAATTAATCGATTCAGCAAATTAAAGCAAATGGTTCAGATACCTACTTCTGTGTTTTATGACGGCTAAAGCGCAAGCTCACCTATCTTTTTACAAGATAAGCTTTTAGAGTATTGAATACTGTAGATTTCAATAAAATTCAATAAATAATTTAGAAAAAAATTACACTTAATGCAAATATTGTAGATTTGTTAACAAAGGGATCCTAATAAACATCCATAATCTTCCACAAATTTTAATTTATCAATCACTGCTGATTTAACAAGATGTGTTTGTGAAACACTGATGCCACCGTATGGCAACTCAATCATACCGAAGGATATAGTTCTCAAAGGCAAGTCAAAATCCAAGATTAAGGTCAAGAGAGAAAAATGTTGGTACCCAAAGAAAGATCTTGTTTGTTTTGGACATATTTTACACCTGTGAAATATGAAAGCCTTAGCACCAACCATTCAAAAGTTTTGGCAAAGGTTAAAGTTTTTCAAAAGTAGGTCAAACTCCAAGGTCGAGGTCAAAGGGTCAAAATAAATGGTGCCCAAGGGAAGGTCTTGTCACAAGGAATACACATGTGAAATATTAACCCTTAGCACCAACCATTCAAATTTAAAAGTAATGGCCAATGTTAAAGTTTTTCAAAAGTAGGTCAAACTCCAAGGTCAAGGACAAGAGGCCAAAACTGTTGGTACCCAAAGAAAGGTTTTGTCACAAGGAATACACTTGTGAAATATTCAAGCCCTAGTCCTAGCCATTCCAAAGGTAAGGCCAAGGTTAAAGTTTTTTTAAAAGTAGGTCAAACACCAAGGTCAAGGACAAAGGGTCAAAATCGAAGGTACTCAAGGGAAAGTCTTTTCACGTTGAATACACATTTGAAGTATGAAAACCCTAGCATCAATCGTTTAAAAGTCATGGCCTGGATCAAAGTTACATGATGAGTCAAAATCATTTGTTTCTTTTAAGATATCTGTATAACAAGGCGAAAGATTTATGAAAATTATGAGTATAGCGAAGATATGACAACTATAACTGTACTGTAAAGCAAGAAAAGACTGCACAATATAAGTGCCGGAAAAACAAAGGTTGTATCTACCGTTTCGTTGTTATCCTACATGTCAAGGTCACGTCACTTTTATTTTAGCGTAAACTTGTAAACAACATTCAACTGGAGCAGTGAGATATATGTTTTGAAGATTGTATCAAAATTCTTGTTCTACGGACAGTTTTTGGTACTTGAGACCATGGTAACTTCTTCAACTTTTCTGCGCACGCGGACAATAAGGAGAAAGAAGTAAAGCAATATTTTCGTCTTGGACCATACAAAAAAAAAATTTCTCCATAAAAGAAGATCTTTTAGGTTCCGCAACCTGTAATTTTCGGCTGAAACCTAATACTTAGTCATGCAAAGATTCTATATTTGTCATTTTTCCCGTTTGTGCGTCACGGTGTCACTTTAACATTTGGTTAAATTTTGCAGAAGTGTGAAACGTCAAGGTCAAAAGGTCAAATATTTTGGTACCCAAAGAGAAGACTTGTCACAAGGAATATACATGTGAAATATGAAAGCCATTGCTCCAATCAATTAAAAGTTATGGGCAAGGGTAAAGGTTTTGGGGACAAACAGACAGACCAACAAACAAACAGACGCACGGACAGAGCAAAAACTATATGCTGCTAAATCTTCGACTACGGGGGCATATTTGTATTGACTCTCACTCTTTCTCTCGATGTGTGTGTGTGTTTATGTTTTGCTTGAGTAATTTTTGTGGGTGGAAAACATTTTCCCATGCTAATTTAATCAAACGCCTTCTTCCAAACATTTCATCAAAATGTCAGAGTGTTAATAAGAACTTTGGTTGTAAAATTTCTACTCTGCTTTTAAATTATGTGGTTTCCTATAGCAAAGAAATAATTCAAGTGAGTTCCGCACTGCCTTCTTTCTAAAACATCTACAAATTAAGTTTTAAAAAAAATTAAACTGCACTTCCTTTGTGAAAAAATGAGTCATTTTCTCTTATATACACTGTATAGTGATTTTAAATACACTGTATCTGTAATGGCTATGACATGATGCTGAGATGAAAACCAATAAAAATTTCACTAAAAATCACTAAATTTCGTAAATGTAATAGTTTCTTCAGTACCAATTAGGCTTTATCATTTAAAATTAAACATTTCTGAGATGCTCAAAATTTGATTTTTCAGAACTCTGTGACCTTGACTTTTAGTAAATTACCTTTATTCAAGGTCATTCATCTTCAAAAGTACAATTACAATTTAATTTTGTGGACAAAAATTTTACACTTCACATCCAATGACCTTGACTTGATTCTATGATGTTAAACAGGAAATTATTGATTTTTTTTTTTTATCTTTGTTTCTTGGTTTTGTAAATAAATAATAAAGTACCTCACGTATATAGCCTAAGGGTTTTCCTTGATTAGCAGTTGTGATCGGTTTTAGAGGTCAAAATTAAAAAACCCGAATAAGGTACGTACAAGTGTGCCAACTACCCTGCTTATATTGTGTACCGCAAAGAAATTATGTGTGGCGTCCCATTCCTAATTATTACTGCACAGTGTTTAGTCATCCCTGCTCTGGACTTGGGATCTCTTTAGTGAAAAGTATGCGGTCATCCCTGCTTGATTCTTGTGGCATGCACTAGTGTGCGGTTATCCATGCTTGATTCTTGTGGCATGCACTAGTGTGTGGTTATCCATGCTTGATTCTTGTGGCATTGCACTGATGTGCGGTCATCCCTGTCAGTGTATCTGCGTAGGACCGACTTGAAAGTGGCAAGTGTGCGGTCATCCCTGCTTGTCACTGCGAAAGAGGAAGTATGCAGACACCGATCCCTGCTTGTTCCTTTTGGAAAAGCGTTTGTGTGTGGATTTCCCTGCCAGTGTACTTAATCGCTACCAGTGTTGTAGAGTAGGATTTCCCCCATAACTACCCCCCCTCCCCCGAATATGTTCTCTAAAGTAGGATTTCCCCCCAAGGGGAAACCTCACTCTGATGCCCCCCTCATTTCTATCTCAGAGTAGGATTTTCCCTCTTTTTTCAATGCGTGAATCATATCGTCAATATTTTGGCAAAAAGTTTACATGAAAGTCAACTGCTTTTTTATGGAAATTTGAGTGTTTTCGACTCAAAAATTGTCCAATTTAATATGAAATCTTAAAATATACAGTACAGATTATCATGTCTCAACCCAAACTTTTCATCTCATAGGAAACTCTTAAATTATTCACTCAAAAAATCGTGACTCTCTCACCTGTTTGTTTACGAATTTAAAATGTATATCAGGCCACATTTAGTGATTTGATAATTTGTATCCTCTTAAAGCCCAGTGTTTTATGGATCGATCATATTACAAAGAATGTGTATGAGAAAATTATAAAATTTAAGTTACTGATAGATTCCACATGCCATTTTGTGAGTATTTGAATCGAGTAGTTCTTCAATGGGAAAATTTTTTAAAAAGCCAAAACCAGAAACAAAACAAGAAACCCTGTTTAGCATGTGTCCCCTCCACCCCAGAGGTGTAATATTGGATTTGAAAGCAGAGAGCGAATACTATCTTGAAGTTTTGCAAAATTTCTATTTTTTAGAAATAAATGACCCATTTTTAGTTCCATGACAACGGCAGCTATTTTGGATATTTAAATACCAGGATCTTGGAGAGACACCTACAAATCAATACTATGAAAATTTAGTTTGAAATACAATTGGAGAAAAAATCAATTTAAAATAAAATTCCGTTTGGTCCCATGGATACAGTATCGGAGGCATAATTGAGGCAGCTGGAAGAAGATCCCATACTGGAAGTGGTCAAGAATTTATAAGCAACTATGACTTGTACAAGTCCAAAGAGGATGTTGTCCGCAATAAAAGACCTTGAGTTAGACCTCTAGAAAAAAAAATTATAGAGAAGAAAGGGACGGGATGAACTTCTCCTTGGTGTTTCCTTGGAGACCTACATGTAAAGTCATGGGTCATGGATAAACCTTAAGGTCACAAACAACCTTTTTCACAAGAATAAGCGTCTAGCATTTCTCCATTCAGAAATTATTGCTGGAAATAAGTAAACTATTCCGTACCCTATGAGTTTATCCTTCTCAAAATTACCTAAGTACAGGTTTAAGATTCATCCTTCGTCACAAGATACTTTTGTTTCAAATATAAAAATCTCAATAATTTCAAAGTCATTTCTAGGCAGAAATTTTGCTCTCATTCCTTGTCAAAGAAATTATGTACCATAAAATTTTCAAAAGCCATCACAAAAAAATAACCTGAAAAAGACTGAGTACACATTTTATTGAAATGCTTCGTATTAATTCTACAAAGTTTGGGAAAAAATTTAAATATAGAGAAAATTGCATAGGACTTAGAGACTGATGAACATAGTGATTCTAGTATACCCCTTTCTCCTCCTCCTCCTCCCAGCTTCGTTTGTGGCCTTGTGGGGGTATAAAAACATGCATATATATAGAAACATAAGGAACAAAATGATTTTATTTATTGATTTAATGGTATAAATATGGCACTAGGCAGATTATATTCCTCCTTCAAGTCAATATCCTCATTGTTTGGGTTATCTTCACTATAACTCCTCATGCAAAGGTTTTTCCATTTAATGCCACTTCTTCTTTTCTCAAGTTTGTAAATGTAATAAAAAACCTGCAGTTATAGAGAGTAAATATTTTTTTTTTTAAAAATCAGTATAACTAATTCATATACAGATTGACCCCCTCTCCCATTTATAATTGAAGACTTTTTCAAGCAAGTTAAAACATACTGAAAAGCTGGTTCAGTTCTGTTCACACTACAGTAAATTCAATATACATTCATAAACTGCTCATTCATTCAGTATGTACCATCCTCTGAAAATATTACAGTGCACGTATAATTGTAATTCCCTCTATTTTTACCTGTCCTTTGGGATGTTTAGTGTACTTTCCACAAAGTTGGTAATGTTTACAGCATGTTCTTTATTTTTGGCCCCATCTGTAATGTTTTTCACCTCAATACTTGCACACGGATCAGAAGACATTCCAATGCACATCATTGGGTCTGCATGGACTCGCACGATTACATACTATAAAAAGACAAATTTAGAGAAAACTTGCTGTGTGATGAAACTAAAATAAATGAGCGGATGTCTTGTCATCCAACAATTAAATGAGCAACAGATCTGTAAGTGACGAGATTGAGGAACTCTTCATTCCATATCTTCAGTCATGACGAGACCATAAAGTGAAGTGTACATGCACAGAGATATTTATATTTAACTAAAGCAACTATGAAACAGTTTTGAAATCTTACTTCACGGCAAACGTTTAAGGCATTTGAAGCTAATAGTTGACATGATAAACTTACAAATGTCTTTTCTTTTCTCAGGTTATTATTTGTCTATTATATTGATAATAGATAACTTAATAAAATCCAAAATCATTATTAAAGTTCCGCAAAATAAATATACCGCTATACAATCATCTTCGCTAGCCAAGGGTTTCTGATACGCTTCTCTCCTCATAAACCCTTGGTATACGGTGTTAAAAAAAGTTGGGATTTTTTTCTCAAGTTGTGATTGGAGTTGATCGACATCGTTCGACCAATCATCAATTGTTTTTTGTAAATGACGATATTTGCGTTCGGGATATATCTTGACTCTTTAATATCGGGAATGAAAAACGCAAGTAAACAACGATCCGTAAGATAACATGTCATTCTATGAATATAGTTATATGGTGTCATCCAATATCTTAATCTACGTGCAAAATATGTGATTAAGAATCTATACTGAAGATGTAGATTTGCATTTTAACATGTTTAAATAACAAGTTAACATAACTCATTACCTTCTTCTAAATTATTCTTTAAAAACATTATTTTTTTAAGTGAATCGTGAGCACGTGACGAAAACAATTCCGTCTTTTGTCAGCACCGTATGCCAAGGGTTTATGAGGAGAGTAGCGTATCAGAAACCCTTGGCTAGCGAAGATGCTATACGATATATAACCCACGATATAATGAAAACAGACTATAAATATAAGGATTGTGAATATTATTGATGTGTAAATCACAGACTTGCATGCAGCCTATTTTTAGGTCACCTGAGTGACTCAGGTGACCTTTGTCCGTTATTGCGCGTCGTCCGTCGTGTGTTAACAATTAAACATTTTCAGCTTCTTTTCTGGAACCGCTGAACTAATTTGTGAAATTCTCGAACTCTGGGTTAAGTATTCTAGTGCTGGACTAGCTAGGCTATATTGATCTTGTAGGGAAATTTGCACTCCACTTAAAATACGTTATCTTTTTAATTGAATATGTGTTACAGTCCAACAGGGGCCAATGTGAGAGTAGTAGGGTTTACTACATGTATCTGTGCTCGAGGACTGCTGTGATGTTTTATCTGCATAGTGATATAGGGACAGTGTACTAGCACTGACAAGTGCATGTACTTTATTTGTTAGAGTTCAAGACTAACTATTTTTGTTCATCCCTGTTCATCCTATTTCTCTTGCTTTTTGAACAACATATCTTCATCCATAAGTTTATTTTGTTTTATACCTCTATGCATCCCTATACTCAGGTGATCGTTAAGGCCCTTTGGCCTCTTGTTTCCTGAAGCGTGCTAGCGCATTTCATGAAATATGCTAACGTGACAAGTCTGTGTGATTTACACAATAAGTTTACACTAACATTCCTTAAATACAAAAAAGACAAAACAAAATAACATTTCAAGACGAAACACGTCATTTTTCATAACATCGTTACAGTTATATAGATATAGCAGCAATATATATACAAATTCGATCACAATAAAAGAACAGCCGAGCCATGATTACTACATCTATTTTTAAAGTTTATTCAAATCGAAAGTAAATGCTAAAGCAGTTCAAATGTTTTGTTGTTTTTTTCAGTTGACGTATAGATACCGCTTACAACATCCTTAAAATAAGCTTTTCTAAACTGTTTTGTTCATTTGCATGCAAAATGTCTTCTAAAACTTAATTTAGTTATTGTAATTTTGCTCATCAGGTCGTATAACAAATATAATAATGTATAAATAAGGAATAACAACATGACAACATACGTGTTCTGGTTTGTCTAATTCTTTTGCAACAAAAGCACAGGCTTGTTGAAGAAAGTCCTTCGGAATCTTGTCTTTTGACAAGTTGGTGTATACAGCAAATGTTGGCATTCTCAATCGAAGTCTTCCTTACCTTATTAATTAATTGTCGCTTATATCATGTAGCTTTTTACGAAGATAATTCATCATTTTGATTTCAAATATGAATCTATAGAATTTATTTAATGATTACTCTTAGAACTTATCTTTCACACATATTTTTTATATGTGTATATTCTTTCTCTTTTATACATATTTTATTTAAAATGATAAAAAAAAAAAGGCAAACTACGGAAGCTGGTAGGTGCCAGACAAGAAAAATATTCATAACACATAAGGAGTTAGCCAAGAAACTTGGCTCAGTTAATCTTACGTCAAAAGATTTGTTATGAATCGCTCAAGTGTTTCAATATATTTACATGTGATTGCTAATAACTTATCGATGAAAGATTAAGTTTTGATTACTAAAAAAAAATATATGTGAAAATGGTATCTTAGACATACTTAAATAACCTCAACCGACCGCGCGCTAAGTTTTTCTTAAATGTTTTTTTTTTTTAATCTTTGCCCACTTCTAGTTACGGTTTTCAATCCCAAATGTACTTGTATTCTACTTAATCATGGTCTTAGATTTAAGTACCCTTTATAAGTTCTTGGCTTAGATAAAAACTAATTAATGAAGCAAAGAGAGTAAGAGTCACGTTTAAGACTCGTCATGACGTGGTAGTGTGAAAATTTGTCGGCACGAATAGTTGCTGTTATAGAACCGATGACATCCAAAAGAAAAAAAGATTCAATGCTTATATTTACATTTTGTAATTTTCTCTCTTATTAATTAATTTCGTTAATCTTTAGCTCCTTTCAGAACCAATGTTAAATAACATAATGGAAATGAATATTGAGAGGAAAAAGGACAAATAAATTTTAAAAGTACAATTGTTATGTTTTTTACGATAATTTAATAGGGTTATTGTTTTTAATTAAATTGAGCCAACCAATCTACATTTTAGGTTCCTAGAGTACTGGAAATGCATAAAGTTCCTACAGTGTATTCTATCGTGCAGTGACAAAGTTTTGCGTATGTTATATAGTATTGAATGTTGTCAGTAGATTTCAAATGGATTTCATAAAGTTATACTGAATGTAAATATTTTACGTTTACGACTATGACTGAAGATATTGAGTGAAAAATTCCTCAATCTCATCACTTCACAGTGGCGTATATTCCTTTCTGCTAATGTGTAAGCTAGTGTGAAGTCACAGATTTAACCTGAGGTACAAAGTGTGGGTAGGCAAGCCCCCTCGATAGGTACTGGGGGGAGGGGTTCAAAGGGAGCATTTTTGCAAACCAAGACATCTACAATTTTAATTTGACCAGTAAAAATAATATTGTAGACATATTTTCAGTTTATATCGTGATATGAAGACCACTTAACAAAACTGAAAACTCTTAACTCATCCTTCTACTCTGCTTAGAAAATATGGAAACTTCCTTACCGAATAATCAAAATTCGAACACAACGTTTAATTTCCTACTAACCAAATATATTTCAAGTTATCAATTTTATTTCCTGCTCTTATTGCTTTTGATGAAATTTTCTGATACAGACTTATTATTAATAAAACATGATCTTTGGCTTAAAAATTTCAGCTATGGGAATAGTTTTGTCCTTAGATATAATGCAAAATTGTAAACATAATCGAATAGGTATAAAAGTGCGGATTACTAAGAATGCTTTTGTTGGCATTTGCAGTAAAATAAAATTATTAGAACGATTTATTATCAACTCCCCGCCCCTTTATTCAACCAATTTTTTTATCCCGAGAAAATGGTGTGTAGGCTTCAGCCTTTTTGCCTATAGGGAATATACGCCACTGCTTGTAGCTCATTTAATTGATGGATGACAAGATATCCGCTCATTTATTTTCGTTTCTTCATGCAGCAAGTTTTCTCTAAATTGTCTATCTTAAGCCTGTAATCGTGCGAGTCCATGCAGACCCTATGATCTGCATTGGATTGTCTTCTGTTCTGTGTGCAAGTGTGGAGGTAAAAAACAAATAAAAACATGCTGTTAACATAATCAGCTTTGTGGAACGTAAACTAAATACCCTAAAGGTCAGGTAAAAATAAAGAGAATTACAATGATACATGCACTGTCATAATTTATATTGAATTAACGAGCAGTTTTTTTTAAATGTTTGTTTGTTTGTTTAACGTCCCTTCGAGAATTTTTCACTCATATTGAGATGCCACCATTTATCGGTATTCAAGGCCATTGAGCAGTGAGGGATCTTTTTCGTGCCAGCACCAACTGCGACACGGGACCTAGGTTTATAGGTCTCATCCGAAGGACCGGTCTCCACGTTCCGCAGTGGGATTCGAACCTATGACGAAAGGATTAGCTCCTTACTTCGAGACTCTAGAGCAAGCGCTCTAACCACTGTGCCACACGGATGACAGTTTTTGAATATATACTGAATGGAAAAAGAAACGCAGGGTACACTTAACATAATATGCGAATTTTTTTTTTATTTTTTAGCAAAATTATGAAATCTGATCAAAGAGATATCTCTGTAACTGTGCACTCTAATTGGTGTACAGAATTACTCAGCCGTGAAATATATGACGTCATGTAAGGAAAATGGTAAAAATTCAAAAACCGGCCTGTGCATATTGATGATGGCAGGTTTGTTAAAACATCTTGTAATACCACTTGATGCACCGGTAATATACGCATCGTTTTCGATATATACAGACAAATTGAATTTCTTGCATTCAAGGTACGGCTGACAGAAGTTTCATGGGGTCAGACTATTGCATTGCCCAAGGAAAGAAAAAGCAGCAACTTGCATATATTTGTTTTCTATTTTGGAGATCGCAGTGCACTTTCTTTACTTTTTTATCTGTACTTTGAAGATATCATAACTTTGCACAAATATCGGTACATTGATTTATTGTGTAAATCTGACAAAGAACTAAAATAAGAAATAAAAGTAAAAATTCTCATAAATAAAAATTCTACAATATACAACTACAGTCAAAGGAGAAACTTCGTAATAAGTTGTAAACGAAAATATTCAAAAGATGAATAAAAAGGAATTTCTATTAATTCCAAAATATAATTTTGACATAAACGAGTTTCCATAGAAAACGTGGCAAGAGATGATTGTGACAATAACAGTGTTCAGTACTTTTAAAGAGATAATCAAACAAAGCAGTTAAACTTATAATGAATATCCGCATAATAAAAATAAAACAGAAAAACTTTAATGACAGTGTAGGGGCAGTATATACATATACATGTAGACATTAAAAAAATGGAAGACTTGAATGTCCTTGGATGGATCAATAGGAAGTATAAAATATCAAGAAAATTTTGATTAAGAAAGATACCTCAATGAAAATTTATTACATTAAATAAAACTATTAATATTACACCATAACTTAGGAATGTTTTCATTTTATATGACATACTGTGTGGCCCAAATACTCCAGAAAAAAATTAAACAATTTAAAAAATATACTTTAAAAAACCCTATATGTGTGTATATATCCACAAATAAAAATTGATTCCCAATTTTAGCCCCACCCTGACCCCAGAGTCCACCATATTAATAAACTATAAAATGTTGTATTGTATGACATGATTGTCCTGCCAGAATTACATTTGTTTTGCAAAATGAAAATAAATGTACCTTGCTTCTTCGGACTAAGCAAATAGTAAAATATGATAAATGAATAATTTTCATTTTTTTTTTCTTATGTAAAACTTATACCTCTACTAAACACGGCTGCGACTGACCTAAATCGATAAAAAAAATAGGTAGCAACTGTTCCTTCGCCAAGCGCTTTGCTGTTTGAAGTGAAAGTTGCGGGTCCTTCGGATGATACCTTAAAAACCCAGGCCCCGTGCCACGGTAGGCGTTGGCACGATAAAGAACCCTCACTGCTCAATGTCCCTAAGTGCCGAGTAAAGGTCTAAATTTGAAGCCCTTCACTGGTATATGGTGACGTCTTTTTATGAGTGAAAAATTCTCAAACGGGGCGTAAAACAACATACAATCAATCAATCAATATACCCCTAGTACAGTTATTTTTTTGGTAGCCTAGTATATAGACTAGTTTTTATTCATCCTACACCTAATATAACAACTTATGATCGAAGTCTCATTGTTTGAGTTCATTCTCATATGTAGCAAATTTATATATGATTTTTGATGTGAATTTAGTTGAAATGCTCCAGAAAATTATGACACAAGTCTCAAAAAAGGTGTTGGAGAAGAGGTTGAAAATGTGATAAAAAGACAGACAGACAGATGGATGACAAACCTCAGATGAGCCTTTGACTCATGTGAGCTAAAAAGCCCTTTTGACAAATTAAACTGAAAATACCAGATATACATCTTCAATTATCAGGAGGCCCAAGGGTCTTAATGGTCACCTGAGTATGAAAAAAACTTGGTAAAAGATCCATAAAAGTGAAAAAAATACAACAAAATAAAGTGATAGATGAAGCTTTAATGCCCAAAAGCAAGAGAAATAGGATGATGAGGGATCCACAAAATAATAAGTGTAGTACTCAACAAGAAATCATAAAGCAGATCTATTTACATCCCTGTGCTTGCCCCAATTTGTCAATTTCACAGTATTATATATTATATAATTTATTGAATAATGAAATATTGAGATAAAACAGTAATCAAGCTCGAAAGTCCATTGAAATAATACAAATCAGGAGCAGAGCAGACACGGACTCTAAAACATCAGAGCTGGGATCAGGTGCCATGGAGGAGTAATCATCCCCTGTCAACCAGTCACACCCGCCGTGTGCTCATCTTCATGATAGGGAAAACAAAAAAATCCTTTGAAAATTCAGTGTTTAAATAATGGTCTAACAGTTAATATGAAAAACGTCAGTCAGCATTCGACTTAATAATAGATTGTATTTGCTGACAAGGCCATTGTATTGACCATAGAACTTATGAAATGATGACTTTATACAAGACCGTTTATAACCTTGTCTCATCAACTTGTCAATATCTACAGTTCTAGAAATTGTCCATATTTGGAGCATGCTCTTGTGTATCGAATCAACTGGGAGATATAAACCCCATATGCAAGTGATGAGGGTATATTAGCACTAATTTTAATGGTTTGCCCCATTCCTCAGACCCCAGGGGGCAGGGACCATAAAGTTTACATTTTGTTTTCTTTCACCCATAGATGCTATCTGTCAAAATTGGTGGGACTTGGTTCAGTGGTTCCAGAGAAGAAGCTGAAAATGTTCCACCAATAGCGCATGATGAACGACGCATGACGAATAACAACATACAAACACAGATAGCAAGAGGTTATCTGAGTGACTCAGGTGACCTAAAAGTAGTTTTAGAGATAATTTGTGGACAAAAGTTGTTTATGAAGAAATGGACACAGTGATAGCCATGGTTATTGCAGTGCCCCCCCCCCCCCCCCCCCAAAAAAAATGTGTAAAGGTTTTAAAAGAAACACATAAAGTCAAACTTATTTTCATAAAAATACAAGGAATAAAAAAATGAAACTGTTAATTTTTATTGAATTAATGGTATATAAATATTGCACTGAGCGGATTATTTTCCTCTTTCATAATATTGTCTTCATTGTTCGTGACGGTCACGTGAGAACATTTTCTTCATAATTACTCTTCATGCAAAGGTTTTTCCATTAAATGCCACATCCTCTCTCCTCTCATTTGTAAAGGTGATAAAAAACCTGTAGTTATACAAGTAAATATATAAAATTCAGTATAACAGATTCAAAAGAGGATTCCCTCTCCTTTATATTGCAGAACTTTTTAATATTCCAATGCTGGTTCTTTTAAATTACATACTAAAGAAAATTCTTTATATGTATTGCTACAATTTCAAATTAATTTAATATGTACCATCCTCTTAAATTATGGTAGTGCATTTGCTGCAAAACTGTAGCATTATGGTTTTATATTTTAGTCTTGGTCAAAGACTAAAATGCTACAGTTCTGCAGCTAGTAGTGCATATACCATTGTAAATCTGTCTCTTTCATTTACCTGTCCTTTGGGATGTTTAGTGTACTTTCCACAAAGTTGGTAATGTTTACAGCATGTTCTTTATTTTTGGCGCCATCTGTAATGTTTTTCAACTCTACACTTGCACATGGATCTGAAGACATTCCAACACTCATCATCTGGTCTGCATTTACTCGCACAGTTACATACTATAAAAAGACAAAGAACTGCGAACGATAGTATTTTTGTTCTCCTGCCTACCCCCAAGTCAATTTTCAAAAGTTAACACATTTGAATGATTTTTTCATATTGTCTATATAGATTTTATATGAATTTTCATAAAACATTACTTCTTTGGGAAAACAAAGAGAGATAACTATAATTTTGGTAAAACTTGTGATTTCACCACAGAAATCAACAGAAAAATGAAAAATATATTTAAAACTTCTTCCCTTTGACTGATAATTCATGAGTTATTGAAATTCATATGATGGACTGATGGTACCCCCCCCCCAAAGTGAAAATAAAAATTGTTATTATCTGCCTCGCACATGTGTCACAGCTTGATTCTCCCCTGCATGGAGTTCATCTGTGCATTTATCTTTCTCATAAGCATATTGTTCAACCCTTCTGACAGGCAGCCCTTAGTTGGTCAAGAGTAGCTGGGACATTCTGACGCCATCAAACCATACCGTCCAGTTAGTCCCACAAGTTTTCGAAAAGAGAAAATGATAAAATTTACTTAGGCCAGTTGATTTGGTAAATGTGAAGGTTTGTGAGAAAGTCTTGACAAACTCTGGCTACGTTCTCCCTAGGGTGAACATGCTGAAAAACTAGGCATACAATGCACACGTGTGCAAGTGAGAGTATTGATCACCATTGATAATGTAACCCTTTTGTCTCAATAAGATGTTTTTAAATACAGTGAAAATTGTCTAATCCGACATCTGTGCAATCCATCACACTGTGAATTCTGAAGTTAAAATTTGTTCCCATTTTACTATTTTCCATGTGTTTTTACACTGTGCAATCTGACATCAATCCTGTCTATTCCGACACAGTGCATGTCCAATTAAACAGGTTTCATGTATACATATCGTTTTCGACTGATGTATCAGCCGTAAACAATATTTTTAAAAACAGCTTATTGAGACAAAAGGGTTACATTATCGATATCAGGTAGTGCATATTAGAGTACAAAAATAGGAAAAAGGTGTGTCGACCCATGATTTTAAAAAAAAATGGAAAGGGGGGGGTTCCAGCCCCCAAGTGCCTGTTTTTGTACATGCTAAAAAACACATTTAAGAAAAGAGTGTAGTACAATAGCTAAATCAAGTTATTCTGAATAGCTTAATAGAGCTATATAGCTAATTCCAGCTATATAGCTAAATCAAGAGATTGTGCCGAACTGTATGCATGATATTATGAGGCGCCATTTCTATATTTTTGAGGTATTTTTTGATATCAAAAAAAGAATTCTTGATATCAATAATTCGAATTCTTGATATCAAAAAATAATTTTTGATATCAAAAAATAATTCTTGATATCAAGAATTTGAATTTTTGATATCAGAAAATGATTTTCTGATATCAAAAATTCGATTTTTTGATATCAAAAAATGATTTTCTGATATCAGGAAATCAAATTTTTGATATCAGAAATTAATGTAGATTTTCTGATATCAGAAAATCGAATTCTTGATATCAAAAAATCATTTTCTGATATCAAAAAATGCTTTCGAATTTTTTATATCAAAAAATCGGTTTTTTGATATCAGAAAATATGAGTGAAATAAATAGAACTTACATTAATGAATGCTCCCTTATTCCGTATCAATGGTTAGTTTACTCGTATTAGTGTCATCCTGAATACCGATCCCGCTGCAACATTGTATGTTCTGTTTACTGTGCTTAGTGTTATCACTTCATAGTTGATTATCTAGCCTAAAGCCTTGTGTTTTTTTTAAATAAAATTTTTGTATAGATAAATGCAGAGAAATAAATGAATATACATAAACTGATACATGCATTTACAATGCTGATAAGTTTGAAATGTCCGAATTCCAAATAAGTCTTGAAGCCCCCTTGAGTTGTAATGACAATAGATTCGTAGGAAATGACAGTAGAAATGAATAGAGTAATTAACACTATATGCATTCAGTAAGTTCTCTTTACATCATAAACACCGAAACTTGTAACCCTCATTTTGTAACATATATAAAAATTCGAATTTCTGATATCAAAAAATCATTTTTTGATATCAGAAAATACCTTAAAAATATTAAAACGGTGCCTCATATGATCACAGGTACTTGGGTCTTGGTTTATAAATATGTATGTACCTTATTGATATGTAAAAAAAAGTACTTTTTTTTACATATCAATAAGGTACATACATATTTATAAACCAAGACCCAAGTACCTGTGTGCATGATATGCAAACAGCACAGGTCGAGCGTATATAATGAAGAATGACAACATGGCAACATACATGTTCTGCTTTTCCCAATTCTTTTGAAATAAAAGCACAGGCCTTTTGAAGGAAATCCTCTGGAATTTTGTCTTTTGACAAGTTAGTGTACACAACAAAGTTAGGCATTCTCGTTGAGGTGAAGTGAACCCGGCAAGTTATTAAATTGTCGCTTATATCATATATTTTTTTACGCATAATTAAATATATATCCTGATGATTTCAAATATGACTCTAAAGTGTCTAATTATTTGTATAATTATTTTTATGATCTATTTTGTACATATTATAAATATGTCTGTCCATTCTTTCTGGACATAATTTATTTTAAATGATTTAAGGGACAAATATGGTTGGAGATGTCAATAATCAATGCACGTCAAGATGAATAAAGATAATTTTAACATTGAGGATGCATTTGAATCAGATGAAGACGAGAAGATTCGAGTTTATGGTTCAACAAAACAAACGCCAATTAAAACTCCTAAAATCCGGGAAAAAATAAGCTCAACGTCCGATGAAATACCTTTGACAGAGTGCCAGGTAAATAAACCTTATAAATGCTGTGTTTGTATTAGAAATATTAACTTTACTTAAGCCCTAGAGGGGCTTGAGATATCTAAAAGGATAATAGGTCATTGATTTACATAGCTTAAAATAACAAAGCTAAATATTCCAAGAAGCAAAAATTAAGCTAGATTGGTCTTGAAAATTTCGATCTGTGTATTTAAATTTATTAGCTGATACTAAAGTATATGCTGTTTTATAAATGTACTATTGTACATTTTATATTGCATTATGATATATCTTTTGCTGGATTCCATGTTTGTGATGAAGATGACAAAAGTTTGATGTTAATTTCCTTTACTAGCACTGCAGGTTTAACTCAATCATTATATTTCTATAACCGTGGAACACCTTGAATGCAGATTGGATATTGTTTCTTTCTCCTATGCTGATGAATAAAAACTGTCTGTAAAAAATATCATATTAGATGTCCAACGTCTCAACAACCTCACTCCAACATCAAATTAATTTTGCCTGGTCCGTTAGCCTTAGTTAAACATTGGAATTTTTTAAATATTCATATACAGTAAAACTTGTTTAGTACGAACAGGGATATAACAAATTCACTGATATAGCGAATTTTTCTTGGATCCCCAGCTATATGAATTTAATGAATTTCTTATACGGATATAACGAATTACGGATATAGCGAAGTAATTTCACAGGTCCCAGTGACTTCGTTATAACCAAGTTTTACTGTATTTATATACAGTCAAACCTCATTATCTCTAACTCGAAGGGACCGAGAAAATACTTTGAGATTACAGGGGATTTGAGATATCAAGGGTAAAATACTTAAGGAATAAGTAGTTGGGACTTCAAAATGACTTTGACATATCCATGGTATTCAAGGTATCAGTGTTCAAGATACTGATCGCATTTTCTCATGAACTACCATGGATAAGCATGAATATCTCCATTGTTACGTCATAATACCGTACTTGACGTCAAAACTATAGTGCAAACTGTTTTGCTTTAAAAATGACAGTTGAATGGTCAGATTTGTGGTAACTCATCAGAAAAATAATGTAAATATAAGAAATAAATTTAATTTTTGAAGATTCATGAGGTACATGAACTACAACGCTTCACACCGGCATATTTATCATGAAGCGCTAACGCGCTTCATGAAATATGCCGTCGTGAAGCGTCGTAGTTCATGTCCTAATGAATCTTCAAAAATTAAATTCATTTCTTAAATATATATACAGTCAAACCTTGTTATCTTGAACTCGATGGGACTGAGAAAAAACTTCGAGAAATCTGAAGATTCAAGATATCAAGGGTAAAATACATAAAGATTAAGTGCTTGGGACCTTGATCCAAATCACTTCGACATACCCATGGTATTCGAGATATCAGTGTTCAAGATACCAAAGTTCAACTGTATATATTTACATTTCCAAATATTTTTCCTTTAGATTCTTTGCAAATTAGAAGACTGTTCATTTTCTCATGAACTAGCATGGATGAGCATTAATATCTCCATTGTTACGTCATAATACCGCACTCGACATCAAAACTATAGTGCAAACGGTTTTGCTTAAAAAATGATAGATGAATAGTGTAATTTATGGTGACTCATCAGAAAAATAATGTAAATATAAGAAATGAATTTAGATTTTTGAAAATTCATGAGGTACATGAACTACAACGCTTCACGCCGGCAGATTTGTCATGAAGCGCTAACGCGCTTCATGAAATATGCCGTCGTGAAGCGTCGTAGTTCATGTCCTCATGAATCTTCAAAAATTTAATTCATTTCTTAAATATACAAAACATATACATATATATACAAAACAAATTATTTAAAAGTAAAACAATAAAGAGTGATTCTCCTCAGCCACAGCAATCTCTGTCCAGAGATGAGGCTCTTCTCGCATGCATGTACATAACTAGCAAAATAGACAGTCAATAAATAAGTTTATTTTGGATTGTCAGTATTAAAATTTTGCATTTGACATTGGTGTTCTGGTTGTGCTTAAGTATACATTGGTCAGAGAGCAAATGCTGAGAAGTCTCAGATAAATTTTTTGGGAGGGGGGATAGGGGGCTCAAATATCATATGTATCATCTATAACAGATCTGAAGATAAAATAATAGTGGATATGGTATAAAAAAGAAATTCACCAAAAACCTGGGAGCGTTATCCTAGCAAGACCCCAACATAGAATTGGCATATGATTTTTTAAAATTGATAATCTAAGGCCATATAGAGCTGTTATATAGAGTATAGAGCTAGATCTCTGGGTTTGTCTGTCCAATTTTTTTTTTCAACCAGAGAGCTACAGTTCTGCAGCTAGTTGGGGTCTTGCCAGATCTCTGGTTAATCTATCTGAATTTTCTCAACATGAGAGCCACAGTTCTGCAGCTAGCTGGGGTCTTGGTCAGGGCTACAGTGGTATAATTTCTGTTATATAGTATGATTTCTCTTATAGTATGATGGTCAGGGCTAAAGTGGTATAATTTCTGTTATAGTATGATGGTCAGGGCTACAGTGGTATAATTTCTGTTATATAGTATGATGGCCAGGGCTACAGTGGTATAATTTCTGTTGCATAGTATGATGGTCAGGGCTACAGTGGTATAATTTCTATTATATAGTATGATGGTCAGGGCTACAGTGGTATAATTTTTGTTATAGTATGATGGTCAGAACTACAGTGGTATAATTTCTGTTATAGTATGATGGTCAGGACTACAGTGGTATAATTTCTGTTATATAGTATGATGGTCAGGGCTACAGTGGTATAATTTCTGTTATAAAGTATGATGGTCAGGGCTACAGTGGTATAATTTTTGTTATAGTATGATGGTCAGGACTACAGTGATATAATTTCTGTTATAGTATGATGGTCAGGGCTACAGTGGTATAGTATGATGGTCAGAACTACAGTGATATAATTTCTTTTATATAGTATGATGACCAGGAGTACAGTGATATAATTTCTGTTATAGTATGATGGTCAGGACTACAGTGGTATAATTTCTTTTATATAGTATGATGGTCAGGGCTACAGTGGTATAATTTCTATTATATAGTATGATGGTCAGGACAACAATTATATAATTTCTGTTACATAGTATGATGGTCAGGGCTACAGTGGTATAATTTCTGTTATATCGTGTGATGGTCAGGGCTACAGTGATATAATTTCTGTTATATAGTATGATGACCAGGAGTACAGTGATATAATTTCTGTTATAGTATGATGGTCAGGGCTACAGTGATATAATTTCTGTTATATAGTATGATGGTCAGGGCTACAGTGATATAATTTCTGTTATGATGGTCAGGGCTACAGTGGTATAATTTCTGTTATATAGTATGATGGTCAGGGCTACAGTGATATAATTTCTGTTATTCAGTATGATGGTCAGGGCTACAGTGGTATAATTTCTGTTATATAGTATGATGGTCAGGGCTACAGTGGTATAATTTCTGTTATATAGTATGATGGTCAGGGCTACAGTGATATAATTTCTGTTATATAGTATGATGGTCAGGGCTACAGTGATATAATTTCTGTTATATAGTATGATGGTCAGGGCTACAGTGGTATAATTTCTGTTATATAGTATGATGGTCAGGGCTACAGTGGTATAATTTCTGTTATATAGTATGATGACCAGGGCTACAGTGGTATAATTTCTGTTATATAGTATGATGGTCAGGGCTACAGTGATATAATTTCTGTTATTTAGTATGATGGTCAGGGCTACAGTGATATAATTTCTGTTATATAGTATGATGACCAGGGCTATAGTGATATAATTTCTGTTATATAGTATGATGGTCAGGGCTACAGTGGTATAATTTCTATTATATAGTACATGTATGATGGTCAGGACAACAATTATATAATTTCTGTTATATAGTATGATGGTCAGGGCTACAGTGGTATAATTTCTGTTATATAGTATGATGGTCAGGGCTACAGTGATATAATTTCTGTTATATAGTATGATGGTCAGGGCTACAGTGATATAATTTCTGTTATATAGTATGATGACCAGGGCTATAGTGGTATAAGTCTGTTATAGTATGATGGTCAGGGCTACAGTGATATAATTGTTGTTTTAATTAGTATGATGGCCATGACTACAGTGATATAATTTCTCATTTTTAGTATGATGGCCAGGGCTACAGTGAGCAACAGCTGATGGGAAGCAGCCAAAAGCAAAGGTAAGTCACAACATAATGATAAAATGCCAAAATTTAGATTTCATCTATGTCTTCTGGTAAATGGAGTCTAGAAAGCCAAAAGCGGGTGATGGGACTTAATGAAGGCTGCATTTGTATACTACTAAGCAGAAAAACTATTTATAGCTTAGCTAAGTAACTGCCAGGTACTGGTTTAGTTTTGCAGGTGGAAATGCATGAAATTATATATTTCCATCACAAATATAGCACACATATGTCAGGTGCATGGTTCAAATTAAAATTATTAAGATAGAAAGATTTATTAACTTATGTGACAAAGAGTTTACCATTTTGTTATGTTTCTGCTTATACGGTAATTTAAAGGATGCATTCTAATCAAACTTTCAAACAACCTAATTATTCTCATTAAGATAAAATTTAGCTACTGCTACCTATATCTGACATAATGCAAAGTACATTATTGCCTGAAAAAGACAGATAGGATGTGCATTATTGGATACAGAAATGAGTTCATAAAACACACACTGATAGAGAGCAGACATAAACTAACGGAGACAAATTACTCTGAAAGGGATAATACGCTGTAAACTAGCCTCAGGCTATTGTGGCGAGGAAAGTAATACAAAGCACTGATTGAACGTAATGAGAGTTTGTTTTTATTATCACCCAATAATGATGGAGCGTGGGTTCCAAAGCCAGAGGATGAAGAAGGTAGTGATGGTCTATTGGGAGTAGATATAGGGCTCTGAGAACTTATGTCATATTGTACATGTAGTTAGTGTGGATGTATAAAGACTGGCTGTGGAGGGATTAACATCTTAACATTGACATTATAGAGTTTATTAGCTATTTAAAGCATGGAGGACTCTTTTCACTGAAATTCTGAGTCTTGAAATGTCATTCTTTGAATATCACTCTATGGAAATAAATTTGAAATCAAGCAACAAAATGTAAGTAATCTGTATAGTTTGAATAAAAACTTGTCTGTTTGATATTAATTGTTTATCTCACGATGACTTTCAGGGAAATCCAAATAAAAGAATTGACTTGAACATCTCTTGACCAGAAATTTATTTCACTTACATTATTGTATGTGATGTAAGTTCCAGTTTGGTCTATTTTGAACTTATATTTGCTTGGGAATTGAGCTGTTCTATAATCTTCAACATGATTTGATAGTAAGTAAATTTAATTCATAAGTAACCACATCTTGAAAATTATACATCTAGTTCACAAGGCACATAAAAATCATGATACTTGTGGTAGGAATTTACCTAATGAATGTTGGTATTATACCTCATAATGCAAGTCTGGTTACTTATAGCTACTGAAACAGAAGATATGCTGGGTTTTTTCACTGAGGACATGAATTATGAATTAAGTCAGGAAAAATATGGAATATTCTTAAAACCACTATCTGTTCACTTGCCTTGAAAATAGAGATTACCTTTACTTTTATATGTCTATTATGTCTTTGAAAACAAGTGTACAACATGTAGTTAAATTCTGAAACTACAAAATGTAGAAAGAACAAGGTTCACTTAGGGCCTTTTATGATCCTGTGCATTTCTGAAAAATTTAAAGCACTCAGTTTTAGTTGAAAATACATTAAATTTTGCTTGGAGCCTTGGTGACTGCATATCTATTAAAAATGACATAATTTTCTCACTAGTTCATGCATTATGATGTCATGAATTGCGTCATTATCCTCAAATCATCAAAATTTCTTCAAAAATTGGCAAAAATTTAAGCCTTTTTTCAATATTTTGCATAGACCCCAAACTCTGATCTAAAATGTTTAATTGTTTTACGAAAATATTGTTTCAGAAGATTATAACCCATGTTTTATTTTTTGGATCATGGGGGTGTCTCATATTTGTATTCTTTGTTGAAGGTGCTCAAATTACACCAGTTTTCTTAAAAATTCAATAACATTGCAATTTCACAAAGCCTGTCTTTTAATACATTGACTCTCAGAGGAAACTTTTTATAGGAAATGAAAGTATTAATTAAGTGTCTACTTTATATTGATGTTTGAAATAGAACTTTTGGACTTGGTCAGTTAATTTGTATATGGACAGGGCCATTGTATGGCTAAAGTGAACCTTGCTCTTTGCAATGAGAAGCAATAGAATTATACATGTATAAGAATTAAATGATTTTATTTTGTGCCCATGGGGATCTCTGGGGTTGAAATTAAATTTCTAAAAACTTATTGCAAATCTGCATAATATGCCTTAAATAATCATATCCTAAAAGAATTGTTTTGATATCCATTAAACATAGGAAGATATCTAACACTATAGACAAATGCACAGGTGCAACAGGTAGATGGAGCTAACAAAAAAATCTACTAATATATCTTTCAGAAAACATAGTTATGAACAATTTGATTCAGAAAATTAACTTGTAACAATTAGCAGTGGATGCAACTTAAGTTACAAGTATATACACTAGTAGTTTAGAATGATGTTTAAGGTTCACTGACCCTCTGATAAGAGACATAACTCTCACTGAGATATATGACTATTATTCTTTTAAAAAATTGTCAAGTTAGAAAGTTCATTTCTGTCAAATTTTGTGCAGCATGATATGCTGAAATTGTATGCTTTTTGTATAATGTATATACATGTATGTCAGATTCCTTTCAGAAAATAATAAATGCTGAAGCAGAATTTGATATATACATTTGGAAAGAGGAATATAATGAACCTTAATGCTAGTATTAGTTTGAATTTTTACAAGAGTTCCATGCATTTTCTCTTGCAAACATTTTATCAGTTGTGCTTTTATTTATGCATGTTTGGTGGAGGACGTTTTCACTTTTACTAACACGGTTATATTTCCAGCCATCCACTGGTGGGGGCACCTGTTATCTCTGATCCCAGTGGCTGGTCAGGGGAGACTGTTGTATCCTCCAATTCTGCCAAGGAACCACGGTATAACTATCACAGAGGCTTCCACTGAGCTTAATCATTGGACGTGTTCTTATTTTTTAGTGTTTTCCAAATTTAAAAGAGGAATTGTTTGGCACAATAAAAAAATACTATTTATATTAGCACAGTAAAATATGGTTTCAGCATACATATTTATTATGAAATTAAGTTTACAGCAAAGTGATTTTAATTCATTTTCTTTAGTTTTAAAATGTACATGTATTATGAAGGTATCAGATATAATGAATAACATTTATAACAAATGAAAAGTGTTCATCCCTGTGTTTTACTATATATTTCTATAGATTAATGAAATTTTGGCAGTATTCATAAATTACAGCAGAAAGGATTACCATTTTAAGGCAATAAAATAAGAATTCCACAGAAATAAGTACATGTTCAATTTTGACAGAATGTAATACATGTAGTCAGACAATTAATGCACGGATTTCATGAATTAACAGATGTTTGGTAGCATGCCACTAATATACTTGTTCAAATGCAGAGTTGCACCCAAAATTTACATATACAATGGTAAAGAGAAAATATTCATAGTTCCTCTTTGCATATGTTCAGGATCTTATGGGAATCAGAGTATTTCTATGATCTTTGAAGAAAATTAACACCAACATTGTGATATCTTGGTTAGATTAGAATTTCATATTATCCTGTATTGAAAGAAATTAACACCTTGTTTCTCAAATTTTAATTTCATAAACCATGTCTGCTGGCATTTTATATATACTGGTACATTATTTACCAATCGAACAGAGCTGGAGAACTTTTTCTGATCAAGTGTGCCATCTGTCTGCCATTCTTTGTGTTATTATACCTATACTCCAGCGCAATTTTGCATTACTGAAAAATTGATATTAGCCCTTTCATGATAACTGCAGTGCTGTTCTTTTGCAGGGAAATTAACAATGTTTGGTGAAGTTTTTGATGGCAGATAATTTAATGATATTTATTTAATAATTGCTGTTACGTAATGTTTCACCAAACGAGATCAATTTGCCCTGCAAAAGAGCATTACTGCAGTTATTGTGAAACAGTCTATTGCATTACTGAAAATTTTTTTTCAACAATACCATCAAAAAATTATATATTTTTTAGTTAATTTCTAAG
Organism: Saccostrea echinata; assembly: GCF_033153115.1. NCBI lineage: Eukaryota > Metazoa > Mollusca > Bivalvia > Ostreida > Ostreidae > Saccostrea > Saccostrea echinata. The sequence continues at coordinate 62,592,833 of NW_026889803.1, read as the reverse complement.
ATAATGTATAACGTTACTGAAATTGATTTATCTTTTGTTAGCGAGGTCATACTATTGCCCCCTTCTCACCTGGGGGAGGTAAAAGAAGATTTTGAGCAGAATCATTTTTGAGAATTTAATTGATTATCAGCACTATTTCAAATAAAACATTTAAAGTCAATGTAACACTGGAATAAAATGCTTATAATCATCAACACAAAAATTTGTATATCAATTATTGCAGAGTACTTGTAGTCCTTGTAGAGTATGTTTAATGCTGGGGACTGACACAGCTCCAGATACAATTTTACTGTATTTCTGGATGCAGTAGGAAACTTCTTCTGCTTCAACTGGTGTCTCATTTTGAATTTTCAATGCTGATATCGGATGATCCTTCAGGAATGAAAGAAAATAATTTTTGGTAATGATAACTGATCAGTTTTAAAATTTTCGGTAATGATAACTGAACAGTTTTAAAATTTTCTGTGATGTAAAGCAGCCTTCTCCAGAGCCGGAGGGACAAATGCAGTAGTAGATACTGTGAACACTGAGCTCAAAAAATGATACCACTCACTCCCATAGGAGTATAATGGCAAAGTACATATTTGCCACTGTGCATCTCTTATTTTACATTTCAGTTGAACATTTATTTGAAGTTTCCCACAGCCACTATGTAATAAAGATTTTGTGAGTGTCTTTAAATTTTATTCAGTGGTATAGAAGGAGTTGCGGATAAGAGATGGGTACTCCTAGTATCATAGAAAGATTGGAAGAATCCAGATTTGGCTACGGAAAACCCCAAATATCTGTCCGATCAAAACGTAGAATAGGAGGTGTACATGCAATGGCACTATGTAAAAAAAGATTCTGAGAAAGTCCTCATTAATTTTATTCAGTGGTATAGGAGGCCTTTCGGATAAGAAATGGGTACCCTCAGTGTTGTGTAAAAAAAAAAAAAAAAAAAAAAAAGGGGGGAGGGGGCTGAATAAAATATACTTTCACAGAATCTTTATTACATAGTATCATTGTACACCTCCTATTTCACGTTTTGATCGGACATATATTTGGGGATTACCATAGTAAAACATGGTCTTTTCCAGTATACTCATATTTTTTTGGGGGGGGGGGGGAGGTATCATTTTGTGTGCTCATTGCTCACAGTACCTCTTTTTTTTTTTTTTGGAGGTCAGCAATAGAGGTTAAAAGATTACCAGATGTTTTAGTGTGACTAAGGTGAGCATTGTGGCCCATTAAACAGTAGCCATATTAAAAAAAAAAAATTAAAAAAAAAACAAGAGGAAATGATAAAGGTTAAAATGGTCTACTTGAAGAAAATGATCAATTAATTACCACAATGATATAGGTTAAAATGGTCGACTTGAAGAAAATGATCAATTTAATTACCACAATACAAAATGTACTTTACTGTCTATAATTATAAGCTTAACTAATTATCAATGTCTCAAATTAAAGATCTTTTTTTAACTTGTGTTTTTATCAAAATTCAAACAGTTTGCAGCATGAGATGGGGTTAAATGTGCCACCACAAAATACTAATAGATGCACCGAAAAACAAAAACTTTAAATCTATTTACATGTAATTAATTTCCAGTCCAAAGTCATTTGGTGTATGAGATGTAAATCAAGCAGTTTTGGTTGTGGATATAAAAAAGAAACTTCAAAAACTAAAATGTTACAATTTATTTTTATAAATACTGAATAGGAGAAAAACTGGAATGTTGGTTTTTTGTTGTTGTTGTTTTAAGATGGTGGAGACATCCCAAGATCAAAGAGAACTATAAAACAGTGTGTGGTGCGGTGTCTTTGACTGTTGTGGGAGCAGGTAAGTTTGGCTTGATAAAATGATTTCATTGTTCAGTCATTCAATTGTACATTGTTTATTCCATGGAATCTGGAAAAGTATGCAACATCCCAAACTGTAACTTTTCAGATCTTCTTAACCAGCTCAGCACTGTTATTGCTAGCTCCCAAAATGCCCAACATTTTGTCTCTCTTCTCTAATAATTTTGTGCATCCTATTTTCAGGTCTTTTCTAGATTGGTTGACTAGGTAGAATGGATTGAGAAGTCAAATAATTTTGTGTATCTTATTTTCAGCTCTGTTTTTGGTTGGTGTTGGTATAGTGGCTTCATCAGACAGAGGTGAGATATCTTCATTTTATACCGTTGTATCAATATGTAAAAAATAAAAAAAAAAATACCAAAGAATGTTCCACAAAATGTGACCAAAAATAAAAAAGAATACCAAAGAACATTCCACAGATTGTGACCAAACAAAGCAAAGATTTGATAATCATAAACCTGTTATTTTTATGAATTTGCTAATTTAAAATGCAGCAAACACATTTTTTTGAAAGCAATTAAAATTGTATTTTTTAAACTTTGTAAATGTACAAAAGATTATTAGTTTGAAAAGAACGTATTGTCTGTTTTTATTTATGCTGGAATAGCTAATTCCAATACCATATAAGGTAAAGCATAGTCGAATAATGAACTTTGACCCGGCCTTTCAATACCCAATCGCAGTATACGAAACATTCCTTGTGTACTCTTGATATCAGTTGTTGATTTCAATTGCGATGGAAACAAATATTGTCATCGGCTGAACATGACGTCACAACATAGAGGCGTAAATTTTCAAGATTGCGACACTTTTTGTGATCAAGCTATTGAGCAATATGCAGACTCCGGACCGTGGCTTGAGACGATATGTTTTGAATTATGTTTTCCTTTTTCTTTCACATGTCATCTTACAATATACAGCTATTATTATTTTTACATTAACTAGAGGTTTTTTTTCTGTCAGTAAAAATAAAACTTTAGTAAAAATAAATCTGAACTCTGTACTTGTTTCCTATTAACCACATTATTATTGTACGTAGGTCTTCACTGCCTAGTGTTCTTTATCGGAGGAGTGCTTTGTCTTATTCCAGGAGGTGAGTTATAATTAACAAATTAAAACGATTCTTTATTCACTCATGAGCTGATCATCAAACCTTTTCAGATATTGTTAGATTTCCCTTTCATTCATTTCCTCTCAGTATTGTCACTACATTTTACAATTCATATATAGTATGTGCTTAATTAAATAAAGCAGATTTTAGTACATGTAAAATAATGATGTGTTAATTAGTAAACAGAACATTTGAAGGAAGCAAACACTAATTCTTTCTAGCTCACCTGAGTTGAAGGCTCAAGTGAGCTTTTCTGATCAAAATTTGTCCATTGTCTGTAGGCAGCGGCAGCAGCTTTGTTGTTGTAATTTTTTCACATTTTCATCTTCTTCTCCAGAACCACTTGGCCAGTTTCAACCAAACTTGGCACAGAGTATCCTTGGGTAAAGGTGATTCAGGTTTTTTTTTTTTAAATGATTCTATTCCAAATCCTATTCCAAAGGGAAGATAATTAAGAAATAAGGTGTCATTTTTAAACATCTATTGGCATATAAATATGGGTTGGTCACAAGACCAAATTCCATAAAGCCTGAAGGACTTTATGGTAAATTTAATCTCGTACCAATCCATATTTATATCCCGATACATGTTTTAAAATGATACCTTATTACTTAAATTTACATTTGTGACTTCATATTTTATATTTGCCTGATTATAATCTTTAACACGTGAAATGTTTTATTTTTCAAACTCAACAGCACGAGTTTGATCTATTGATTGTGCATCGAACCTTTATGACGTCACTGAGAAATTATATCAAACATTTATGATGTGAGGAACCCGTTTTTATACGGATATAGATATGCCCTGCTTTCGATAGTGTCATATGACAGAAAACATTTGAATATGTAAATATTTAGGAAATAGCAAAAATTGGATGGGGTAATTGAAAAATCTTCTTCTCAAGAACCACTGGGCCAGAAAAGGTGAAACTTATGCAAAAGCTTTCTGGGGTAGTGTACATTCAGGTTTGTTCAAATCATGACCCCTTGGGGTAGAATTGGGCCACTATGGGTGACAAAGTTTCACATTAGGCATACAGAGGAAAAATCTTTAAAATTTTTCTTCTCAAGAACAGCAAAGTCATGATTAGTCATTAATTTATATGGAAGCATCCTGAGGTAGTGTAGATTCAAGTTTGTTCAAATCATGACCCCAGAGGGTAGGGTGGGGCCACTATGGGCGATCAAAGTTTTTCATAGGAATACATGGGGAAAATCTTTAAAATTCTTTTAAGAAAAACAAAGCCATAATTAGTGATATTTATACTGAAGTATATCCAGGTAGTGTAGAATCTAATTTATTCAAATCATGACCCCCAGGGGTAGTATGGGGCCACAATGCCCCTTTAAAAGTTTTACATAAGAATATGTAGGAAAAATCTTTTTAAGTCTTCTTCAGAACAGCAAAGCCATGATAAGTCATATATATGGAAGCATCCTCAGATTCAAGTTTGTTCAAATTATGACACCTGGGGGTAGGGTGGGGCTACGATATATATTATCTTACATAGGAATATATTGAGGAAAATCTGCTGATAAGTATGGATGGGCCATAGTTACTCAGGTAAGCATTGTGACCCATGGGCCTTCAGTGTATTTTTGTGTCTGGCTTCAATTTGTTGGATTAACAATAAATGTATATAATAATTGATTTTGCATAGAAACATAGTATTTCATCGATTATGACTAAGTATTGAGAACATCACATTTGAACTGCTCTGTATACAAATAATCATCTCAGCAGTCTGTAACAGATTTATGATTAGACATCTCTATAATTCTTTCCAGTTTACCATGTGGTGTACATCATTCTAGCAATAAATGGAGTTGGTGGATATAACTTGTATAACCTTCCTGTGTTTAATACATAGCAAACACCTCACACCACCCGAACAGAGAAATCCTCGAGCAATTTGTACTGTTGACATGGTGATAGGTATGGAAGGTTAAAATGTGTACGATACGTAGATTAATTGTGTAAAATTATACAGAATTATGTGTTCACTTTACATTGCAATATTATATTTATTTTCTAACTTTCAAAATGGCTGTATTTAGTTTTTGAGAATAAGCTGGGAATTCTTTGTTATCATATTTATTATTTGCATTTTAATTTTTAAATATTTGTATTTGATCAGAATATATTACAGTAAAGTATGCTTATAGCAAAGTGCCAATATTGAATGGACAATTTCGCTTCATTAAAAACATAATTTGTTTTATCTATTAAGTTCACGATACATTTTATATAACCACGGAGAAGGAAAGTCACTTTGCTATAAATTCATTATAAGGTGTTCGCTATAAGGGTATTTTACTGTATTATTTACATCATGGCATATACACACACATATGCATCATTACTACTGACAAACCTAACAAAATGTTGATATTAGTGTACCATTTGTAAGATTATTTTAAATGTTCACATGTGTATAGAGTATAGAAAAGAGATTAAGAGAGAGATAAGTGAAGGTCTTTATAAGGCATGTATCTGTATCTCTTGTTTATAAGATTGAGTCATGCAAGGTATTTTAAACTGTTAATTTCCTACATGTGTGTTATTGCATGAAAATATTTGTTACTTTGTAAGACCATTTAGGCACCAAGTTGTTATTTAAGTCATGTTTAGATTATACATCCCATGTACCTGTGAATATCAAACAGTTCAATTTTTGTGATGGGATGAAGAGATGTATTTATAAATGTATAAAGTTGTGGCAATTCACATCCTGAAATATGATTTTTGAAAAAAATATTGTCTACAGGACCTTTACATTATATGCATACAGATGTAGGGTACATTGTGATGTTTGCCACTGTGGCAAAATATAACTGCAGCAGATTTTACTACAATTTAGCTTTAAGTTAACTGAGGGCATTTTGATGGCATAACATATTTACAATGCTATACCATTTGTTTGGTAAAGTTTTGATGGAGATATCATTATTTTCCAAATCTGCTGACAACCCCTTTGTTTACAGGTGTCTCTTGGTTTTTTGCAGTTAATCACATAATGTTTAACTGACATAATTTATACAAGCTAAAAGGTGAAAGGACTTCAGCATATTTATAATTTTTTTTTTTTGGTTATATTACTCAACATCATGACTTTGAGTTTTTTTTTATAAACTGCCATTGTAATTTTATTTTTTGATGGTTGTGAAATACTTCAAACAAGAACAGCTTTGCTGGGTTGTAAAAGTATCAAATTTTTTAAATGGAGGGGATTTTTTTTTTACAAATCATGTTGTATCACAATGTAACACCAGTGTTCAGTATTTGATATAATGTTTAATTCTTTAAAATTAAAATAACACACCAATTAACTCAATTACTTTCAGAAAGGAAATATTGATGCCAAAATATAGGTTAGATACATCGAATCCTGTCAGTGTTGCATTTAAGATATACTTATATGTAGGATTGAACATGTAATAATTATAAATAGAATGTGAATGAACTTATTTATAATTTTACAAATTGAACAAAATTTAATTCTGGGATTTACCAAGTTACATGTAGCAGAAATTTTAGGTTAATTAAGATAAAAATACTCTTGAAATTCAGAAATAAATGTGTGATATATTATAGTCCCAAATATGTATATAAATTTAGGCAAATCCTTGAAAAAAACGTGTAATATGGCACATTTACTTCCTAAATCATGCAAACATATGATGGCGGGTCATGTAACTCAGCGTCCTCCTAATTAAGTGATGCATTTATTTAATTTAAAATGCTCAAAATAATACATATAGTTATTTCTGTATTATTACAAAAGTTTCAATAAGTACATGAATATGGATGATTACAAAAAATGATTTTGACACCTCATTAAGCAAGACACTTTCCAGTTTATTTAATGGAGTCATCATTTTCTCTGTAGTACGTACTCTGTTAGCACTGAATGAATTTCTGTAGGATTGGCAGCGTGTATATCATTGTCTATCGTGTAGTGTATGTGATGACTATTTAGTTACGATAATTAATACTTGTCAAAATTTATTATTTTGTATTTACATGATAATCTCCACTTTAATTGTAGTTGTGTATGTACAGCGAGAAGGTTAGTATGAAATTCTGTGTTATTTAATGTATATATTTATTCACTTCTTTGGTTTTACACATACTGTTAAGTTCCCATGACATCAGATATTTTGTATACATCTGTGATATTTTTCACTTTGTTTTGAAACCAGTGGATTATTGTAACCCATTGAATGAAGTACTGTCAAAACAATTATAGCTTATAAAATAAACAATTGTAAAAGAATGTGTGTACATGTTTGATATGAATAGAGATTTGTGTAAATGTTTGATACAGATAGAGATAGATTGATAGAGATTGCTATAAGTTCAGAACTTCAACAATGATTTAAAATTTATTCAGTCACCATAGAGACAAGGGTTAATAATATGTACATAAGAATAACAATAATACATACTAAAACATCTTGCATCAGAGACAAAGAAACTTACATTGCGAGATCAATAAATTTATTTTTTTAAAAATCTATAAATTATCTTCATCAGCACCTTATTTACAGATATATAATTATCGTCATTCAGAAACTAAGTCACACACAATAAGTCTTATTATGGCACAAAATTCAGCACTGTGTTATCCCAAAATCAATGTGATGGTTTCTTCTACTGTAATGATTAGGTAAAGGTAAAAAATAAAATGGGAAAATGTACATGTATATTAGTGATATCAAATGAGTGATGAATGATGAGATAAATGCAGATAGTTTTCATTGATAAGCTTTAGTCCGAGTCTTCATATGTGTTGTACATATCAGCAAGTTTGGCAAACTTGGGTCCCCATTCATGTAGATATTCATAGTCTTGGTCCCCACCGCTGGAGGATGTGTTGATTGAGCTGAGAGACCCTGCCAGGCTTCCCTCCCCCTCATACATAAACTCGTGTAACGTATCATAGGGTGGGGCACCACTGTCACCCTCAGCATCCTCCAATCGATCTCCAATGAATTCCCGTAGGTGGCCATTACTGGGTGCTGCTGCTACAACAGTATATAAGTATATATAATAATGGATAAACAATTCCACTGATAAAAGCTATGTCTTTGACTTTTGAAAACTTACAGGTGACAGGTCTGTCAGACATTGTCATTGATTTTGGTACACTTTCGTCTCTAACTGTTACTGCTTTTCTGATCATGGTAATATCGTAGCCAGCATAGTCATCTTCTCCTGGAACACAGATACAGGACAGGTGTTTATCAAAATAAGGTGTTTATCAAAAGACAAGTGTTTATCAAAAGACATCGAAAGACAAGTGTTTATCAAAAGACAGATGTGTAATGAAAAACAAGTGGGTAATGGGGAAAAATGCGCATAGATATTATATGCATGTGCATGATATTATGTGCATTAAATGACACGTATATATACAGATAAGTATAGGTGTGTATTGAGGCTGTGTAGATTTAAACCAATCGAAACCAAACCTGTATTGAAATACACATGGGTACAGAAATGTAGGATTCTTATGGAATCACTGTCTAGTTTGTTGGATATGCCAGGGCATCAAGTTACAGCCTTTTTGCCTATATGGTACACCACTGTCAATGATAGTTGGAAACATGGGATAATTTGCATAACGGGCGAAACCCACGTTTCCAACTGTCGTTGATGTCTCTAGCATACCCAACAAACTAGACAGTGATTCTATATATAAAATAAAATTGTAAATATAATTAAAATTTTTTTAAATGCTGTCTAATAAATTTAGAATACACGAGGTCTCCCATGTTAATTTCAATAGTTCCCGCCCAATGACGTCAGACAAAGACAGCCGCAAGAGATAATGATTGACATGCATATTAGGTTCCTGACCTTTCACTTGGCGAAATTTACATTCAGATGCTATTATCAAGAAATCAACTCGCCTAACTTTCAAAGAGTTATTACAGGGAAAATTAGAAATGTAAATATTATTGAAAATCTCAATGAAGTACATTTGAAGCACCATATTATCAATAGTAACATTGAGTACACGATCTTTACTTTTAGAATTAATGATTGTTGGCACTAGAGTATTTACCTACGTGTAGGAACCTTTAGTATTAACAGATACTGATCAATCGAATAGGTATTTAGAATCTATTGGAAACTTTAAAATGAATTATCGCTAACCCGCTCCATCCTCATCGTAATCCACCACGTCTTCTCTGATGTCAAAATCCTCGTTATCATATGCAAGCATACTCTTATCTTTGTCCAAATTCCTCCTCCTCTTGATCAAGAACGCCACCACAAGTATAATCACAACTAGCACTAAAATATCAGACATTGTGTTAAATGTTTCTGATTCACAGAAAATAAGGATTTATATTAAATATATAATACATGCATAAACTAAAATGTAAAAATATGCAGTTCTACAGTTTTGGACAGTAACTTGCTCATCTTCCAAAAAATTAATTATCTTGTGCAATAAATGCTGCAGTAAAGCACTAAAAGGCGAAATTAAACTTACGGACAGCAAGACAAACTAAGAGTACAATCAGCCAAGTGTTGTCATCCGTATCTTCTACTATAGTGGCCGAGGTCACAGTCACCACCCCACTACAGTCCCAATTAGTGAATCCCGGGGGACACTGGCAGTAATATCCATGCTCCGACCCCAAGCTACAGTTCAGTTGACAGGTGCCCCCGTTATAGCAGGGGGCGCTGTTCTTACAGTAATCTATACATTGGCACCTACCGTCCTCATCTGCTTCTTGGTGTACATTACAACTGTATTTAAAGAAAATAAACTGTGACATTTTATGAGCCAAAGAATTTAATAACCCATAGTTTGTATATATATTGTTCTAGGCAGTGATAAATAAAATAAAATTTTTACGTTGCTGGGTTGATGGTAACAGTTGTATAGGCATCTTTGGCAGCAAGAGATCGCTTCTTTCTCCTGTTTGATGAACTGTCTGTTACTTTTACACTGAAAACGTATGGTCTTGGCTCTAGTGGCGCCAAAAGAGACACTTCTCCTGTCATGTGGTCAATTGTAAAAATTCGAAATATGACGGGATCGGAGGCCATGATCTCATATCTCAGATTACAGGGATTTCCACAGTCTGGGTCATTAGCTTTAACCTTAGAAAAATCATCATTAAAGGTTAATCATTTAATTCTACATCTCCTCTTCATTATATAATTTTGAGAGATGTATTTAATAAACGTTCACCGATTTTCTAGATAGGAAAATTGTTTGTGTATTTAAAATTTGCCTGGATCTATTGTCTGGATATAAAATCCAAATAATTACTTGAAACAAGGACTCGTTGTAGCTTCTGTTGGCCACTATGCTTTTGATGTTATAGTTTCCATTGAATTCTGGTCGTCTGTTGTAAGTTTTCAGTACGCCAATATACACATCGACGGACGCAGAAAATTTTCCGTCATCTGCGGTAAATCTCATAGAAATATTCTGAAAATTATCAAACAGGTTTTAAGGAAATAAATCGTACATGAAAATATAATGAGAAAGGCATTTTTTTTTTTAATTTTCACAGCATCATCGCACGGACTATAGCCACATGTTTATATACTGCAGTGGGGGAAGAATTATTTGCTCTGTCATTCGTGGGGGTTAATGTTTGTGGGCAATCAAATTTTTACTTGTAAATAAGTATAACTTGTTTATACGAAAGATTCAATGAACATATAGTTGTGAATTCGTAGATAATGGTAGCCTCCGAAATCCACGAACATTGTCCTCCTCGAACCATTTAAGATTCCACAGTAATTATCACTGTATATTTGCGCTCTCGATTAGCTCGCAAATTCCGAAAAATGTCACTACATTCACGTTGAGGGCAAAGAATCAAAACGCATGCAAGTAGGCGTCAATAAGTAAAAATACCGGTAAGTCAAATTATACAGCATTTGGTGTATTATAAATTTGGTTTTTTTTTAAGTTAAATTGCAGTAGTGTACAAGGCAGTAACTATGGTACCTTATTCGCTTGTCCAAATAGTATTCCCGCCACAAAGATTTTGCCAGTATTCTCGTCCACCCCGAAAAACCTTGAGTCTCCCAATGAATATTTTGTATATCTCGATGTTTTCTCGTCTGCAAGGACAAAAACGTTCTAAAAACTTAAATGACGTCAATTGTGTCTAAAATTAAAATAATATTTACCACTCTTTGGAACTGTAAAATGAAGCAAGCGTGTGTATCTTCTTAATAAATAAAAACTGTACATTTTTTTAATAAAAATTTTAAATTTTTAAATTTAATGATTTTATGGAGAAATGTTCCCTGATTTATGAATTATGACCAGTACGATATACATCTTTACAATTTGTTTTTTTTTTTTTACCATCTTTATCCAGCGCCTTGATGCTTCCCACGGAGTGTGATATCGGAGCGTTCTCCGGAACCGTAAAGAAGTAGGAACCATTGGCAAAGTAAGGCGGGTTATCATTGATGTCTTCTATAGTAATCTGTACAACTGCCGACCCTGTGACAAGGTATGTATATCATTAACTAACCTATATTAAATATTTAACATATGCTGCTTATATATTACATCATAAAACCGTCTTTTCCACAAAAGATTTCTAAAATTTTGTCAATTTTGAAAATTATCTCTTGGTGCAGATCATGATCTACTGAATTTAAGTTTTGAGTTTTACAGAAATTTACACGAAAAAAAAAAACATACAAACTATAAATGCATACTCTAGAAAATACAAGAAGTTATAGACTATTCTGTCATATATTCCTTATATTAGAATTTCATTTTTATTTAATTTTCCTAATGAAAAACGACAAAAAAGTTACATAACACTCTACACAGAACAGTGTTCATGTAGCATGTAATAGTACCACGGCATTTTTTCCCGATAGGATTAGAATCGTTTCTCACCTGTGTTAGGACTAGTTCGCCCAGGTATGGAAGAAGGGTACCCGTCCACAGCCACTACCTGTAAATCTGGAGTTGATGACGTGAGGTCTTCTCGGTCAAATCTGATTAAGGTAGTTATTACACCATTGACGTCATCCACCTTAAAACTGCTGTCGTTAAATTTTGTGTTATACGTCACCTGAAAAAAATCGTTAATATCTAAAATACTGGTTTGAATCAATAGAACAAAGACCTGAGTCGTTATCATTTATCGTTTTTTTAATTTATGGTATTGGAAACCTTATTGAAGGGCGGAGTTCTATCCTCGTCATGGGCTAGCAGGATGCCGACCTCCTCTCCTATCGGTTGTTCTTCCTGTACAGAAAACTCTATTTTGCCGATTTCCGGGTTCTCTCTGTTGACAAATCGTGGTATTTTGTTGTTTGTGTCGTTGATGGAAAATAAGAAGTAAGAATCTTCATAATACTGGCTATCTCCCTGTCCCTATAATAAAAAGCAGTGCATGTGCAAATAAGGTATCTCCTGATATGCGACAAGAACAAAAAAACATGTATATAAAACAAGGAATGCAGAATTTTCACTGGTATCACCCTATATGTATAATCTTTCACAAGTCTTACCGTAAATACTGTAAAATTACATATTTTCGTGAGTCTAATTTTCCTGATTTGAGGGAAAATTATTGGTCCGTGGAGGGCATGAATTCCACGAAAATTAAACCCCACGAAAATTAGTGATTCCACAGTATTCCTTAATTCCATTTGCCACTGTGAAATACTGTAATTATTCATTAAGGTGATATCTTCCACAGATGTTATTTTTATAATGAAAATGACACAATATTATTTTCACATGAAAATAACAAATTGGCTTAAAAAAAACTTTTTTTCCTTCCCTTCGAAAAGAAATACTCCATATAGATGACGAGAAAACTCACCCTGACACTGATTGAAACAGCCAAAGTTTCTCCAAATTATTGTGTAAATCCATGTTTAAAATTTTAAATCTTACTACATGTATTTCTCTATTTCAATCTTAAAAAAATATTTAAATAAAAAAAAACCCTGACCCCTCTTGAAATACAAGTATATAGCTTACCCTTTCTTAGTTTCAATCTGTGATTCTTTTGATATCCTATTCATTAGTTTAACAAATTTGTAGATTCTAGTCTGTGCCTCTATTGTGTCCTTTTAATAAGTCTTACCGTATTTACTCTTATTTGTGCTACTTTGTTTTTCTTTTCATCTACATGAAGACTAATCTGTGCTATGGCATCCTTTTGATAGTGTCTTACCGTATATACTCTTATCTGTGCTACTTTGGTATCCTTTTCGTCATCAAAATCACCTGCAGCATGCAGGATGATATCCCTGTTATTGGCCGATATTTCTATTTTGAATTTGTTGGCTTGATCGGAAGACTGGCATTTCACAATAAGTTTTGCGCCTGTTAGAACGTTCCCAAATGACACAGTGGTAATAAGAGCGTCTGTTCTAGTGTTGTCATTGATAAATGAATTTGGATTGTTTTTGTCCGATGGCCATAGCTTTGTCACCGTTGAGTTCTTTATAACTATATCTACATAAGCTGTTGAGTTATTTGGTGGATCACCCTTATCTGATGCCAACACGTGTAATGTAACTCTTTCAGGCTAAATAAAATCAATAATAGTAGGAAGACATCGTAAGTATAAAAGAATTTTGGATTCATTTCTTTTCCAAATATAAATCAAAGAATCATTTCAATATGAAATTGTCCTCTGGATTACAAATTGCCAAAAACAATAAAAGCTCATTGAAAGTATTGTATTGACTCACTGCATCAGAAAGACTTTGGTTTACAAAGATCATCCCTGTATTGGATGTAATATCAAAGTAGTTTCCTGGACTGTCTAGTATAGAGTAATCTATCTGAGCATTATCTCCAGAGTCCACATCGAACGCTCTTATATTCAGGGCTACATTGCCTTTTGAGGAGTCACGTGATACAACACCTTCATCGCGTCTATTGCAGCCATCTACGTTTTCTCCCGACAAAAACGCTGGAGAATTATCATTTATATCTACAACGTTGACTATAAACGAACACTCGCTGCTGAGAGGAGGTTGTCCGTGATCCGTGGCAATGACTGTGACCTTTAAAATGTCATTTAGAGTCTCGCGGTCGAATTTTACGTTACTTCGAATCACCCCTAAAGCAAAAACAAAAATTACATTGACCTACATCATTTCAATTTAATTAAGTATCAAACGTATGGACAATTACGTAAAACTGTAATATTAAATACCTGTTTTGTTGACTGTCTGAATGGTAAAATCTTGAGTTAAGTCGTCTCTAAAGCTAAGAATAGTGTAGTCTACAACACCGTTTTCTCCTTTGTTTATGTCAGTCGCAGATACCTATTGAGTAAGAACCCTCATATATAGAAATTAGGGGGGTGGCAATTTGTAACCGGTTAACCGATTACTCGGTCGGAACGATGGCAATCGATTAGAAAATCTGTAATCGGTTAATCGGAAAAAATAAAATATTTGTTAAATTGAACACATTTTTTAAAAAAATTATTTTTAAAAAAGAAATCTCTGCACAAAGGATGATCATTTAGGATTAAAGGGATCTAATTTTGACGTGCATGTAATTATGAATCTCCAGATTGAGATCGTTGCGTAATTGGTCAGTTTATGTAGTGTTAATTACTGTGAAAACACCATGTAGTTACTGACTGTCACGTAATTCTTTAGTGATGATAATAATGAATAATTGAGCACTGTGAATTGGTGTGTTTGTCGATTTCAGTTTTCAATCCAATTTATTCATTAAACAAACATTGTAAATCAAGGACTATAGAGTTCACATGTAGTTTTGATTTTCGTAGTGAAAATGCAGAAAGAACTTCTGTGACATCTGCTCTGGAAATTTTCTGATCCAGAATCAAGACTAATGGAGAGTTTTAACTTCTATCGTATTATTTAGGTCTATTTGTGTATATGGACAGAGCTACTTGAAAAACAATTGTCAAGAAAACGTGCATTTTGATACGATTAACCGGTTAAGCGGTCGGAACATCTTGCGGTTAACCGATTAACAATTCTGTAATCGATTGCCATCCCTAATAGAAATACATAATTAATTGTATACACCATTGACTGTGTTATAACAAAGTACTAGTATCCTCGTGTACATACCGTTAAAACATACGTTCCCACCGGTTCTTCCTCTAATATGGAGGCATTGTAATATGAACTACATTCTGCAAATTGGGGCTTATAATTTTTACTGTCTACAATGTTAATGGTGATTTCTTGTGTTTCCGAGTGAATAGAGCTTGTGCCGCCATTACAACAACTACCATCATCCTTCGCGATTACAGTTAACTTATAAGAGTCTACGTCAGCAGGAATTTGATTTCCGGGTCTTGTTATGGTAATCTGTCCGGAATTTCGGTCAATAGCAAATATTGTACTGGGATCTGCGGATACAAAGACAATCAGTTAATGAAAATATTTTAAATGGAAAATTAAAGAAGCTTTAAAAAATTCTTCTATCGTGTAACCTAGAAAACGGTAGGTAACTCCATCTCCGTCTTTGTCGATGGCCTTGACATTCATCACAATACGTCCATAGTCGATTGTGTCTTGTATTGTGCTCTCTGTGCTGCTGGTGAAAACGGGCACCTCATCATTTACGTTCTGAAGGTACACAATAACTAATGACGTCATGTTGTACCCGTCTACAGTCACGTGAAATGTGTAGGAGTGATCCTGGTAGAAAGCATCACTCACTGCCTCATAATCCAGATGTCTACAATGAACAGCCATATTCAAGTGACAGAACAATAGTCATGACCATGATTGGAGTAACAAAAGCAGTGTGATTTCAATAAGATCTCAAATTAAATTTAATAATTATGGGAACAAACCTATTCACTCTGATGATGCCCTTGCCATTCAAGTTTTGTACCCAAAACACAGGGGAGTCCACGCTATAGTTAAATTGTTGCATGTTGTCGGAAGCAATAGTCTCCACTGAAAATAGGAAGTTGTAATGCTCTGATAATCATGGATGAAAACATTGATAAACATGCTAAACTGCAAAAGTGTAAAATTTACTGTTTGGAGCTTGAAGTAGCCTGTTACCTGTGAGAATGGTATCGTTGATTTTAAGATTTTCTGGAACTGTGGCAGTGTACACTGGCAATGTCAGCATTGGTTTATAGTTCTTCAGCAAATTTACTGTCAGCTAGAAAAGGGGAAATAAAAGGCACTGTACTTCAACAAGGGACGTTTGTACATTTAGAACATCAGAAAGTTACTCTATCAAATACTGTAGAAAATCTTTCTTTCTTTTTTTTAGGGGGGGGGGGGTGTCAAGGATTGAATTGTAAATGATGAATGATCTTTATACTCGAACAGCTTGACAACAATTATATCCTAAGTATACAGTACAATTTCTTTTTTGACACCAAAGGGTATATTTACGTTGACTTTTGTTGATAATCCAGAAAAGGAATCCTGTGCCTGAATGAAGAGGGTATAAACTGGTGCATCCGCACCCAAAAGCAGCTTCTTCAGGACTCTTAGCTGTCCATCAGCTGAGATGGCAAATTTATCGGAGATGGTCGTTACACCGCTGTACACCGAATAGGTCGTATTGCCATTCAGATCTGCTTGGAAGTTCAGACTCTTTACTGAGGAAGGTTCGCCATTTTGATCCAAAATTGGAAAGCTTAAAAACATATGTACAAATTCTTTCAATTTCGTTTTAGATTTCATACCCTCTACTGCTATAAGTCTGATTTTATTGATCCAAAGGTTATTGCGTTGCTTTACCTAAATATACATTCTAACGGACAATATGCTTACATTTGGTTTATATCGTTATCATCTCGAATGTTTGCTGTGTATGACTGGGAGAAAAACTGAGGTCCCCTCAGACCAAGCCTGATCGTTACCATTGCAACTGTCGTCTGCAGAATTGGGGCAGCAATGTCTGACACATAGGCATTGATTACGTAATCGTTACCATTTGTGTCATTGGGGCCATTGAAGAGCCTTGTTGTGGTAATATTTCCTGTATTCTCATCAACAGCAAAACCAACAGAACCTAAAGCAATTAGAAACAATTAATACATCTCAAACTGTGTGAGTTGAAAGAAATACTAAATAACGTGCATTTTTAGCTCCCCTCAACGAAGTCCATCCCCAAGTAAGAACTGGTATAAATCCTACCTGGACCAAATTTGCATGGATGATGTATCTAGGGATGTACACAACAGACTTGATTCGGATGCTGGACTTGACCTACATTTTCCGGATAAGTGACCAGGTTAAAGTTTTTGGAGTAAGTCCATTCTCAAATGACTACAATCTCTATGGTGACAAAACTTGCATGGATGATGCATTTAGGGATGTACACTACCAGATATGCTTCGGATGCTAAACCTGACCTATATTTTCCAAATAAGTGACCTTATAGTTTTTGGAGTAAGTCCATTCCCAAGTAACTATAAGCCCTGTGGTGACCTAACTTGCATGGATGATGCATCAAGGGACTGGATCTGACCTACATTTTCTGGATGAATGACCATGTTAAAGTTTTTGGAGCAAGTCCATTCTTAAGTAACTATAGGTTCTACCTTTACCAAGCTCGCATGAAATGAGCATATTTATAAGGATATACCCTAGCAAACTTGCTTTAGATGCTGGATCTGACCGACATTTTCGGGATGAATGACCAGAATAACGTTTGTTGAACAAGTCATTTCCCAAGTCAAATAGAAGACTCTGGTGAACAAGCTTAGACGGATGATGTATATACTCAGTAGGTATGCACACTACCACAAGTGCTTCGAAATCTTGGATCTAACCTACATTTTCGGTTAAAGGTTTTGTAGCACATCCATTTCTTTGTAACTATAAGCCCTACTTGGACCAAACTTGCACGGGTGATACATCTACGAAATTCACTTAGGATGCTGGATCTACGTACATTTTCCGGATGACTTAATAAGTGGTTAGGTTAAAATATTTGGAGCAAGTACATTCCCAAATAGCTATAAGCCCTAAATTGACCAACTTGTATGCATCTAGGGATGCATTATTTTGGTGTGAATCTTTGACTTACTTCGTGTTCTAGATAACATTCGTCTAGGTGAGCTTTGTTATGTTTGATTACTCATGTTTATTACCGAATAAATAAAACTGCCGTAAATCACGCTTGTAACGAAGTGCTTAGGGTGATTATTTATAAACTTAATTCGTTGTGATCATTTCGTAATACGTTTTAAAACTTCAGGCAATGAAATCACCTCATTGTAAGAGTGTTTTTCTGTATTTACTGAAACAGTATTATTTGATTTCTATTTTATTCTACAATGGAACCGTAAATGCTTGTGATATTTTAAACAAATCGTTAATGCAAAATTCACAAAAATTACAAAAAAGTATATGCATATGAAAACGTTTTCTCCCTAACGCTACTTTTAAGATAAAGTACTAATAGAAAGAAGCGGGAGTCTGCTTTAATATTTTCAATATTTGCAAAGCTCTGCAACTATCTTGGAATACGCACACCCTCTTATTTCTTCCTGAAGCAGACTGTTAAGTTTGTAACATTTATTACAAGTAAAATAATAATTTACGGTTTCCTTTCAGGCAAATTAATTAATTGGAAAAAATCTATAATTTTCTCTTTTTCCATACGGTTAAAATTTCAAATATTTAGAGTTAATTTAATGATGTGTTTCCTGCTTGAAAAAATTGAAATACATGTACTTTTGCGGAACTAGATTTGACTTTGGAATTTTATATCATTTTTCCTTTTAAAAGTTGCATTTGGAATTATAAAGACTCTGTGTGTTTGTTTAAACACATTTAAAATTTTGATTAATTTTATATTTTTATCCATGTTACATATTGAATATTTATATCCGAAATAAAACGGCTAGATTATCGACGTTTTATATCTGCAATGTGTCGCATGAGTAAACGAACAATGAAGAATTTTAGTCACACCCGATCAGAGTATAATATCAATCTAATAATGTTCAACAATCCTCTATGCATTCGAATTTGTAAAGATGCAAACAATTTGATGAACACGACTTTATATTATATTGTAGTTGTTTGCATATACAGTTGAAATATGAACAATATAATTGTCTTGAAAACAATAGAAAGACCAGTGACAAATTTATTACATATCCCTAATATCTAACTGATTATAAAACTAGTTTTATATTACAATATTCTTATTCCCTGAAAAATCTACATAAACCAAGATCATAACTTTAAAAATATTAGTTTTACAATAATCTTTTTCATACCGTTGATGTAGAAGCGTAGGTTGCTCCCCGTGTCTGGGTCTGAGGCGGACAACGAGTAGACCACGGTCCCTGTTGGCATGTTACTCCGGACGGTGGACTGAAAGGGGTGGGGCTGGTTTAAAAAGGTGGGGCTCTCGTCATTGCTGTCCAAGACTACCAGGTTCACCAAATAATTACTGACTATAAAACAAGAAAAGCTTCACCAAATAATTACTGACTATAAAACACGAAAAGTTCACCAAATAGTTACTGACTATAAAGCACGAAAAGTTCACCAAATAGTTACTGACTATAAAACAAGAAAAGGTTCACCAAATAGTTACTGACTATAAAACAAAAAAAGGTTCACCAATAGTTACTGACTATGAAATAAGAAAAGGTTCACCAAATAGTTACTGGCTATAAAACAAGAAAAAGTTCACCAAATAGTTCTGACTATAAAATACGAAGAGTTCACCAAATAGTTACTGGCTATAAAACACGAAAAGGTTCATGAAATAGTTACTGACTATAAAACAAGAAAAGTTCACCAAATAGTTACTGACTATAAAACACGAAAAGGTTCACGAAATAGTTACTGACTATAAAACACGAAAAGTTCACCAAATAGTTACTGACTATAAAACAAGAAAAGGTTCACCAAATAGTTACTGACTGTAAAACACGAAAAGTTCACCAAATAGTTACTTGCTATAAAACAAGAAAGGGATCACCAAATAGTTACTGAATATAAAACACGAAGAGTTCACCAAATAGTTACTGGCTATAAAACACGAAAAGTTCACCAAATAGTTACTGACTATAAAACACGAAAAGTTCACCAAATAGTTACTGGCTATAAAACACGAAAAGGTCCACCAAATAGTTACTGGTTATAAAACACGAAAAGGTCCACCAAATAGTTACTGACTATAAAACAAGAAAAGGTTCACCAAATAGTTACTGACTATAAAACACGAAAAAGTCCACCAAATAGTTACTGACTATAAAACAAGAAAAGGTTCACCAAATAGTTACTGACTATAAAATAGGAAAAGAGTCTCAGAGAGAGAGAGAGAGAGAGAGAGAATTTGCTTTTAAACCTTCTTATATTACTACAAGTAGGTCTTTTTTTTTCAAAAAATGTAAGATTTTTTTTCATTACAAAAGCATGGATGTATGATGTTATAATATTTAAACGCAGAAGTTTTAGTGAGGATTCAATTTTGGCATTTTTAGCGAGGGTGTTTTGATATCTAAAATTAAAGTATCGTTAACAATTCATATTACCATCCATTTGAGGTCACTGTTACAATCACAAAGATCACAAAATTGCTAAAATTACTTCTCACTAAAATTAGATACAGTGTTTGGTTTGGTTTTTTAAAAGGAAAAATTGATTGATTTGCGTCTCACTAAAAATTCCACATATACAGTATTCAATTCTACTTCTTGTTTTCAAAATTTCAAACTTTAATAATATTTACATATTTATCTCAAGCCATAAATTTGGGCAGTTTTGTCTTCTCACACTAATACATTTATATTATTGCAAGGTTTTTCCCAGTGTGCACCATTATTAATTTGAAGAGTGTTGAAAAAGCTAATATTGCTTTATGTAAAGATTATCTTTACAGCTTGATGGGTTTCGGGGAATATGCCTATTTCATTGATGACAAATGAACAAATAAATTCTGAAAACAGTTTCTGAAGCAAAGTTCGTAATCTTTAAGAAAGTCAACAAATGCCAAATTCATTGCAAAAATATAGCAAAAAAAGACAGAAAACATAGACACCACCATATTCCCAGTGTATCGCTTACTCTGACTAACCAGTAAGCCACATACATTTGTGTACAACGAGACATGCCATTTAAATTCTTTGATAAAATCTTGTCCCTCAAGTAATTAGACATCAAAGATGTTTTGTTTTTCATTGTTAAGTGGATATTTAAAAATATACATCTGTTCTTTAAGTGTCAAAATAAATGCAATATACTCATATATTTGAAGAATTTTTTACGGCTTCTTCTCGATCTCATTATTTCTATTCAAGGAATTTTAAACGTTATATCATAGAATAAGATAATTGTTAATTCATATATATTTGCAGGGCTGAATTATGACTTGAAGTCTGATTAAATTTTTGGAGAAAAATTACACAGTAACGGTCTTATTTCTAAATATTACACAATAAAATGTGCAATATTTGGAATTGGAAATAAAATAAGATCTTGACTGTGCAATTTTATGTAAAATCATAGTTTATATAATTAGATATCAATGAAAATCTAATTTCCAAACATTGCACTTCCAGAATTACTGTGATATTTTGTTTGACAATGTTGATACTGTGTTGTATTGACAGATTGCTGTCCTCTCAAAAGTTCGTAAACAGGCCAATAATGCTGGCTTCCTGGGAACAGAGGGACGAGAACCAAACAAGACCTTATCAAGTGTGTTTAAACACCTAGAATTCAAAACCTAGTTTCATTTTCGAATCTTTTGAAAAGAATAATCTTCAAATTGTCATAGTATTTTCAGAGCATGGTATTATATTTATTATTTTTTACAAAATGCTGGATCTTTTTATCATAGTTTTGAATTGTTTTGGCAAAATTTAACAAATTGTAAATCAATTCACTGAGTTTTAGAGGACTGTTATACCTTGACCTCCCTGGACTCCTTTGACCTCAATGCTGATATTGAAAGATCGATGCCCCCTGTCATAATCCAAAGAAAACCCGTCACCCAATGTAACGTTCCCCTCTGCATCAATCTGGAATATGTTTTGTGGTAGTGCTCCTGTTATTTCAAAAGACAAGCCACTGTTGGGGGGTTGGTTATCTAAGACATTGAACAAGGTTCCTGTAGTGTTTTCATACACTGAGAAACTCTTTGGTATAGCTGTTGAGCTTTGTCGTTTGACGACAGAATGAGATTCTTGTTGAAGCTGAATCACCTGGAAGTATTCTGAGCCCTCCAAATCATCACCTATATAAACTTCTATATTATTATATTGACTGTGGTATTTGCCTTTAACTTCTAAAACAAACAAGAATGTTTTAGAACTCTCTCCCATTAAAAAGCTTTGTTCTTTGACTAAATATACTTCATTTCTCTTAACTTCTATTTTGAAATGGTCAGACAGTGGTCCTGACAATTGAAATGACTGGATTTGATCTTTGCTGCTTTGGGAAAGATCAAAACTTGAAACAGTTCCCAAAAAAGCTGGGAATCCAAGCATGATTGAGCTGTGGAATAGATGACTAGATGCTGAATACGTGGAATCAACAATATGGAAAACATAGTTTTGTTCCTCAAACATATTGTCGTAACAGTTATTTTTCGTGAGAACTGACACCGGATATGTTAATCCTCTCAAAAGTTCGGCATCTTTGCTCAAAATAATATTTCCCGAATTTGAAATTTCGAAACCGTTGTCTGAGTTTGAGGATGGTTTAATTAAGCACTCCTGATTAGAACAGCCACACTTTGTAATAATGTCTCCTTTCCTCGCGTTGTTTGATATTTTCAGTTCCATGATGTTTGTCATCAAAATATCCTGAGTACACAAGAGAACACCCAAGGCAAGCCTCATAAAGGCCGCCATTTTGTTTATTCTTTTGTTTTCTCCTTGACTCACTGGTTCTTAAATATCCAACAAAATCTCAGTTGTAGGAATAAGTTGAAGAAATAAAGGCATCACATAATTTTAAACTTTGTTTTTTTTAGAATGAATTTCTTAAACGTGATAAAAGTATTTCCGATAACATTAATCGTATCCTTGTTTAGCCATGACTGTGGTCTATGGAATGCATTATGTGTTATCAGTTACCTGTTTAAACAAGGTAGTTGCGTTATCTGCATAGAAGAGTTTAGGCCAGAAATTTAAATCACTTCAAACCAGGCTTTTATTCCTTTATGGTGGGTGGAATGCCCAATTTTGTCATCTAACAAGCATTTCAAATGCTTAGCGTTTAATTTTCTGCTGTTTGATTTTTTTTGGTCTTTTGTGTTTAGTCTCCACATTTTTTCATATTTCAATAGAAATCGCTACCATTTAAGCATATATACAAATGTAGAGGGGTTTGATCCATTCTCCAGTTTGAGAGAGAGAGAGAGAGCATACATTCTAGAGGTGTTTTTCTAGTAAGTGAACAAACTTACTGGTTCTCTTCCCCTCTTTTCTCCCCATAGAAAATATATAACACATCGGCTAATCAACAGTGTATAGTTTTTAATAGGTGTGGACTGAAAATTAAGTGAATAATAAACATGCATGAAATATATATTTATAAATTTCTAAGCAACAATACAATCGACTTTGTTTTTGGCACTCACACACCCTTCTCTACACCCACTTGCACACTAAAATAGTAACCATTTTCATAAGCTAATTATCAAAATTAAAGTCATGATATTGAAAAATGTACACTGTTTAACTATTTTCAATAATATTCATTGTCTTGCATAAACTCCAACATACTTTACACTAAATCCATTGATTTCAATTAAACCAGCTTTCAGTTGTGAATAAATCTACATCTCTCAGGGTTTTATTTCATGTTCAAATGGCTTAGAAAACCAGTTGATAGATATATATAGAGAGAGAGAGATGGATGGATGGATAGACAGATAGAATTGTAATCAACATGAAACGATGCATTGCTAAGTATACAATATTTTGTGGCTTTCAATGTTTAGTAAGTGATTTAGTAAGTGGTAATTCATTTTTTTTAAAGTTTTTAAATCGAATCCAACTCTATTGGAAATGGTTCTGTATATTTGTAAATTCAGTTTCCTCCAATAAGATAAAATGAAGTCACAGCTAGCAAACACATGTTATATAACTATAAATCTTTCAAAAGTCCTTAGACTTTATGTAGGTTTTCTATAAGAAAAGAGCCTACATTGAGGATCCTATGGTACCGTGTTGTAGCCACTGTACAGATGATCAGACGAAGCCTTGAAAGAAAACGTTTTATATACTTACTCTATCACTCCAACTGGGAGACAACTCTAGATTTCACTTGAAATTTCTGGAGAAATTATATCAGTTGTATTTATAAAGGAGATGAGTGAACAAGGCGCACAGAATGACTATAGCTTCAGATAAAAAAAAAATCCTAATCAATTTGTGAATTTATTATTTAGAGTAAAGTTCTCATTCTTGAAAACAAAACCTTTCTGAGGAAAATTTTCTCTGCAAAAATTATTCTGTTATAAAAAAAAAAAATGTGGTATTCGTGGGGTTCGAACCCCAAGCAATAAAAATACTGAGTATCAATTTCCTCTGAGACTAACACGCTAACCACTACCCTACACAACTCTTGATTACTTGTGTCATTTAAATCATGTTTATGCTATGACCCTTGACTAAATGGACTTCAAGTATTTCTCGAAAAGATGCGAATGTTGTGTCATAAAAGTGTGTTTTTAAGATATAGTGGGTCTTTGCTCAATGTTTTTGTTGACCAAAAAATGTATATTTTTTCGCAAACTTTGAGGATAAACTTTGAAAAATATGGAGCAAAGACCCACTCATAATGAAAAAAAATTGTGTTATAGTAAGAGAAAATGATCCTTTTTGCAATCTTTTGTGTGTATGCTATTTCATAGGCAAATAATTTCAATCTTAGCGAGATTTTTGCAAATTGTGGAGATTTTACATTAAGTATACTGATTTTAAATGAAATAACAAAGAACATTTTGTTATAATTAAGATTCAATTTTTCACCTTCATGTCTGTTGCACAAATAGGCATTGCGCTCCCCATGACAAGGAGCACACGGCGGTTGTGACCGGTCGACAAGGGATGCATACTCCTCCATGACACCTGATCCCACCTCTCTTGTCAGACGTCTGTGTTTAACTCTGCTCACAATTTGTTTTGTTTAAATTTACTTTTGAGTATGATAACTGTTCGTTATCTTCACATTTCATTTACCATCTTTAATCTTCCAAATAAATGATCTTGAATAACTGTACGTCATTTAACCTTATCATACTTTAATTCTATATAAATTCAGGAAGGTTTTTACACATGGAAGCAATTTTGTCATAGCTTGGTGTAGGAAGAGGAATAAATAACTGAGTTTGTTTTGGCGAAATGAGAGTTTTTACAATGGAGACATGACTAATAGGTGTAAGTATCCGTCGATTCCATTGTTGGATCGATGAATAATTTTTGCAAAATGGTTCTGTAATTTATATCACGCAAAATTTTAATTCAGTACAAAAAAATTATATCAGGAGTGAAGGTTATGAATCCCAAATCTACTTTTATCTTGATGATGACAAACTTGACTTGATTTTCTTTTTTCGGACAGTCTATCTTTAACCCAGATGACTGTAAAAAAAAGTAATCTAAATTATTAAATGAAGAATATTGGTAATCTTTGCTAACATATGCTTAAAAAAACTAATTCTATTTATCAGGTAAGGTCTATAATTTTTGTGGAAAAAAAAATAATATTTAATGCCTGTGATATAAATAGTGTAAAATGTACAAATAATGAACAGTGATCGATCTCAAAAAATCCATAAACAATACAAATGCATGAAGAGGGCATAAAACATGGACCCCTGGAAATTCCAGAGGTGGGATCAGGTGCCTAGGAGGAGTAAGCATCCCTTGTTGATCGGTCACAACCGCCGTGTGCCCTATGTGTTGATCAGGTAGACGGATCTATCCGTAGTCAAATCAGTACAAAAAACAAAGGCCTAACAGTTGGTATGAAACAAGTCAAAATATGACCTAATTATAGGTTATATTTGCTAACAAGGTCATTATAACGACCATAAAATGCTCACTTTGAACGAAGCCGTTGAAATCCCTGAAACATCAACTTATCAGTGAGTATCTTGTCTCGCTTTAAAAATTGATCGTACTCAGAGCAAGCTCTTGGGTAGCGAATAAGTTGGGAGATATAAACACCATAAGCAGGTGATAGTGAAATATTATTACATAGATGGATGGAAAAGGTAAAGTCATCTCATTTCGTTTGTCATACAATTTAGTTGTTAACTGGCCTTTATCGTCTATAGTCAGTAAAACATCAAAATTAAAAAAAACAACATCAAAATTGCAAATTTTTCGAACATTAATCACAAGATGTCGCATATAAATCGCAAGATTATCGAATATAAACCACAAGTTTTTGCATATGTAACAAGTTTTCGAATATGAATATCAAGTTTTTACATATCACGTGTACTAATAACATAAAATAACATCTTTCTAATATAATCACAAGATTTAGGGTCTGAATCACTTTTTCACAGACTCGCTTTTCAAATATAAATCACTTTAGTGTATTGAATATCACTAAAATTCCCAATATACATCCAAGCACCAGTGGTGTTTTACCAATTTCTCGATTCTTGTAGATCTAATAAGAATAATAATATCTAATAATATATCAAAATATCTAATAATTAAAATAATATTTAATAAGAATACACTTCAAAGTATATGATCTGTCTCTACATACATTACGTACTTCAATTGTTTTTAAGCAATGGGAAAAAAGAAGAATTTTTTTGAAATGAACTCCTAGTGTCTTAGAGATCCTAAAACTATTTTTAGCCCCATTGAAGTTTATAGACAGCACTAAAACTTAAGTAAATGCATTCACTTCAGCAATTGCTCTTATTAACCATAAAATCTGACTCTCTCTCTCTCTCTCTCTCTCTCTCTCTCTCTCTCTCTCTCTCTGTGTGTGTGTGTGTGTGTTTAAAAATAATTAGTTGGGGTTCATCTTTAACACACTTTTTGAGACTTTTTTTAGGCTTTTCTGGATCCGCCCATCGGTAACAACGCAAATATAAATGGCAAAGACGTGAAATGATTTAAAACGCTAGCAAAATAAACATGCATTTGTAAGGTGAAGCAGACAAGCATTTAGAAACTTTGTTTACTTAAACTTTAATCGATAATTCATACTTTGTCAGCTTTCACTGGAGAAATAGGAAGAGGAAACCGTGTTTTATCATTCCTACAGAATGATCTGACCTGCTTCTTTCCTTTCTTAAATGGTTGAAGGAGTAGGGTTGGGGAATCTTTATATTTTGTGGCGTTCAATACATGTGTATTTTGTCGATAACCCTTAGCAAAATTGAATTTAAATTCTCAAAAGGTATTGAAATATACGAGTAGGTACATGTAGGTTCATTTTTCTCATTCGAAATTTTCTTCTTCTTAAAATTTAAATAAACTTAAAGCCACTAGAGTCCAAAGGGTCATGCTTACTTCATTTTATAACAAAAACCGTATAAAGCTTTTAATCTAAGTTTCTCTGAATCACTCTAAAAATGGGGGAAAATGATTTGAATTTTAAAACTCAGTACCCCGAGGATTTCTTATTTATTTCATTTTTAAGATAATTTTTTGTCACCTAGCGGAGGATTTCTTCACTCCGTGGCCCAGAAGTGGTTTTAAAGTACATCAGTGATAAAATGTGGTTTCCAGGGTCAGTGACCTTGAACATTATAATAATTTACTATGAAAATAGTAAAGAGCAAATAAGTTGATTGTCTAAAACAAAATCCTAAGGTTCTGGACCGTTTGGTATATGACCAAAAAAATCGTTTATAACTAATGTATTCGATAAATGAATCTGAGTCCTACGTTTTCAAGAGCTTATGTCCTAGAAAGAACCTACACTTTTTTTTAATTAATTTACTCTTGAAAATTGATAAGGTACGGATAAAATATATTTTCCAGTGAATATTGCACACAAGTAGAAATTAGAAATGTTTTAACAAAAATCTAATTAGATTGTACAAATATTTTTTTTTTACTGCAAGAGATATCATCTTAGACATTTAAGTTTATGACCGCAATTGAAATATACAGTGTAAATCCCTTTTCTATCGTAGGCACTTGTATAAAATAAAACTTTCACAGATTTTTTAAAAAAAAGTTTCATGTTTTTTTTCTTCAAAATCTTATACGTGAAAAGAAGAAAACACTTGCTGTGACCTTCAACTCGACATTAAGATATATCGACGATGTATTGTCAATTAACAATGGTTTTTTTCTATTCCTATGTCGATACGATATATCCCGGTGAGCTTGAAATAAAATATACCACAGGGTCTGACACATCTGTTTCGTATTTGGATATTTTACAAGAAAAAGACGTTAATAGTAATCTAGCAACAAAGCTTTATGATAAACGTGATGACTTTAACTTTTCAATCGTCAACTTCCCTTACTTATGTAGCAATATACCCTTATCACCTGCATATGGGGTTTATATCTCTCAGTTGATTCGATACGCAAAAACATGCTCTACGTATGAGCAATTTTTAAAACGCTGTAAGTTAATAACAAACAAGTTAATGAAACAAGAATATCAGCAGTCTCGTTTAAGTCGTCATTTCGTAAGTTCTATGGTCGATACAATGACCTTGTCAGCAAATACAATTTATCACGTTTTTCATACTAATTGTTAGGCCATTATTTACACACTGAATTGTCGACAGATTTTTCCGTTATTTCCCGATCATGACAAGGAGCACACGGCGGGTGTGACCGGTCGGCAGGGGATGCTCACTGCCCCATGGCACCTGATCCCACCTCTGAGGTCCGTGTTTGCTCTGCTCCAAAATTTGTATTGTTTAAGAGACTATTACTTTGAATACTGTTCGTTATCTTTATACATTTCATGCTAAATTTGTATATGACAATTAATTGCCATGTACAAATTTTTCATAAAAAAATATCACATTTTTTGTAAAATGTATAAATGAAATATGAAGAAGATTACGAACAGTATTCAAGCTCAAAAGTCCATTAAAACAATAAAAAATTTGGAGCAGAGCAAACACGGACCTCTAAAAACATCAGAGGTGGGATCAGGTACCATCGAGGAGTAGGTATTCTCTATCGATCAGTCACACCCGCCGTGCATTCCTTGTCATGATCGGGCAAACGAAAAAATCCATATACAATTCAGTGTGAAAAAAAAAACTGGCCTAACAACTTGTATGAAAAACTTCAGTCAACATTCGACTTAATGATAAATTGTATTTGCTGACAAGATCATAGTATCGACCAAAGAATTTCCAAAATTTTAACTTTGAACGAGACTGTTATTCCTGTTTCATCAACCTATTTGTCAATAGTTTGCTTCATTTTAGAAATTGTTCGTACGTAGAGCATGTACTTGAGTATAAAATCAACTGGGAGACATAAACTCCATATGCAGGGAATCATGGATTATTGCTACATGAATAAAGGAAGTTGACGAAAAAAAGTTGAAATCACGTTTATCATAAAGTTTTGTTGTTAGGTTATCAATTTTCTAGTAAAATTTCCAATTATGAAAGAAATGTATCAGACTCTATGGTATCTTTTACTTCGAGTTCAAAAGGACATATACAATCAAAGTAGGAATGAAAATGAATATTATTAATTGATAAAACGTCGTCGATATATCTAAATGTTGAATTAAAGGCCACAGTAAGAGATTTCTTTTTTTCATGTAGAAGTTTTTTTTTTTTTTTATAAATTCTGTTTCGTATGAATATAAAAATAGGTCTGCTAATAACGAGGCGGAATTAGTACCTATGGAAATTCCACCAGATTGTTGGAAGACCTGATCTCCAAAATCTACATAATAATGTCAATCAGAATCTCAAGCATCTTTTACATAAAAACTTCGGAGTACTTGTGTATTCAATCAAAATAATTTTGCAAATGACTAACGACAAGGTAAGTAAATTTGAGAGTTTCTTATTTTTATTGAAAAACCAGCTGTCTATGATTTCAAAATGCCTAGACTTTAGTTTGTCGTGGGGAATGGTTGTATAAAGTGTTGAAAAGTAGTACGTTTTGATGTTATTGATTTTGGTAAAATTTTGATATTTAAAATTTTCAGAAAGTTCCTTAGAGTTTTTAAATTGAAAGAAAACTACAAAAAAAAGAAAGAAATGTAAAGTATAAAAAATAAAATAAAACAAACAAAAAGGAATCAGGAGTCCATGGTTCACAACGCCTACCTGATTTTTCATAGATTGTGGCCCAATCTAGTCCTTGAAGCTATGTTTTGAAGAAACTTGAACTATATCACAATTACTCGCAATAACTTTCTTCAGAAAATGATTTGAAGTAGAAGAACTTTTTTCCTACACATTCTACCTATCTCTTTTAACTTAAACATTTAATTAAACCAATTTGAATTAGGAAGTCAAACAGTTGCAATGATTTTAAAAGGAAAGCATTATGAATTTTAAGGAAAATTGGGCATTTCAAAATTTTTTTGAGTTTTAACCAGAAAACCTAATTACAAAATGATTACATGTCTTCGAGAAATGAAAATTCTCCCTTTATTAATTCTGGTCAAAATCCCATAAATCTTCTTCCGCCCCTAAATGATATATAATTTGTATAAATCTGATGACTTTTTACTGTTTATTTCAGTCATTAATTAAGAACATTATAACCTCCTGTAAATGAATCGCCTGATATTATTTTTTAAGAGAGCAGCATTATAGAGAGTTGGTAAATTTTATAAACTTAGAAGGTGTAAAACCAGAAAAGGGTCAGGGAAGATCACCATCCCTCATTTTAGTTGTTACTTTATACAGTTTATGAAACTTTAATGATATTCTTTTTCCTTCATCCATTGACGCTTCAGATGAAGTGAAGTCTCTATTGATCTAGTAACTAAGTATATGTTAAGATCACCTACAGAGAGAGAGAGAGAGAGCTGGAGATTATTTATACACAGACGCTTTGAACACCACCTTCAATCTTACTGAACGGTCTAGTAGACTTCCATTGTGCAGTTTGGATTGGCAGGACAGACACAAATAAGGTAAAAAAATTCACCACTGAAACAGTTATTAAAGTAAGTTGTTTTTAAGTATTTGTTTACCTTTATAATACAAAAGGTTGTGTAAGTTTGTGGGAATGTTTTAGGGTTGGAATAAAATTCAGAATATATATATATATATATATATATATATATATATATATATATATATATATATATATATATATATATATATATATATATATAGTTCCTGAATTTTATATATTCCTTGAATATTTTATTGCAGTACAGAATGCTTACGGTATTTCATTTACCTAAGAAAGATAAGATTGTCAGCGATAGAAAATTACAAAGTATACATCATTTAATGGCATTTTAGCATATGTAATTGTTTATTCAGTTGTCTTGAATCAATACATTAAATTTTTTGATCAATTATTAGTGAGTAAAAGATTTACTTTGGAGTAAATGTGCCAATCAACTGAGGTTAAACCATCTCCTTACTGTTCTTGGAAGACCAGAACTTTTTATAGGTATGTAAAGTTTTACTTCTCTCGTACAAAACATACTGAATGTACTAATACTTTATCATACCTATAAATGCGTGTAATCAGAATTATCACGAATTATTAAATTTTATTAGAATAGCATGTGTACTTTAATCCCTCTTCAAGGCAAATATCTAATCTCACCTCAGGTCGACTTAAAGATTTCACATTCTATTTGATTATGAATCGTGAAATTTGAGGATTTTTAGGATAAGATATTAATTCAAAATTATTGACCTGGATAAACGTGTCCATAGAAACGTTGATTAATCTCCCTCTGAAATCCTGTGTCTGATTTATGAAGTTAAAAATGATGTTGCGGTGTATACATAATTGTTAATTTAACAAGTTATATCGAATATAACATTTTGATGTTCCTGTGTACAGCTTTCGAACTATAGTGCTTCGAGTCATCTTGGTTGGAGACCATACTTTAATTTTAATATAAAAATAATAAAATATCAATTCATCAAATGTGCTGTAATTTTGATTTCTTTCAGGCTTTTTTATTTTGTCTCTTTCGTAATATCCAAGTTACACATTTTACCCCAGTATATGTTTAGTAAACATTTAGACATTACACAAGTTTGATAAAATCAGTACAACCATGGTAATATACTATATACCAATATATTTATCATGGCTTGAGAATAGAAAACATAATTCGTCTACAAACCATGGGAGATCTTATAGATAAATGTATAAATAATTTATTCATATATATTATCTAACTATTTATCGATATTTAGGCAAAAGTTCTAAAAGTGGAAAGTTTCATTTTTTTTAAATTAAACATTTAAAAAATCTATTGAAAATAATTGCTTCTCTGCAAACATAAACCGAAAAAGATAAAATTATTACATACCTAAGGCAAAAACTATAATAAGACTTCAGTAATTATATCTCTGTGATCTTTGGAGACCAATTCCTCCAACAATCTGTTAGAATTCCCATGGTCACACATTGTTTTCCTTTATTAGCCGATTCGTTCTCATATTCATATGAATCAGAATTTATATAAAAACTTTTACATGAGAAGAAGAAAATACTTGCCGTGGCCTTAATATTCGACATTCAGACGTTTCATCAATTAACAATAGTCACTTCCATTTATATGTCAACTCGATATGTCCGTGTGAAGTCGAAATAAAAGACACCACAGAGTCTGCCACATCCGTTTTATATTTGGATGTTTTACTGACGACAAATGATGAGGGTCAATTAACATTAATTACTAAACTGTATGACAAACGAGATGGCTTCAGCTTTTCCATCGTTAGCTTTCCTTATGTAGTAATATTCTACTATCACCTGCATATGATTTTTATATCTCCAAACTTATGCAATACTCATGGGCATGCTCTGAGAACGATCAATTTTTTGGCCAAAACAGTCTAGTGACAAAGAAGTTGATGATACAGGGATTTCAACAACCTAGCTTAAAATCAGCATTTCGCAAATTCTATGGTCGTTATAATAATTTTTTTTGCAAACACAACCTGTTGTTGGGTCGAATTTTGACTTAACTTCATAATTATTTTCATACTAATTTTAACTACGGATTATTCCGTTTACCTGATCAGTACAGATGGATCACGGCAGGTGTGATCGGTCGACAGGCTTACTCCTCTAGGTACCTGTCTCCTACTCTGAGGTTTATGAAACTGATCTCCTTTTATCTTCATCTTATTTATTGAATACAATTTTATCAAGATTCGTATGAATTACCTAATATAGAAAGATTAAAGGGGTTAATGTGAAGAGACAACCTTAATATTAAGAGAGACAATACATCAAGCAGTGGGAATTTATGAAAATTTATATATACATATATACACTGCTGTTCTCTCCGCTTGAATAAGTGTTACTATCACGCATTTCCAGCATTAATTTAGATATCCTTAATCAACAATTCCATCGTGTCCGACTCTAATGACATCTGATATATCTCCTCTTACATTGCAGGAGAAAAGTCCATTTCCTTATTGTCAGCAATGGGTTGCAGTTCGTCCAGTGTGTCGATACCAGTACACAGACTTAAAAGCAATAAAGATGGCTGTACAACAGAGATCATTGACAACTGGGACTATTTTGATGATAAAAAATATTACCCAGATATAACGGACATGTCGGGGCATCCTGTAACAAATAAGGCATCAAAGTCTGAAAATGTAACTAACGAGAGGAGGGAAGCAGAGGCAACTAACTCTGGGTTAGAATTAAAGGTCTTAAAACAAGGTCAAAATCAAAGGTCAACCAGAAAGTCAAAATCCCAACAGATCAGTGGCACTCAGTTGACTTTACAGGAAGTTGATGAGATTGAATGATGTTGTTTACTTTAAATATATATTATAATAGAAAGGTTGCTATTTATATTCGTAAACTTGATTCATATTCTAAGTATTGTGATTATATTCGATAATTGTTATTCATATTCGTAAACTTGTTATTAATATGCGAAATACGTGTATTGTGATTTATATTCTAAGAATTTGTTAACTTGAGATTTACACTGTAAATTTAGGTTCATAATTGTTATTCATATTCGTAAACGTGTTATTAATAAGCAAAATAGTGAGATTTATACTCGAAGAATTTGTACTTTGTTATTGATTTTCTAAATCTTGTGAATTATGTTTAATACATGTTATTAATGTTCTTTAACTTGTTATTTATATGCAAGACGTGTTAATATTTAAAAAAAATACGGTATCATAAAAATATCTACAGGGATATAAATACATGTACGGGTTAACAGTGTGATTACTGATCATATCTACTACAAAGCGGCTTTAGGGAAGTTCTGATCACGTGTCAACCTTATTTATATCCCGATATTTTACAACGATACCTTATAACTTATGTTGATTTTAACGAATTTTTTGCATATTTTAGTTTTCAACTTTTTTCCAAACATAAACGGTATAAATTGAATATTTTGAACACTTATGACAACAATGTAAAACTTCGTTAACTGATTATGCTTTTTCAATGAATTGTGGTCATGTAAGAAACCTATATTTATGCGGTGACTAACACATTGCTCGAACATTTTTTTATCATTTAAGATTGATTCAAATTAGCCACAAAAAATAAAAGCATTTTAGAGTATTTTCACAAAAAAGACCTCAATGTTTGTTGATTTGGTCCCCCGAGAACAGACAAATCAAAGGGGATGGGATGTTAATCTAAACAACATGAGGAAGCTTCCACATAATTTTATCTTTTATGCATCTGTGAATTATAAATGACACTGTCTTAACATTTTTGTTTTATTTATTTCACCTTGAAAAAGGGAATAGGCCATCAAACAACTTGGCAAAATCAAAATGGAAATATGTTGAATAGGAAAGAAAAGTCCTGATAATTACAACAATTACCAATATTTTAATTATACTAAATACAAGTACATACACGTTATACATTACAGATTTATTTAACATAAATAACTTCATTTTAAGAGTTAAATTATAAAAAAAAAATATCACAGAAGAAAACCTTTCTTGGAACACTGCTGAAGCATAAAACAGGTATTCAAACAATGTTTGTACAACCAAACTTCTATACACTATCTTTTATTTAAGTAAATTACTATCAAGAAATTTCAAGAGCAATTCCAATATACCGGTACATACATTTTTAAAACAGAGGATACTCAATGTTTTGTAGTTGGATATGGAATTTATTTCATCAATGAGACAGGATTTTTTAATATATTTTAAATTTTTCAATTTAATATTTTTACAAGTGCAAAGCACAAGTGAAAAAAAAAATCCTGTCTCACAAGTGAACATTTTGTTTGGTTTTTCTTTTTTGTTATGCAGTTTAATAGGCTATGACATCATAGCTGAGCAGTTGAGAGACGTAATATCTAAGCAAAATATAGACTGAAAAATGTAAACTTGGATATTAACAATTTGGAGAAACTTTGGCAGTTTTAATCATACATGTAAGAATGGTTTATTTACTCTTGCTATTTATAGAAAAAAATTTCTTTATTATAACACTTTCCTGAAGGGAAGAAAAATCTGGAGTTCAGTCATGATTTTTATATCTTCACAGTGAAAATATTTCAATATAGGAAATGTAATAAATATTGATTTATTGAACAGAAAAAATTTCAGTGTATATTACAGTTCAAGATAGAGAGATAGAGGATTAATTTTTATTATTTACCGAAACTCTTCGAATTTTTGTTTCAATTTCATACTTTCTACATGTAAATGTGTAAATATATAGATTCCAGATTGTATTTTCAAATAATTTGAAATATATAACTATACATAAATTACAAAGTTATAAAACTAAAATAATTTACATGCCTATAAATATACTCATTAGAATTTACATCAACTACACTCATCAGTTCTCTTCTTCATAATCATCTTCATAATCATCCTCATCCTCATCGTCTTCAGTCATTTCCTCTGATATTGTAAGTTCTTCCTGAGAGGCAGAGACTAGATCCTCTTTTTCACTGAAGGCTACCACCTTTACAGCCCCATTAGGAGAGGCCACTGAGACATACCCACCTGGAGAGTGGGTGGGGCTCTGGTGGGGTGAACCCCCGGGGGTGAAGCCAGGTGAAGTCTGTGTGCTGTTCAGGGTGGTATTGATCATGAATTCAGATTTACAGAGTTGGTTAACAGCTGCTTCATTAATATCCTCCAACTCCTCAGACACTTCCTTCAAACAATCCTCTAATACTTGATCAGAAACTCTGTAAATCACAAAAAAGGTGATAGCACTTCTCTATAATATTTAAAATCAATCATAATTTCTAAATGAATTTTCATCAAATGAAGATGTTGTTTTCACATTATAATCAATGAAAGCTTGCTTACTCTTCTACTAATTTCCATGGATCAAATTTCCCCTGAATCTGGTGAGATGTTTTCCTCAAATGTCTCTCATATTTCTCCACATAACTGTGGATATTATCCACCACATTTTTAGCCAGAGTTATCTCCACTTTTTTACTGGTGTCTCCTATACTGGCACCCTCCTCCTCCTGTACAACTCTATTCTGTACAAACTTTGGTTCAGGTTTGAATTTTGTAAATATGATTGGCTGGTCTTCCTTGAACTCTTGTTGATACCTGTAATATAATGAAGTTTACCTCACTCTTGCACTACATACATATATGCTCTTCTCATGACAAACAAAAAAATTAAATTTACAAAAAATTCATTCTGAAATTGAAGAGCACTTTTATATAATTTTTCTGCCAAATACATACAAGTTCTTTTGGCCAATTATGCTAGGCCCACTGTTCCTGGTGATTTCCATGGCAACAGGTGCATGTGGCTTAGAAACTTGAGATAATGCTGAAAGATAATTTTTGTGTCACTGAATAACCATGTCCTCTGGTGTACATAATACCTCGTAAACCCCAAAACCTTCACTTAATTTTTATATTTACATTTTAAGCTTTAAGATGTATTTCTTGTGCCTAAATTGAATCAAACTCCATCAACAAGTACATTGTACATGTAATAACAATTAATGTTAATAGTATCTTTTAACTAAGTAAAACAAATTAACTTCTAGTACCAATGGCTACACATAAAAAGAATCTAGGCATGACAATATAATCTGGTAAACATAAAGTGACTGACCAGTTTGTCTTTTGGACCTCAGATTTGATCCTGCTTCCTCAAACTCCAGTGTGGCCCAGCGCCTTCTGATCTCAAACTGCTCTTGCTGAATGATAAAAGACCACATGAGAATATATGTAACTGAACGACACTCTATGAAATGGAAATCTTGCTTCTTTCACAAACTGATTGTTGACTTACTTCCTCAAAACCTTAACATTTTGTTATTATTCATTTCGGTTACACTTTTATTTTCATTGTTACATTGTTAAGACAAGAAAAGAAAAACATTTCAAGACACTGTAAGAAGAAATCTACAATAATGTACTTCTGATGTACACTTGAAGGCTACAGATGTTCTAAATACAAATGTTTTACCTGCACTGAATGTTTTAGAAAGTCTGCCACAATATAATAAAGTTAAATTTTGGCATCTCTAACATAGATATCTCAAATACCATGGATATGTTGAAGTGGTCTGAAGTCCCAACCACTTTTTCTTTATGTATTTTAACCTCAATATCTCGGATCCTCAAATATCTCAGCCCCATGAAGTTCCAGATAACAAGGTTTGACTGTGTGTTTATTTGACATACACCCACATACCTCCATCTGCTCTAGTCTCTGGAACACGTTCTCCAGAGTGGGGTTGTTTTGTAGTCTGATGGCTTCACACCCGGCTCGCTCGGACATTTCTAAATTCTCCAGTTCCTCGGCAGTGTCCCTGATGATGTCATTCAAAATCATCTCAGCGAGAACGTCTCCATGAGCTTCAACCTTCAAAGACAAGAACATCTATTTATAGCACCTTATCCAGATTTTCAATTTGAAACATAGAGAAATAATTCTAAACAATAAATTTAAAATACTTTAAAGTACATAGATCTCAATGCAGTGTTATGTATAGATATTTACAACAGTAATACATGTATATGTAACAAAAAAGCTGTATTTATAAGCTTGTTGTTGCTTTTTATATTGCTTGATACAAAATGTTTATGACTATGAAAGGTTCCCTTTACATTGTTGTATGCCTTGTCTGCTAACTTCTGTCTTGCAGAGACATCTTTTGTGGCTAACAAACGTTCCTGTCTGGCTGCCATTTTCTACAAATAACAGACTATGATTACTTTTCAACTGTAAAAAACAGAAAGTTACTAGCATTACAGGTGCATAGTTATTGTATACATAAAACAGAAAGTTACTGTGAATTACGATGACCCGAGTTATTGCAGATACAAGTACAAGAGGGACTGTATAAATCTGAGTAGCTCAGTCTTATAACATTA
This sequence comes from Saccostrea echinata, assembly GCF_033153115.1. Lineage (NCBI taxonomy): Eukaryota > Metazoa > Mollusca > Bivalvia > Ostreida > Ostreidae > Saccostrea > Saccostrea echinata. Next base: position 62,554,455 of record NW_026889803.1, on the reverse strand, counting down.
AATTTGAAAATAAACAGTTATAAAAATTGATTTTGTGTACCTCAGCCTGTTCCAACAATGGTTTCAGTCTCATTCTGATTGCCATCTCTGCCTCCGTTACTAAACCCTCTGGGGACCTGCTGAACTGACGTCTGTTATGGTTAAAAAAAGAAAGAAAGATATTTTACAAGCAGGATAAAAATATATTTTATAACAATAAATACACTTAAAAAGAAACTATATGTGATTTCTGTGATTTTAAACAACTGTAATGTCCTCACCTTTGTCTGGTGGGAGATCTTCCTCTGTTCTGTAACTCCATGGACTGCAAAAAGTTAGGTATCAAAATTATGAAGTTGTTATATTTAGTTCAAACATATGTTCATACTTGAAATGCCTGAATAGTAGAACATAAAAACTTGTTTACCAAACTATTTAAAATACTGTTCTTACATTGTAGAATTTCATTCATAGGAAAATTTTAACCATTTTATGGACATTATTTTCTCAGGTTTCATCAATCCTTTAAACAATGTAGTATATAAGTATAGTGTTAATATTCAGAATCTCAAAATCTGTCTTACCTGGTTCGGGCTAGAAAAGGCATCAAGGTAGAGGTTTCTGAAAAAAAAATTCTTATGTCTACAAATATGTACAAGAGATACAGAACACTGTACATCTCCAATGGAGATAAAATAATCATTTCCATCACAAACACTTAAAGAGTAAAGTCTTCAAGGTAGTAACTGAAAGTGAGAAGTGGTCATTTTTGTGGTTGTTTCATTCAAATTTGTCTTAGTATCACCCTAACATCATCAACTTTTTATCCTCCATAGCTGAAGAACAAAGTATAAATGAAATAGCAAAAGCTTACTGAATAACACTTTCATCTACGTCCTGTGACAAAATCTTTCGTCGGGCAGACTGTGGACTCTGAGACCGAGTTCTCCTCGTCTGAGTTGGAGTTTTACCTGCAGGTTTCCAGGCTCCATGTAAAGGACTATCTGGACTGATATTGTAACCTCTATAAAAAAATATTACAAACAAAACATTTAAACAATATCCTGAAATTTCACATGATCACAAATAAATCTTTTAGCTAGGTACCTTTACTGGATACCTACCTTGGGGACGGAGGAGCAGAAAACGACCTCTCTAAGACTGTTCCCTGTAAGTAAGGGGTGGTCACTTTGAGCTGGGAGGCCACGGTGGGGTCAGCATAATGTGTCTCTGGCACAGACTTGATCACAGGTTTCTGAGCCTTGTCTCGTTTAGCCTGAGCAAACAAAGGTAAATTCTATTAGTGCTTAAATTACAAATACAATTGTATGAGATAAGTTTTCTTCAATTTCATACCTTAATGGCAATAAAAAGAGAAATCCTATTTTTTGTTTCAAATTATATGAGTGACATTAGTCACTATAATTCCACTATATGATCTACACACTGAATTATTACATATGCTCTAACTTTGTATGAACAATTTACTTGTAATTTTCCTGGGATGATGAGGCTCTTTTTGGGTTTACTTATTGGAATCTCCCAGGCCATTCCAGCATTGCTAGTCTGTTTACCTCCCTCTGTAAGATCAGTGAGGCTCTTCTGTTTATCTCCCTGCATCAATGCTGCTATTCCGGCCTGTAGAGTTGCCCTCCTCTCTGGTGTCAGTGTTCTACCTACAGATGGCAGGCAGAACTTCAGTTATAGACATTCTAAGTTAAATTACAATGCAGGAAGGACATGAAGAGATCTATATCCTCCCTAAAGTTTTGTATTCTATAAGAGATATGTCCAACTAGGGATTTGCAAATAAAGGTATTCTGTAATTTAGTTTGTACAAATGCTTTATGACAAAATAATCAGAACACATAATTCTAACCTTGCTGTGCTCTTTTTGTAACTTTGGCTGGTTTCCTGGTGATCAAAACACCTATTTAACCAAAAATAAAAAACAAAAAAATCAAAAAAATCTACTGTTATGTTCATAACAAGTAGTACAAAATAATGACTTGATACACAATGTATTAGTTTTTATATGTTATCAGTCTACATGTCAGTATATTAGGAGGATGTACCTTTTCTAGCTCTGTTCTCTTTGCCTTTATGTGATACAAATGTTGGTTTGGTTTGATTGACAGGTTTGGGGACTTCAAATGGAGGCCGGGGAGGGGACTTCTGTCGAGAACCACCTTCTGCTTTACCAGAGGTCTGGACTTTTGCACACCAAGCCTTGTTCAACTCCTGCAAAAAAAGGCAAACAATGCTTAAAATTTTAGAACTACATGTAATCATCTTAATTTTATACTTCGAAAGTTCTTTTAAAAAATTCTTGCACTTAAATAACCTTCTTCCACTTAATAAAGTATTTCAATAACAATTTTCAAAATACTATATAATTGTAATATAAATACGCACATCTACTCTGTCCAGCATGGTCAGCAGATCTTGATGGACACTGGACTTGTCATCCACACTAAGCTGGGTGCTCAGAAGTGACATCTGTCTGATTAGGAGGGCTAACTCCTGGTAACTGCTGGGTAGTCCTCTCTGTAGATCTGTGAAGGGTAAGCTGTTTACAAATGACTGGACTGCTCTCACCGCTCCACGGTGGGCTGCGGCCAAACGTGCCATGATCTGGCTCTGTACATTTAATTAAACAAATGAAACTGCCCATTACTTGACATATTATTTCTGCAACTTTTCTTCTATGTTTTAACAATGAACTTTTTTTTTATCACTTCATGCTTATGAAAAGATAATATAGAATGATTGTCTAGATCACATCTCAGAACAACCACTTATTCCAGTGATATTTTATCATTCAATTCATTACCAAATTACTTTTTTTCTTCCAGAATAGAAATTCAAAACAAAACTTTCTCTTACTTTCTTAGTGTGCTTCAGTTTGTCTGGTTCCCCTCTGATTAGCTGGTTCTGAACCTCTCGTACCTGCTGTCTAAGAACATACAGCTGTCTCGCAGCTCGAGTTTGGATCTCTTCACTTCGAACCTGTTTCCTCTCACTGTCCTCCTCGTCTGGGAGATAACCCTTCTTCTTCTTAGACTTGTGTTGAAGAAAATCCATGGACTGCTCTGAATTCAAGAAAAAAAATGTATGCTAATATTTTTTTTTTAAATTACACCACAACATGAATACATTAGAAGCATGATGACAATGTATATACTCATACACCAAAATAGAAAGCCACATTTTTTTACCCTTTAATGTCCATTTTATTTTTGTTAATCTCTTGATTAAATTGTATTCCCAAATACGTGTATAAACAACATTTTTTTTCCTTATATAACTGGTACCGATAAACGGTACCATTCCCAATGCCAAAAAACGTTAGTTTTTCCCAGTTTTGAGACTAAAAATTCCCAATTCCACCGCCAAGCAACAGACTATGAAGACATCATATTTTACTGTACAAGTTGACTACTGTATATACTCGCTTATAGGTCGGTCCGCTTAAGTCAGTTGTATTTTTTAGGTTTATATTAGATGGATTGACCCGCTAAAATACCAGTCTTTTTATAACTCACCTATAAGTCGGACAAAGATTTTTGGACCAAAGTTTAACTCCCAAAAAACTGACTTATAGCTGAGTATATACAGTAATTGTTTCACTTCTGCTTAATTCGAAAGTAGAGATAAGTCGTAATATGCCGGGACCTATGGTGTAGACAGCGTAGTGTCCTACATTTTGAAAAACTGAAAGCTTGAAAATGTGACAACAAGGGACATTGATATGAAAAACAATAAATACTTATTGTTTATTCTTTAAAACACGAAATAATAGGTAATGAGGTTATAATAAACGCAAAATACGTTTCATTTGTTTAAATGACAGGAAGAAAATTCTTTGTTCTACTTCGATGCTATTTTTCCCAATTGAACCAGTATCAGACCCTTTCCCAATGGGTAGAAAAAAATCACTGATAAAATAAAGCAAGCTTTTGGTCCTTATGACACCTCAAACCTTTTAGCTAAGAGATACAGCTCATTAATTTTGTTTGGTGTTCACCTCTTTATATACTCTCATACAGGTTTAGAGCAAAACTAAATAGTTTGTATGTTACCCTTTGATACCCCTTGAATCTTTCAAAGAGAAGTCAATAAATAAAACATATATTTACCCCTCATTGCTCTCTGCTCAATGACCTGTATCTGCTGTAAATAAGATTCCATTTCTCGCTGAAGCCTTTCGATCTCTTTGGCTGGCTGGTCACTTGGAGGAAGCTTTCTTATTGGATAAATTTTTAAGTCTGTGTCTTTTGATGGTGGGGAATTCGATGAAACTAAATAATAATAATTTTAAAAAAGAAAAACATAATTTGATATCAAAATACTCCACTGTTGACCCAAATTGGTTGAATAACTGTTTTATTTTATCAAACCAAAATACAAAAATTTTAGCAAAAATCTTACATTAAATCCTATCTCATAACTCATAAGAGCTGAACTTCAAGCAAAACACTTACATCAATGCATGATTTACAAAAGTGAAATCTTAAGATGATACTCAAGAGATATTATATACCAGGAAAGTTTGGATCTGGTACCCTCCCCTCATACTTTGGTGCTCTGGGTGGGGTCTGTGTTCGAGTTTCTTTTGGTTGGCGATTCCTGTCATGCTCTCGTACTGTTAAAACTCGGTTTTCCTTTTTGGGATCACGCCTTCTTTGATTTTTGTTCCAAAATCTTTGCCCTGGAATTGTCCTTGTCCGAGATGATTTTGGTGATGGAGATCTACTTTTTCCTTTCAGTGCCTGCATTCTCTCTAATTCTCTCTGTTTTTTTATATCTCTCTGGGCCAGTTTCAATGCTATTTCCATTCTATCACTTGACAAGGAACTTGAATTAACCTCTGAAATAATTATAACACAAATAAATAATATTTATTAACAATTTGGAATTCATTCATTATTCAGTATATGTTTCTATTCAGTCTAAAGAAAGACAAATTGATAAAATGTAGTTTAAAATTTAGAGCGATAATTATAGAGTGGAAAAAATACTTAACAGAATGGACAAAGAAATTTTTACCTCGAGTGACGTGAGAAACATTTTGTCGCGGGATAAACACAGACGAAGCTTGTTGTACAACAGGTTTTTCTACGATAATTGCTCCAGGTCGATGGTGACGAAAGGCTAAATTTTCTGTGTATGTTGGGACACCAACGTTGAACTGTAGTTGGTTTTGTTGAAATGCCATAATAAGTCCTTATTACACGTACATGAAGTTAATTCATGTGAAAAAAGACGCACTGTCTCAACTATTCATTTATTCATGCGACCTGCTCCTCGCACAAGTATGAACATGCTGTTGTGAACAATATTCTCGAATGCGATCTCTTTGCGTACTGCCTGCGGTATTGTCTCAGGTGACTACACAATACAAAATCACAAATGCTCAATGTAAGCAAATGTTTTAGAGTGCCATATATTTCCCCCTGATAAAAGGAGAATATAAAGACAAAATCAAAATTTTGAATGTTTTGGTTATGACGGTGACCGCTTATGCTATTTACAAAAATATAATTGGGTATGTCGATCCCGATCAAAAATCTCTTAATTTGGGTGTCCTATTTGCTCAACAATAGTAAACCCCCCCCCCCCCCCCCACAAAAAAAAAGAGCAGTGTTCGATTCTAGTTGAAAAAAAGTTTGAAAATGTCGCCAGAGAGAGAGAGAGAATGAGAGGCTTTATTATCACGTGAATACTAATGTTAATTTTCTCTAAAATATTGTTTATGATAGATTTGAATTTCACATAATTATACATGTACATGTATTTAATGATACAGTCTTTTTTTTTTCTCTGTTTTTGAGAATGTGTTATGAACTTTGAAAATATTTCAAATAAACTAATACATTTCAAAATAAAGCTCTATCTTGGTCAAAGTTCAGTTTTGTTGTGGTGCTCATTGCATCTACCTACCTACCTACCTACCTACCTACCTAAACACTGGTATATTGCACAGACTTCTCCAGAAGTGAAATGCAATTCTAAAATGCTCTTTTGTACTCCTCTTTAGATACACCTTCAGTAAACTGATAAATTACGGATAAAAGTGATGCTTTGCAGTTATATATAGCGTCGTCCAGATAATGTGTTTAAAGGTCAGACGTTACGTTCCTCAATTTTTTCCAGATATTCCAGGAACCTGTCCTCAGATCTTAAATTTTTGGAACAGAAAAATCACAGGGTAATTCATAAAGATATTGAGAGTAAGCTATCTGATGGATAGCAACAAAGCCCTATATACAGACAAAACCGGCCATTAATTTGGAATTAACGCCCGAGGCATTATCCACGTGGAGGTCTCTGATAACAGTTTTAGAACATCTGATTTCGTATTGTTTGTGAAAGTTTTTTTTTTTTTTTTTTTTTTTTTTAATATTTCATTTTACATTTATACATTTTTAATGTAATGCTCTACTTGGAAAAAGAAAGTAGCAACACAAACCCTCCCTATCAAAGGGTATTTCCACGGAGAATTGTGCTCTGAGATGATACATTTGGCAATAACTGGACGCTTTCCATGTTTTGGCATCCACACTTTATTATCAAATTTTTTTGCAGCTGAAAATAATGTACCTATGTTTCATTTCCTGTTACTTTGCTTGAAAGTATTTGATTTTTTCCTCTTTTCAAATAGTCATTATTTTTACTTGCATGAAATCGGACTAGCTTTATGTTTCTCGTTCAGTAAATGAGCAACCGTCTCTTAGAAATCTGCCTGTATCCGAGGTCTCTGGTAAGAATTTTATGAACTATTCCCTTCTGTACGAGCTAAGTCCCTACCTGCTCTATCACCCTGTCTACCTAATTCTTTATTTTCAGTAAGTTTTGGTATTACTAACCATTTCTTGCCTCCCAAGTCGTGCATTATCTTTGACATCCTTTCTCAGTATATTTTTCTACATTTGATTTTTTTTCAGCCACCTGAAAATTGTTCTATATGACGATTGTTGGTCTCTATCTTCCATTCATACTTTTTTAAAAATGTATCCTTTTTTTAAGGTAAGCACCGACCTTATTAGTCTCTTATTTCCGCTGCTGTATTTACTTTTATCTCATGATAGAACAGTAGAGTATCTCGCGTCGGGTAATTTTAAAACTGTACGAAACTTCGATAACAATTCTTTCTCCACAAGGACAATGCAGTAAGTAAGGAATTGATTCAACCGTTACAAGTGTTTGAACTTTGAGGTTATCTACATTTACTTTTTAATGGAGGAATGGCGAGGACAAAACTTTTTGAATGACCCTCGTACATCCATTTTGGGTAAGCAGGTCTGTTATGTCGCGATTTTAAGTACTACATGACGACGTTAAGATGACACAATGAAGCAATAAAGAATATCGCTGTTTGTCCATCTTACCATCGTGATCGCACTATCGCGTCATCGCTATCGTATCATCTCGTCAATGCCATCGTACCATCGCATCGTTGCTCTATCGCCTCATCGTGCCATCACCATTGCGTCATTAACATCGTCCAATTGCATCACCCATCGACGCAAACCTGCGATGCGATAGTGAACTATGTTGCCGTATCCGGATTAAATAAGAATCGGCATCACATATATAAATATCCTTTTGAATGACCAAGGATATAATGAAACAGCCTTATTGAATTTAGTAAAGAATTCGGAATTATTTTTATACCCCTCTTTCCGATTGAAAGGCCCGGGGAGTATAGTGATGGGGTCCATCCTTCCGTACGTCCGTAACACTTACCTGCAACTCCTCCTATACCACTGAATAAAATTTAATCAGACTTTTATAGGATATTTATTACAAAGTGCAATTGTGTACCTCATATTTTATTTTGCAATCGGGCAGATAAATAGGTTACTCATAGCAAAATATGGATACTGTCATTCTTTCTATAACATTGGGGGAACCCATCTCTTATCTGCAACTCCTTTTATACCAGTGAATAAAAAATACGACTTTCACAGAATCTTTCTAACGTAATGTCATTGTGCACCTTTTATTTTTCGATTGGGCAAATACATAGGGTTACCAATAGCATATCAGGGACTTTGTCATTATACTCTTTTGATAGCGGGTGGTTTCATTTTGTTAGTTCAGCACTCATTTTTAGCTCACCTAAGCTGAAAGCTCAAGCGAGTTTTTCTGCACATTTTGTCCGTCGTCCGCCTGTCTGTCAGTCCGTCCGTCTGTAAACTTTTCACATTTTCGGCATCTTCTCAAGAACCACTGGGCCAGTTTCAACCAAACTTGCCACAAAGCCTCCTTGGGTGAAAGGGATTTAAGTTTTTCAAATGAAGTGACACGCCCTCTTTCAAGGGAAGATGATTAAGAAATAGTGAAAATTTGGTGGTATCTTTTAAAAATATTCTTCCAAGGAACCACTGAGCCAAGTAAGTTGAAACTTATGTGAAACTTTCTGTACATATTGTAGATTCAAGTTTGTTCAATTTATGACCCCCGAGGGTTTGATGGGCACACAATGGGGGATCAAAATTTTACATAGGAATATATAGTGGAAAAAAACTTTAAAATCTTCTTCTCAAAAACAGCAAAGCCATCTAAGTCCTATTTATATGACAGCATCCTCAGGTAGTGTAGATTCAAGTTTGTTGAAATCATGACCCTTGCAGGTAGGATGGGTCCAAAACAGGAGATCAATGTTTTATAAGGAATATAGGGGATATATTAATAAAAAATTTTCTTCTCAAGAACAGCAAAGCCATGATTAGTCATATTGATTCAGAAACATCTTCAGGTAGTGTAGATTAAAGTTTGTTCAACTCATGACCCTCGGGGGCTGGGTGGGACCACACTGGGTGATCAAAGTTTTACATAGGAATATATAGGAAAAAAATCTTTAAAAATCTTCTTCTCAAGAACACCAAAGCCATCTTAAGTTTTATTAATATGGAAGCATCCTCAGAGTGTAGATTCAAGTTTGTTGAAATCATGACCACTGCGGGTAGGATGGGGACACAACAGGGGATAAAGTTTTACAAAGGAACATAAGGGACATACAATAATTTTTTTTCTCTCAAGAACAGCAAAGCCTTGATTAGTCATTAATTCAGATTTCAGAAGCATCCTCAGGTAGAGTAGATTCAAGTGTGTTCAAATCATGTTCGTTGGGGTAGGGCGAGGCCTCAATAGAAGATCAAATGTCAGGACCACTTTTATATTCAAATTTTTAGTACTGAAAATACTGTACTGTTTTCTGCTTTTTGCTAGCCAAACTGCTCTGGTTAGCGATGTGGCCCATTGGCCTCTTGTTTCAATTAGTATCCTGGTTGAACTAAGATCGGGGTTTTTGATGGACTGATTTGGTATTTTCTGTCATTTATTCGATGATAAGCTTTCAAGTTCCAAGTTTTGCACATCCTGTCAAAATTTTAGGAAAGCTAATTTCAACCAATCCAAATAATGGTTTGTCCGTTCGTTGTGTAGCATACAGTGATCTCTCCTATAGCTTCAAACGTTTTATTTATTGAATATTGGATACATACATACGTACATCTAGATATAATTGTGCGTATGAAATTTTATTAGGGCTGCGCAATAATATCGATATTATTGATATTCCAGTATATTGCGATTCGTTAACAAAATATATCGTATTGCGATACGTTTTTCCAGTACCGATATACCGGTAAACTACCTGGGCTTTAGATTTCTTTAGTAAAATATGAAATTTAATAGGTTAGAAACATTTTCAATCGTGCCAAGTAGTTCCAAACGGTAATGTTGCTGTTGTTTGGTTGCACTTTGTTCCAAAACTGTAGTGAAATCAACAAGAACATTTTTGTCACAATGTTTTTATGATAGTTTTAGACACGCTTCTTATAGATGAAGGTTGATAAAATAAGAAAAAGAGCATTTTAACTGTCATTGAAAATATTGCCATACATATCGCAATACAGTTAAAAATATTGCAATATATCGCAATACAAAATTCCCAGCCGATACCCAGCCCTAAATTTTATGTATACGTAATCTACTGTTTTCATACTTGTAAAATCTACAAACGTTTGAACATAAGATTTTAAAATCAGTTCTGTAGTTGTTTCCAAATGTTTAAGATTCATATATTATGAAAAACTCTAAGCGTTTGTTTTGAAAAGATACTATATTAACATGGTAAATCTGGTATTGATTTGACCAATTGCTGTACTTTACAAAAAGATTTCAAATTATTTTTCTCATATATATTTCTGTGTAAAATTTTGGACACGTACTGTTACCTTGCAACTCCTCCTGTACCACTGAATGAAATTTAATGAGACGTTCACAGAATCCTTATTACACTAGTGCCATTGTGCACTTCATATTTTTTTTTGTTTCGATCGGACATATATTACAGATAGTTGAGAGTTCCCATATATAGAAAACACAGACACTGCCATTCTTTCTATAAATTGGGGGTACCCATCCCTTATCCGCAACTCCTGAATAAAATTTCATGAGAATTTTACAGAATCTTTATTACATGGTGCACCTCCTCCTTATGTTCTGATCGAACAGACATTTGTTTTCAACTTTCCCATAGCAAAAAATGAACTTTCCAATTATACTCGTATGGGAGTGTAGTCGCCCGCGTAGCGCAGTTATTGGATATTTTGCTCTAGAGGAGTTGATCCTTACGTCGCAGGTTCAGGTTCGAATCCCACCGCTGGACGGGAGACTGGTCCTTCAGATGAGACCGTATAAATCGAGGTCCCGTGTCGCAGTAGATGCTGGCACGAAAAAATGCCTCAGTGCTCAAAGGCCGTAAGCGCACAGCACAGGTCTAAATTTGTAGCCCCTCAACTGACAAGTGGTAGCGTCTCAATATGAGTGAAAAATTCTCGAAGGGACGTTAAAAAACAAATATATGGGAGTGGGGGAGGGGGTATCATCTTTATGAGCTCAGTACTCATTACCTTTAGCCCTTTTATTCTATTAGACTAGTTTTGGTATAAGTGTGTGCTTGATAGTTAAGGCTAAACCAACATGACTCAAATATGAGTAGCATGCTTTTTGCAATTTCTGCTTTCTCTTCAATTATGGATGATGGGAAGTTTTAATATTACAGTGTTACATTATGACACTACACTTCATAAATACCTATCATTTATAAAAAGAAAATAAAAAGATAATGAGTATATGAATACAATAACAAAAAAAAGTTTTCGTTTTGCTGGTTGTTTTTCAACCATGAGATTCAAAACTTGAGTCGGAATTTTCATCCAAAAAGAGCACATTTGACAAAGATAACATGACACAAATATCAACATTTCAAAAAAAAAAATACAAAGTCGAAAGTTGATACAGTATTTGTTTTTAAAAAATGTAAAATATTGCTTTCCTTATGTTTTAATTTGATTGTCTGTGTTTGTCTTTGTTTCGAAAAAGTTTTGATGTTGTTTAGCTTAGTCTCCTTCTCTCTTTAAAAGTCCTATCCATTGACCAAATCTCCTAGATATATCCCGAACATGATCCACCATTAAGCTGAAACACATCGATATCAAAGTAAGACCAAATAGAAGATACAGCGAGCAAATGACCCGTTTGGCAGGACTGGCCCAATTCTCCAGACTGTGTCCGGGTACCACGTCCCCAAAGCCTATCGTACTAAGGGTGATGAAGCAGAAATACCCAGCTTTAAATGGGTTCCAGTTCTCCCACAGGCTAAACAACACAGTGCCCAACAAAATGTAAGCAATGACGAGAACGAAGCACACGTACACTGGGACCCGTGTATCTTTGACCCTCTCAGTGTCCGACATTACGAACTGAGCCTCGTTTTCATCATCCTCTGTTTTCACATTTTGGGGATTCGCAAATAGATATTTTGAAGAGGCATCAGATGTTGTGTTTGTTTCTCTCTTTTCCTTTTTGCATACAAGTCGTTTATAAAGAACCTTGAATGAAATACTAAGCACGTGACCTATATTAGCCAAGCATATCATTGTGAGAGGGATTCCGATGAATGCATACACAATCGTAACCATTCGTCCTAGTATAGTTTTCGGAGTAATATTTCCATATCCTGAAACAACATGATGATGTAATGAATTACATACGTTGAAGATACATTGCTTGATAATGACAGCAAAGAAGTGGAGTAAGATGTGCATGCAAAATGCGAGGACACAGTTGAACGTGGACAAATTTTACTAAAATGAGGCTTTCTATTATACGTTTCCATAATGCTTCCTTGGGACACACTTAAAAGACTTTTTTAAAATATTGTGTGCAAGAGTTTGAAAAAATACAATTTTACACCCTGAAATTACCATCAAATGACCTCAAATCAGGATTGTTGTATGAACAAATTCTGCTTCAAAAGTGTCTTTGACGTTTTTTAACTGCGAAATTGTGAACAAGACATTTACAAATAGAATGTCTGTAATATTGACCTTGTCCAAATGACCTTTAGTAAAAGTCTTTTTAGACACCTTGGTCAAATGCATTCACCTCTGTGTCAAATATTTTGCTTCATAACGATGAATAAGACATACACCCCAAAACCCGGTGACTGCGGTTCTCTTCAAATGACATTGATTAAAAATAACGATACACTCTTTGGTTAACAGCTGCACAAAATTATGCCACGTTTGGGTGTCTTATATATATATATATATATATATATATATATATATATATATATATATATATATATATATATATATATATATATATATATATATATATATATATGTTTTCATTAAGAAATTAAGAACTGGACTTAAATTTCCAGTGATCTTGACTTCGATCAAGTGACTTTGGTTTCAAGTACTAGTGTTGACACGAGGTCAAAAAATAAATGAACTGGCCACTTTTTTTTAAATTCAAAACTTAATTTGCAAACAGATACAGAGACAAATAGACCCCGAAAAACTAACAAAATAATATACAATAAAACTCTATTCATTCCCTTCTATATTTCGAGGACATAACAATTTTGCTTCATTTATATCGATGCTATTGTCCTCATTGTCCCGCGAGATGATTTTTTTGGTAATGAATGAAAGTTTTGATTTTTCCATAAATTTTTATGAAAATGGCAATGTACCGGTACGTCGACTCTGCAAAATCGACAAAAATATAATATGCAATCAACAGTCGATTCAACTAATCATTAAGAAATAAATGGTATGTCAGGAAATAATTTCTTGGAATAAACTGATGACTATCCGGTTCGAAACAAATAGAAGGAAGCTCTAAACCCAAATACAAGCATCAGGTGATGCATAATTAATACGTCAAACAGGCAATGAGTACAAAGTTTGAATTCTTCCTTCTCATCTATCAAACTTGCTATTGTGTGCACACGCAATAACTCCATCTCACTAAACATGTATAAACACTTTTTTTTTTTGCATTTTTCTGCACAAGTATCGAATTTTGTATATGACAAACCTGCAGTTAGACGACATCCAATCAGCACTGCTTACCTATCGTGGTAATCACGGTGACGGAATATAACAAAGCACCGGTAAATGACCACTCTGAAACCCCGGAATAATCCTCCTCCCTGCCATCCCATCCAGCACTAGTGACTGCCACAAATATCTCTGTCTATGAAAGAAAATTAATACACATATACACAAAATTAAAAAAAAAATTAATTTACATTTTTTATGGAGTATGTTCATTTCATGGTGGCTATTTATTAATTGCGGATATCCCTTGCCAAGAAATTAATTACCTCAACATAAAAAGGGGATATGAAGTCTTTTCTAACTCTTTTCTTACAATCATAGAAAAAAAAAGAAAATAGTAAAATTTTAGGACCGTCACCAGTTCTTTTGAAAGGGAGTGCGGGCGAGGGTCTGAAAGGGGTAGTCCCCTTAAGCCAAATATATACACATATAGAGAGAGAGAGAGATACCAAAATATTTTTTCGAAAAATAAGTGAACGAAATATAGCAACATTAAACATATGAATATAATCAATTCATTTCGTATCAAAAGTAATATTTAAGATTTTTTCTAAGAAGGAGGAGCGCTCGCACGCAAAACACCCTCCATTAACGACCTTGAATTTCAATAATCTACAAAAATTGCATGCATAACTTTGATTTGATTCCAAGAACTTCCATAAGCACTATAGATCATTGCGTTTGCAAATTTTCCACCGCTGACTGCTCTTCGTAATACTTTGATTTTCATGAAACCATGAGGCATTTGATTAGATGTCAACCTTCATAAAGAGTTTTAAAGTGAAAACTTTAAACTACTCCTAGTAATACATTGTAGCTGCGTTACAAACATACGTTAGGCACGGAATTTTTACAGCAATGCTACTAATGACTAGTTTCTCTTGAGTGAGCTACAGTTCAAAGGATGTGAAACAGCATACAAAAATGAAGTATAATGAACTTTTAGGTTTAGTCCTCACTATAAACATACTAAATAATAAACAAACCTGGAAGTCCACGAGTACCTTTTCAACAGCTCTGGACCAGTTCTGCCTTTCGAACACGAATAAATTTTCATTCAACCACCAGAGACGCTGAAGAGTTTTGTTCCTTATATCTTTGACCAATACACGATTTAATTCCTCTTTTGGTTCTTCTAGGGCTCCGAATATTGCAGCTCCCAGAAGTGCATACCCGACCACAAGACACACGATGCCAATCTGGGAGAAACAAAACACAACTAGTTTCTTGAAGAACCAGCAGCATTTTTTGCGACATTCGTAACAGGAATTGGTCCAGCGCCGCCTATGCCGTTCGCTTTCTGACATAACCACAAGTTAAACAAATAAAATTGAAAAACAGTTAGATACAAACAGCTTCCGTTAGATTAGAGGTTGATACATTTTTGCTCATTTAGTTGAAATGACAAATGATCGCTTAATATCAAAGGCCTCGTTTACAATGTGACACTCTGATCTGTCTCGCGACTTCAAACGTTATCATTATCAATATTGGAGGATGAGATATCATCTAGCTTTTTTGACGCCACTATTCCCTATGCGAAGTTAAAAGGTCTGTTGAACCTAGTGAGAAATTTGGTACTTTTATAAGCGCAAAGTGAATCGCTTGGTACATGGAATGATGGAAGTCGTTGATATGATGCGACAAGTTCGGATATTGCTCTAATTCATATTTCATGCATAAATAGATCATCCATTTAAAATCATCTAATTTTGTCAAAATATTGTCTTCTAACCTTTGTCCTAATTTAAAAACTTACGCCTTTTCGTCAACTCGCCAAGAAAATATTAATACGTGTCGGGGTACATTTAACTACAGAATTCATCTATTATTTGCTTAGAACTATCAGTTTTGATTGGAACCAACAAAATACAAAAGACTTGAAATGTACGATAATAACAAAGTTCAATAACAATCATAGATTCTTCCCCAAAGCAATCATTTTGTATTTATTATTAACAAGTCCAACATGTCTCTGCAATTTCTTTTGCCTGCCATTACACAAAATATCAATAATGCAGCCACCTAGTATCAAAAGATCCCCTCCACGGTGCTTAGTTCAGTACACTCTAGAGGTCTGAGATAAATTAGACTGATTGATAGATCTGGTCTGTGCAACAATGTGCATTAGTTGACAACACAAAGGGAATAAAGCAAATGGTTTTCCGCAAAACAGTTTTAAAGTAATTGCGCGATGTTAACAATGGAAGAGGAAGTCTTTTAGTACAAAAAAAAAATGTAAATATTTTTAAAAATGGAGAAAAATATATGTTTCCTGGATCTGACTAAAGGTTTTACTCAAGAAAAAGCAGAATGACGAGAAATCATTTCCAGTGCCTTAGTCACAACTAACATGTCAAATAAAGTCCGGCATCATATGAATTCGCTACAATTTTCTAGGCATAACAGGCGAAGTATCCATCACTCTAAGCTTTAACCCAACACTCCAGAAACGTTGAAGCATCCATCTCTCTGAGCATTACAAACCACAAACGGCGAAGTCTGGATTAACTCAACACTCCAAAAAGGAGAAGCATACAATTCTCCAAGTATTAACCAAAATAAACTAAAAGAAAACAACAAAACACAAGTTAAATTGATGCAAAGCATCAAATCGGCTGCAAAAATATATTTTATTTTGAAGAATTTCCACAAGAAAGAGTCCAAAGAAAAAATCCAAATAGAAAAAGTATATGATACATTTTTACACTTGCTTTACTTTTCTGTGCATTTTTTACACTAGTTTTCAATGATCAATTCTTAAATATTTATGCAAATAAAACTAAATTCATTAATATGAAAATCGGACTGCAATAGTGTAATATCATCAAAGTATTTGATTCAAGGAAAAATGTAACAAATATCTAAAATAATTGATTATTTATGTCTGAATGCTGAGAAAAAGGACACAAGCTTCACGTGCTGATACCCTTGATTTTTGTCACGTGGTAATGCCGATCAGTGTTGTGATAGATATGCAGAAGTGCAGAAAAAATTTCATTGTTTCACTTGCAACGGCAGTGTTAATTTAAAACCAAATTCAGTTCTTATTCCAATTTATTAATTATTTTAGGCACTATAATTCATATCCGGAAACTCAATACGTTTTCTTTTTATATCTTACGCACGCCCATGTAAGGGAGCAGTTCATGAAACAACTTTTTGTAAAATCATTATATTAATAAATATCTGACGAGAAATGAAAAACAAATTGAAACATAATAACAAGTATTTAGATTTAGTTGTAAACAAATTTTTAAGGCTTTTATTCGTAACTTTTATGTTTGTTATCAATAAGGAATTATTTCAACGAAGTAATTAAAAAAACAACGTCTCATTTCCCCATGTGCACATTCTAACACAACCACAAATAGATCGGCCGCTTCTGTGGCCGATAATAAAACTGTCTAATGATTAAACCCAAAAACTCAACAACAACAAAAATTCGGCACTCAGCTCTTTGAGGATAAACGCAACACTCCAAAAAAATGAAGCAAACAACTTCCGTATACATCGGGTTAATTTGGTGTCGGTAATATTTGGCGAATTTGATATCTAAAATTGACATTTTATATTTTGGTGGATTTCATTTGGAAGAAAAATTAATAAATGGAAGTATTTTCAAGTCCTTTTTTAAAATTATATACTTTACTCTTAATAAATCAAAGTCTACAGGTAATGATGACGTCAAGTTTTCATCCACGCGTGTTAGTCCTATTTGTGTTAATAATACCTACCTGGGTCATAGGCGCTTGGGTCAAGGGTAATGTATATTTTCTATATAATGTATTGTCGAGGAAATTCGAACAAAATTCGTAACATTTTTTAAAGCACACAATGGTTTTTTTGTAAATCTTTCTGCTTGATATAAGCTAGACTGCCACAGAAATTTGATATTATGCACGTTTTAAGAATAAAATATCCCAACGGTATACTAAAAAGAAACTTTATAGTATACAGTTGGGATATGTCATTTATAGTCACTTATAGACGCACCATTGTCGCCCGCGTGGCGCAGTGGTTAGAGCGTTCGCTCTAGAGTCGCGGAGTAAGGAATTGATCCTTACGTCGCGGGTTCGAATCCCACTGTGGGACGTGGAGACCGGTCCTTCGGATGAGACGTATAAACCGAGGTCCCGTGTCGCAGTAGGTGCTGGCATGAAAAAGATCCCTCACTGCTCCATGGCCCAAAGTGCCGAGTATAGGTCAAAATTTGTAGCTCTCCACCGGCAAGTGGTGGCGTCTCCATATGAGTGAAAAATTCTCGAGAGGGACGTTAAACAATAAACAAACAAACAAACAAAATAGACGCACCATTTGATTATTTAGAAAATTGATCATTTAGTGGACTCGAAGCGTTAGAAAAAAGATAATACATTATTTATAAAAATAATATAGAAAAGTTATTGACTAATGACCGTTTGCATTGTTTTATAATACAATAAGACACACCGTCAACAGGAAACAAATTATAAAACGTACCATATTTATTCAATAATACCTAAAATACTTTACAAACGTTATTTTGTTTATATATCTTTATTTAGGTACGTATACACTGAAGTTTTCTTCTTTAAATTTTATGACCATGACAATTTTATGTGCACTTTAAATAACTACTTTAGAGCAACTGTAAATTTCTTTAAAAAAAAAAAACTGAATGAAAATGATATTAGAACATCTATTGATGCATGTGAATATATTTATATGAACTCTTAATATCTTGAAAATGTTCCAGTGGTCTTTAAGTGATTTATTATATTGCTTTATATTAAACATGAAATATTTTAACTATTTATTTTCTAAAACACCTTTTATGGTTTTGTGAAACACTGATGCCCCCGAATGGCAACTCATATCAAAGGTTAAACTTTCTCGAATACAAATCAAATATGTTGGTACCCAAAGTAAGGTCTTGTCTCGAGGAATATACCTTTGAAATATGAAAATCGTAGCAGCAACCATTCAATAGATATGGAAAAGGTTAAAGTTTTTCAAAAGTAAGTCAAACATCAAGGTCAAGTTCAAATGGTCAAAATTAATAGTGCCCAAGGAAAGGCCTTCTAACAAGAAATACACATGTGAAATATGAAAGCCCTGGCACCAACCGTTCAAAAGTTATGGCCAAAGTCAAAGGCTTTCAAAAGTAGGTCAAACTACAAGGTGAAAGGGTCAAAGTTGTTGGTATCAGGTCTTGTCACAACGATTACATATGTGAAGTATGAAAGCCCTAGCACCAATCATTCAAAAGTTAGGACCAAGGTTAAAGTTTTGCAAAATTATGTCAAACTCCAAGGTCAAGGTCAAAGGGTCAGATTTTATGGTAACCAAAGTAAGGTTTTGTCACAAGGAATACACATGTGAAATATGAAAGCCATAGCTCCAACCAATCAAAAGTTATAGGCAATGTTAAAGTTTTTGCGGACAAACAGACAGATAGACAGACAGACGGACGGACGGACAGGGCAAAAACTATATGCCCCCGAATCTTCGATTACGTGGGCATAAAAAGAGTATTAATAGAAATTTATTACTTAGCCGGCAGAGTTCTGAATGAATGAATGAATTAGTATCTTTGAATACGGCAAGGTGGATTGTCACATATATATCAAACTTCCTAGTTCCAGCCATAACAATCGTTATGGACACGGTATCTGGATAAGCAGATTCAAGTTCCTAACTCTTAGTGGATGCCCTGGCGTGACGTCATATCGACTAGAATAATAAAATAGATCTTTGATTACATCATTTGCTTAATCGTCCAGTAGTCTAAAAGTGAAAAAAAGCGAAGATAACGAATATTGATCAAAAAATTTATGAACAATACAAATCTGTAAACAGGGCATAAAACACGAACCTCTGAAAATTCCAAAGGTATCAGGTGTCATCAGGTCACACCCACAGCCCTAGGTATTGATCAGGTAAATACTGCACTCAAAGAACTACGCACGGTAACTCCCGATTCCCGCCTACATTTTACAAGCATTTAATTCAATATTGATGACAATTTGGCCATAAAATCTTTGTTTAATACAAAGAACAGTTCAATGGTAATTGATTAATTATTTTAATTCCAGTGCTAAATAGTAAAATATCCCTAATTCCAGCTCTTGAAATATGGGGGGTAGACGATATTTTCCACTGAAATCGGGCTATAAAGCATCACCATATTCTGAAATAGTCTTGGATATGAATAAATGTTTCTTAAATCTTTTCTTATGTTTTATGCATATAAAATTACGCATATATATATTAATAAAATATAATGTTGCAGTTGTAAAGCACTTGGAAATTGCTGAAAAAATAAGCATTTTTGTCGTTTTTTGTATATAAACATATGTCCCCCCCCCCCCCCCGTGAAACACAAAAAGGTTTGGTATGAATTGAATTTTTGTTACACGGGGGGGGGGGGGGAGGGAGGGAGATGTTTTAAAAATATTTTCCGTTTTCCGTTGACTTCTATAGTGAAAAACACGAGTTTTACTAAAATTTTAGAGTTTTCTCTCGTTGTTTTCCCAAAGAAGTAATGTTTTATGAAAATCCATATAAATATCAATATAAATATCAAAAATCATTCGAATATCTTAACCTTCGAAAATTGACCTGGAGGTAGGCGGGAGAACAATACTATCGTTCGCAGTTCTTTAGTACAAATACAAAGGACTAACAATTGATATGAAACATGTCAGCCAAAATACGACCCAATGATAGGTTATAATTGCTAACAAGGTCATTATAACGACGAAAGAATTTAAGAAATGCTGACTTTTAACGAGGTTGTTGAAATCCCTGTTACATCAACTTATCTGTCAGGTGCTTGCCTCGGATTAAAAAATTGTTCGTACTCAGAGCATGCTCTTGAGTATCGGATAAGTTGGGGGACATAAATACCATACGCAGGTAATAGTGGAATATTACTACATAAATAAGGAAAATGACGATGGAAAAGCTGAAGTCATCTCGTTTATCTTACAATTTCGTTGTTAGTTGGCCATTATTGTCTATATCCAGTAAATTATCCAAATATGAAACAGATGTAGCAGGCTCTTTGGTGTTTTTTTTTATTTCGAGTTCACTGGGATATATCAAGTCGACATATGAATGGAAGTCACTACAGTACTGTTAAACGATAAAATGATATATCTGAATGTAGAGTTGAAGGGCACAGCAAGTAGTTTCTTCTTCTAATGCAAAAGTATTTTTAAATAAATTCTGCTTCATAGGAATATATTTACATTTCAAATTTCTTTGTCCGAGATAAAACTACAGATCATTAAAACCTTTACTTCTTCATAAGGCTCTTAGTTAATCGATAGGCGTTGTAAAAAAAATCACGGGCGGAGCGAGAAAGAGAATTGGGCGGGGTTAGGATCGAGCACGTGAACGGAATCATGTAAATATAAGGAATAACTGTCAGTTTTTTGTTCTATGATGATGATAAGCGATTGGCTTGCTTGGTTATTTTATGCATAAACACCTTCGGCGTTTATGCAAATTATCACGCAAGCCAATCACTTGATCACACCATAAAACCAAAAATAAAAATAGACAGTTATTCCTTAAATAAAAGCAGGTCGGCTAATAAAGGAGCATAATTATTGCCCATCGAAATTCCAACAATTTGTTGGAAGACCTGGTCTCCGAATACTTCATTAATGTAGTCAGTGAGAACTCCAGCATCCTTTTGATATCAACTTCAGAGTACTTGTGTGTAGAAGCAGAGTGATTTTTAACAAAGTAATTTTATAGATAACCAATCAGAAGATATGGAAATTTCTGAGTTCCGTTTTTATTGAGGAAGCAGTTGTCTTTGATGTTAAACAACGTATTCCTTCATTTATTGCAATAATTTTGATGGTTTTGGTCCCACCCTTCAGGAGCAAGGGCCATAAAATTTGTCTGCCTTTGTCCTTAGATGCTTTATATACAAAAATTAGTTGATATTGGTTCAGTAAATTCAGAGTGGAAACTGAAAATGTTCAAAAGTTTACAATCGACAATGAACAGTGACAGAAAAGAATAGCAGTGCGTAGCATAGCAATATGACATCAGATTGACCTCAGTGACATAAAAATGATTTTGTGGTATACCGGTACCACATCACCAGAAATGATGTCTCCAGCTGGACTGTTGAAATGTTGAAATAGGATTTACAGCAAAGTTTACCTCATTGAGGGTTGTTCTTGTAGGAATCAAGGAATTCCAGTTTTGATAGTTGAATCTTGTTTAATACTAAGTTACAACATACATTTCAGTAATATTTAAAAAATATTCAAACAGTAAAATTTTTCATTTATGTCATTTTAAAAAATCTCTCAAGCCCTGATATTGAAAGAGATTTAATATTTCAATAAATCAGTAATGTTATTTTTTATCTAGAGTAATAATAACACATGTTCCGAAGGAGACCACATCTGTTTTTCGTTATAAAATTATCTTTCAGTAGATAATCTTCCTTATCATGCGATAAAGTATTTCTAACGTATAAGTTTCTTCAATATTATTAATAGATGTTAAAACATCAAGCGGAGGATTCGTGATTTAACTGTTAAGAATGGGGCGCAAACTTTTACAAGTTTAAATGACAATAGAGCTCACAAAAATTTAATGTGAGTTTTATCAAGACTTTCTTAATGGGTTGTTGGGGTGTGCCCCCGCAAAAATCTGCCACTGACCTGCTTTGTTGGACATTAACTGGAGGTCTTGACTCTTGGGGGAGGGGAGACGTCTCCGAAAATTTTTCGTTTTATTCATATATTCAGAGATACGATATCAAAATTCCATTTTATGAACGTAGTTTCTCCGTAAACTAATATTTTAAAACCCTTAAGATTTTTAACATATTTCTTTTTTTCTGATTTAAAGAAGGAATAGTTGTCTTCACTCTGTGTAGTATCGGATATGAACTTGGAAAAAATATTTTAAATACAATTATTTGTTAGACTTTGAATGAGGGAGGGACAGGTGCCTAAATAGATTGACAATTCTTAATATTCGTGCTTAGACAATTTTGACTCTGGAGTGGGGGATGCTGAAATTACACTTACTTGCACAGACCTGATATTATACTGTTGAACATATGTGCTATTTTGTTTATCTTGAGAGGGAGATAATAGTTTTGATTAAAAAAGAATAACAAAAATATTCCTACATAAAATTTAGAACCTGTGGCCCAACGTGTAAAGGATATTGAAATCCCATCTTCACTATTTAAGATACCTACATTTGATAATTTGTAGGATGTAGATAATTTTCTGTAAGATTTTTTCCTGTTTGTTTATATATAAAACTTTGAACTCCTTTCTGCCCGACCAACCATTCTTTTTTTTTATCGTTATTTCCACTACATGAAAATGTTTGTATAGAAAACTTCAAATATTTTTTTTTCTGCATGGGGTCATGATTTGTTTATGTGATTTTAAAAATAAAACTATTTTCGCTATATGTCTTAATGTTCAGTTTACCTAATCAATACAAAGGTTCAAGGCTGGTGTGACCTGTCAACGAGGGATGCTTACTTCTCCTAGGCACCTGATCCCACCTCTGGAATTTCCAGGGGTCCGTGTTTATGCCCTGGTCTCAGATTTGTACTTTTTGTAGATTTTTTCTGAGACCGATTACTTTTGGTTATCTTCACCCTTTTTCATTACTTTCCCTTAACATAAGACATGCCCAATTGTTTGAAGAGAGTTTAATTATTGCTACCAAATTTTGTTTTTTGTCAGGTTTGGTTAAAACTGGCCTGAAGTTCTGAAGAAAGTTAGGATACAGAGGACACTCCGACGACGAGGAAAATTCTTTGAAGCCCAGGAGAGCCATTAATAAGTAAAGCACTATCACAGATAAGTTTATTGTGAACAGTTTCTAACAAGTTAACATCTAAATGTGTATCATAAAAGTGGTAAAAGCTATGTTGCTAAGTACACACTAACCCTATTTGTTTAAATAAAAGAGTCCACAATGGAGCGTTCTTTCTATAATACCAAAGATTAATTTGCCAACATCGTCTGTCTTTAACTACTTTCTTATAGAACTAAAATGATTTAAAATTACAGTTTTGACAACTAATTCTTTGATGATTTTTGTAAATATATCATCTGTATGACGAGTCTTAAAGCAGACGATATTGATCACGTGACAATCCATATACTGGTCACGACAGAGGCAGATGAATATAAAATATATCATAAATATATGGAATATATTATCTAAAATATCACATCTATTAAAATAACAATTTAAACTCTTTCCTTCAAAATAAACTTTGGATGAAAATTTGCATAGCTGTGTACAAATATACATTGGAAGATATTGAACTAATTTTCAAGGTTGTAACAAAACACACTGGATGGAGAACGGTTCTATTCATCCCCTTTGTTGTTTGTATGGACAGGAATCGGTGTATGGTTTGGCACAAGTTTTACACGGAGAGAACATTGGCCTGCAGTCAAATGGAAAAACTACTAGCATTGTGCTATGTCTAGGGTACATTTTGTCAGAGTACTAAATGAGTATTTGTCAATGCCGATCTACTATGCTTATATAAATATGACTGTACGTTCAGGCGCTACATACATTGTTACTCTATTAAACAACAACATAATTTACGAAAATCTGAAAGTATTCCCTTGGCTCCTCTTCTATCAACGATGCTTAGAACACTAAAACATAATAAAAACTACTCTAGGCGAAGCCTTTATCATGGAGACGTGATACTGCCCTCTGGACTAAAGTAATTCTCGTCGATGCTACTACTGTAGGTTAGAACTGGGCATGCTCCTCCTCCTCCGCCGCCTGAGTTCATTACCATCACCCCTTGTGTCGACGGTCGGTTAGTGGTCGGTCGGGAAGAGACTTCGATTTTTGGACGTTCGCGACGCCTTCTATGTCTTCTTGCAGTAGTAGGAGACATTGGTTCTCCATGGGAGTTCGTCTCGCCATTGGCGTTATTCTCGTCACGTGAGGACGATCTTGGAATTGGCTGTATCCCAGATACACTCTGTAAGCTGCGTGATCGTGTGTTGACCCCTTTGTCTTGAAAATCGACTTTGTCCGTCTCTACTGACTTGTCAGTAGTCTCGCCATTGGTTCCAGCTCCGAAAACATCCGTTTGTACATATATCTCTACGAAAGTAGGCTTCTCTGGATCCGAAACGTCTTCCGTTTGTGTCGAAAATGTACGGTAAAATTTTGGAGGATCGGCGGGGACATTTCTTTGTGATCCTATACTTGCAAACGTTCTCTGGTTGCGAATTTTCCCTTGCTGTGAGTTATCTGCGTCTTCTAAGCTTCCCATGTCTAACCCTCCTGGAATAAATATGATATTCTTCTCCACAGTTTTTGGCAATTCTCGCAATTCAATCTCTGATAATCCAGACAATTTTTCTTGAACTTGCTTTTTGAGAAGCAAAAGTTCTATGTCTTTGCCTCTTAAAACCAATTCAGTTAGACTACACGTGCTCTTTAAGCTATCCACATTTGTCTGCATATCGTTTCTTTTTGAGACATAATCCATGACGTCTGATCCATAGATCTCGTGTAAATCATCGATCAATTTCTTTTCCTTCGTTCGAATATCAGCAATGAATTGGATAGCGGTGTCTCTAACCTTTTGTTCCGTACTACGAATGACGGTTTCACATTTAGACAAAGCTTCTAGCTGAGTGTCGTATGTAGCAATTTTTTCCTTGCAGTCGTCGAGAAGATACTGAATATTCTCCTTGTACTTAACAACTGCCTCCGAAAACTGAGTGATTTCGTGATCCTTATGTTCATTGAACGTACAGAGAACACAGATGCAAGCCTCGCAAGGTTCGCAGTAAAAACGAACAACCTCCTCCGAATGTTCTTTGCATTCAATATCTTTTTCAATCTCTACATCAAAAATGCTGTGATTTTTCGTGACTTTCGTTTCTTTGTGCATTTCTACACATTGTTTACAGAGTAGCTTGTTGCAATCTAAACATTTTGAAGTCGCTTCTCTGTGCTTTCTGTTGACAAGCTTGCAGATGTCACAGAATGGAAATTTGGAAGGTCTTTGTCGCTGAACAAGCTCTGACAAACTCGAAACAAGGAAGTTGTCCGGAAGTTTCTTGACGCCACCTAGTGGTAGTTGTGTTCTTTTGCGACATAGTGGACATGTAAATTCTCGGTAGTCGCTATACTTCTTATAGGTGCATTCATTCATGATATGGTTATCGATGCACTGTTCGCAGAAAGTATGCAGACAGTCGAGGCATTTTGGGTTCTTGTAGCATTCCAAACAAATCTTGCATGTAAGAAATTCGTCGTTAATTTCCTGCGCAAGCTTGTTACCCCCGGGGGTGGAAGTTGAAGTGGTGGCGGTGGTGGTGGTCGAGGCGGACATTGCGGCGGCGTTTATTTGGTTAATGTCAATGGCGGTAGTGTGGTAGCGCTCTCTTTCTTGTCTTCGACGATACCTGCAGAAAAAAGGAAAGGACACTTTAATTTTTAGTAAAGAAATTTGCATATGTATATAGATCCTCCTGCATATCCAAAGATATTATGTATCAGACATATTGTATAAGAGCATTTTAGAATCCGTCAATCAATTTTCAATGCAACGTATATTTAAATTAAACTATTTACGTATTGGCATAGTTATATGTCAAAGAGATGTGATCTCTTTTCCTTTTACATATACCGATTCGAAACCATACCTTTTAGAAAATTAAAATTAAAAGAGCAATGCTTTGTTCAATATCACAGGCTAACTCTTTGGAGAAATACGAAACATTCTTTTCATTTTACGCAACCACTGACATGCAAGACATGGCACCTGTGAGACTATTCAAAAGTTTTCAGGTAGTGTCAATATAACATTGACACGAGCCACAGCATTTAGGCGGCCGATTACGGGGTTAATTATAATGTGTACGTTTATGAAACAATTAAGCCAACACAGGACTTCTTGATTGTACAAGTATCTGTAAGCATAATGAAGTATCTATAAGCATAATGAAATCAATGGATATAAGGTCTCTCTATCTTTCTCTCTCTCACACACAATAAAACGATAAATTTGCTCGGATGGCTATTTGAAAGAAAGTGTACTCCAGCTATATATTTGTTAATCCAGGCTAGTTGAAGCATGTTGAGCATCGTTAATCAAGAAGTCTTATAAAGGCATCTGCCTGCATGATAATTAATCGTCTGCTTGTAACTACAAATAGCAACCGGAAGCAATATGTTTCTGTTGGAATAAAATTCTTGTTAATAGTTTTGTACAAATGTATGATTAAATTTTAAATGTTGCGGTGTATTTGCGACACAAATTCCGTTTTCATATATTTTCCAAATAATACAGACGTAGTTGAAGATCATGCTTTTGCACATTTTAACTTCTGTTCTCTTTTATAACTTTCATTTTTCTATAGTAAATTACAAACAAAATACACTCATAGATGAACATCATGTTTTTGTATATCTAGACTTATACCCACTCATTCCCTACTACGAAATATTGATAATATTAAATAAGTTGGTTAAATAGTATTATGAATTGGTTATAAGGGGGTAAAGAGAGAAAAAGAGAAGTGGATATTGCATATAACATCAGATCTTATTTTCTTCAAGATAGGATGAGCTTTTTTATAAACGGTGCGTGTAATGTTATCTTCCAGTCGGTAGCCTTTTTGTTTCTAAACATATTATTACAAATAAAAAAATATCATAGAAAAAAAAGACCAATCAGGCAATATTCTATCATTAATTAACACAGGATTATCATTAATCTCCACAATGTGGTCATTACGAACACGTGAGTGTAAAACTAGCAGCTGAGAGCGTGGCAATTATCTAAATATCAGCAGGGGGTTATCTCCTGTGCTTACGTCACAGTCGTGTTCTATGTCATATATCACATAAGAGGAAAACGACTCGAATAAACTGAAATCTTACTGAAAGAAAAATTCATTCAGAAAGAGTTTTGTCTGCACGAACGAAAGACCTGCAGGTCTTACAGTTATTACCATAACACCTGGTAATAATAACTTATTGTTTCTATTTCGGTCATACTTATAACAGAGGAATTCCGACAAAAGTAAACCGTAAGACAGAATATGAGTTATTAAAGCATGGAGTCTGTGATAATTTACTGTGGAAATATTTTGTTCACGAAATGAGTTACTAAGTTCCCGTTTCAAGTCCTAATAGTTAGTAAAAAAGAAATAAAACATGAAAGACAATTATAAGCCCTTACCTAGAAATGCAATGATCAAAAGAATTCCAAAACCACAGATATTTCAATTGCTCGTGAACAATAAGAACAAGCTAAAACAGTTATACTGAACACGAAGCATTCAGTATTCTTATAATCAAGGCAATCCTACCCACAAAATTCCTTAATGACATAACACTGTTAATCATCCACCGCTGAAGCAGCGGCGGGAAAAAGATAATCTTTTCATCTACATTAGATACATATCTTGATTCAATTTAAGCAGTGTATATACACACGATAACAACTTTCTGGTCAGAAAATAAAATTATGTGCATGGTTGTACGGAGAGTGCCTAAAGTTTTAGCTTAAGTGGCTTAGAATATTGTATGAATGTGAAATCAACAGAAAAGATGAAGAAATGGAGTGTGCTTTCGACAAAGCGAGATGACTAATGATGCTCACGTCATAACCCAGAAATGCCAAGAAAATAAACTAAATCTAAAAAAGACGTAAAATAAACTGTGGGTGGAAGAAAAATATATCTAAAACTATCCTCGTATGTATCACTAGGCAATGCCTTGAATAATGCTGTCACTTAGTGAAGCTCTACATAAATACCTTAATATGCCAAGAAAAGACATTCTTGTAAAATTTCCCTTTGTGAAACTTCGCACCTTGTATCCAGAACAAAATGTTACAGAGAAATTTTATCAAAACGCCTTGGTAACCAACTGAGGTAAAACAACCCAGGCACAAATAGAGATATGATAACAGGGCAGAAAATGCATAAACTTATTGAAATAGAATACATGACTGCGATTTGGCAGCCACACTTCAATAGTTTTTAAATAGGTTTTTTTCCAGTCTTTATATTTTAAAATAAAATTTCCTTCGTGTCGTAACCAAACTAACTTTTATATTTCGGTGATCTCAAATAAAGAACCTTACATATCATTGTACTTAAAATGGATTAAATACTTTAATGAAGGTAATTTTGACGAATTCTGAAACCCAGTTGCAGAGAAAACAGGGTCATTAAACAAGGCGCCACATGGTCGAGTAAAAAATCACTAACCTTTTCTTTCCGAGCTTCTCAATAACAGCCGAATCGTCCATACCAGACTTAGAGAGGCAACAACGATAGATAACCGTTAATGTGAAAGGAAACTTCAAAGAGCTCGAAAATCCAACAAAGACCTGCTATCGTAATAACAAAGCGCCAAAGAAACCCATCAGTGCAAATGTGATTCAGCTACCCGCCGCCATTTTGGATGGTGAAAGATTTGAACAAAATGGCGGTTGAACAGTGAACAGACATAGAATTGCTAGCTGCAAAACAGCAGATGTTTCACGATAGGAACTCAGCTAGGAGGAATACACAAGTGAGCTATCTTCACTACTTATGCGTTCGGTCTCGGGAACTGGCTCTCAGTGGGTCATAAAATAAAAAAATCCTTATCTCTGGATTCCGTCTATCAAATCTTGTCCGTAATTATATTCATTCATTTGCATAATATAAACAGGTATACACATGTGCAAGATGCCACAATTCCGGGCTAGCTACAATTATTGTCACCTTTATTCATTGTCTACCAGTCATAACATATGGTTATGTTTAGAAGCTGAGGCATAGTAGATATTTTCCAATTCATATCAATGAGCACTGCATCTGCAACTTGTTTGTAAAACGCACAGACTTGCATATTCTGTTGTAAATTTTGTAATTGATCGTTTAATTATATATACTTATTGGTTAAAATAATACTGTTTGGATGTTCAGATACGCACAAGTTTATAATCTTTGAAAATAAACATTTAAATGTTGTGGAGCTTTAAAATATTACATAAAACAAAAAGTTTTCTTTTCTAAAGAGTTCAACCACGAAGTACTCACACTTCATACTGCGTGATTCAGTACTTGGGGAGATAAACAACCATATCCCAGTCACCTGCTGCCTCTACAATCATAAACTGCCAAAGGTAACAGGGTTAATATCAAATACAGTCCGCCTCCGAGAGAATGACCAAAGTCACCAGTCGAGAGATATACACGGTGCTACTAACCTTACAGAGGAGAATGTAAGACAAGATGGAACTAATTCAGATGTATGCATGAGGGGTACTCAGACCCATGGTAATACTGGTGCACTAGCACCTTACAGAGGAGGGGGGAAATATGGAACAAGATGGAACTAATTCAGATGTATGCATGAGAGGTACTCAGACCTCTTATATTACTGGTGAAGCACTACACCATTTTAGTCAGTACAATTTTTTTTTAACCTGTAAGCTTGAAAAAATTTTAAGCTTATAAGCTTACTAAAACTTATTATTTGGATAATTATATTCTTCATTATTTTTTTTAACTTTTGAAAATTATCTTACTTTCATTGTGAATCATTAGTACATGCTCTCCTACTTATTAAAATTCATTATAAATAATAAATACAAATTGAACTGAACAACAGTGTCTTGTGACAAATAGTACATATTCTGAACAACAGTGTCCTGTGACAAATAGTTCATGTTCTGAACAACAGTGTCTTGTGACAAATAGTACATGTTCTGAACAACAGTGTCTTGTGACAAATAGTACATGTTCTGAACAACAGTGTCTTGTGACAAATAGTACATATTCTGAACAACAGTGTCCTGTTACAAACAGTACATGTTCTGAACAACAGTGTCTTGTGACAAATAGTTAATGTTCTGAACAACAGTGTCTTGTGACAAATAGTACATGTTCTGAAAGACCGTCCTGTCTTGTGACAAATAGTACATGTTCTAAAAACGATGTCGAGTGACAAACAGTACATGTTCTGAACAACCGTGTATAGTGACAAAAAGTAAATGTTCTAAACAACAGTGCCGAGTGACAAATAGTACATGTTCTGAACAACAGTGTCGAGTGACATATAGTACATGTTCTAAAAACGATGTCGAGTGACAAACAGTACATGTTCTGAACAACAGTGTCTTGTGACAAATAGTACATGTTCTGAAAGACCGTCCTGTCTTGTAACAAATAGTACATGTTCTAAAAACGATGTCGAGTGACAAACAGTACATGTTCTGAACAACCGTGTATAGTGACAAAAAGTACATGTTCTAAACAACAGTGCCGAGTGACAAACAGTACATGTTCTGAACAACAGTGTCCTGTGACAAACAGTACATGTTCTGAACAACAGTGTCTTGTGACAAATAGTACATGTTCTGAACAACAGTGTCGAGTGACATATAGTACATGTTCTAAAAACAATGTCGAGTGACAAACAGTACATGTTCTGAACAACAGTGTCCTGTGACAAACAGTACATGTTCTGAACAACAGTGTCCTGTGACAAATAGTTCATGTTCTGAACAACAGTGTCCTGTGACAAACAGTACATGTTCTGAACAACAGTGTCTTGTGACAAATAGTTCATGTTCTGAACAACAGTGTCCGGTGACAAACAGTACATGTTCTGAACAACAGTGTCCTGTGACAAACAGTACATGTTCTGAACAACAGTGTCTTGTGACAAATAGTTCATGTTCTGAACAACAGTGTCCTGTGACAAACAGTACATGTTCTGAACAACAGTGTCTTGTGACAAACAGTACATGTTCTGAACAACTGTGTCGAGTGACAAATAGTACATGTTCTGAACAACAGTGCCGAGTGACAAATAGTACATGTTTTTGACAACAGTGTCGAGTGAAAAACAACACTGCCGAACAAAAGTACTAATTGATGAATAGTACATAATCTTGGAAGTTACAAATACCCTTACAACAATCAGTGGATAATTTTGTTCCTATAGGACAAACAGTTGGTATTATATAGTTCAAAATAGCGAACAAGACTTATCAAATTGAATACAAGTGTAGTACGTTATGGACACCGATTTTAAACAGGGATAATATAGTCCCAGAAGCATATATGTTACGTCTGTGTTACTTTTGTATGCTATCAAACAGTTAACAAATTTCATTATGTACTGGTGGAAGCATGTAATGGTTATATTACTGGACAGTAAACGAGGGTCTATTTTATAGTACCGGTAGCATGTATTACGGCTGTTTACTTTAGTACATTGTGTTACAGTAAGCAGGGGTCATTTTATAGTGCCGGTAGATTGTTGGACAGTAAGCGGGGGTCCTTTCTATGATGCCGACAGATTGTTGGACAGTAAGCAGGGGTCGTTTTACAGTGCCAACAGCTTGTTTGACAGCAAGCAGGGGTCGTTTTACAATGCCAACAGATTATTGGACAGTAAGCAGGGGGTCGTTTTTTAGTGTCGGCAGATTATTGGACAGTAAGCAGCGGTTGTTTTATAGTCCCAGTAGATTACTAGTATCCGACAATAAGCAGGGGTCGTTTCATAGTCCCGGCAGATTGTCAAACAGTAAGCAGGGGTTATTTTATAGTTCTGAGGGCACCTTCTGGTGGTCAGCCTTTCTATATTGTTCGACAGGAAGCGGATAAGTACCGGAAGCATGTAACACCTGTGTTACTTCGGTATATTAAATATATGTCGGACAGTAAACATGGGTCATTTTATAGTACCGGAAGCATAATGCAACGACTGAATAACTTTTGTATGACTGTCGAACAGTATATGGTATCGGAAGCATATTGTCGGACCACAAACTAAATATTTTCCAGTTATAAAATCCTGACACTGTCGTTATAAATAAGTATACTTATAATGACTGATTAAAAGTAATACAATTTCATATAAACTTGTAGAAATCTTGTTCATGTTGTTCGACTTACTAAATAGTTGTAATGAGTAAATGGGTTGAATGGCAGCATAGCAGCATATATAAATACCTTGTACGGAGTAAGTGATGGTAAGGAGAAAAAGGTGATGAAAAACGGCATGGGTATATAATACAGTATAAAGAGTATAAGTTGAGGGGGTAAAAAGGATAAGGGGAGAGGCGAACCGGTTTGAAGGAGGAGCCATATTTAAATAGCTGTCACTCACCAGGAGGACTGCACCGGGCTATCTGTATTGGATTTCTGCGATTCCTCAGACATTTTTTTATTGTGAGGTCTTTAAATTTAACTTTCTGTACTAAAAGGGAAACAATTATCACTTTATTCATTAATGACCTCTGTTTTGTGAATTAGTTAGTATATTTGATATCGAACTTAATAGCATTCTATGTGCGAAACGTAGAGGTCATGTACATGTAGATAGTCTTAAAGGGTGCTTAAAGAGTGCATCTTGTTAACAGCCATGAAATTCCAGGTTTAAGTGCAAATCTATTTTGAGAGGAGAAAGATTCAATTGTCATAGTAACAGGTTCATTTTTTCTGATTTGAAGAGAGGTGAATGAAGGGTGTTTAGTTATCTCGACAGGCAGATTTCTAGATAGTGAGTCATATTTCGTGAAGGTTGGATAAAACTGTAATACAAAAAACGGAAGAATGTTTCACTTTAATCTGATACAAGAAACACTTTAAAAAAATAATTATATGTAAGTAAAAAAAAAAATGCTTAGTCGGCACATGCATGGAACGTATTCAAGTTCGTGAGAGGTATCAAATAAAGTTAATTTCTCCTATCTCGACTGTGGTTCGACTTTACGCCCTTGTAAAGCTAGCATGGGGGAAGGCTGTCTTAATTCATATTTAAGCAAGAAGCACAGGGATTTATTTGAAGCTGGGCAGACATGCAGGTGCTTCGACAGGTCCTGTTAGAAAACTCGAAAATGAGGAAAACAGATGGGGCGGCAATGGTCCGTTCGATATTTAAGATATTTTGCAGATGACATTGATGTAGAGTTTTAACAAATGTCTGCTCCATCACAAATTACGTGGATTAAGGAAAAAACTCCCAATCCCAAAGAAATCATTGGACACAATCTACAGGCGCATAAATCTATCAAAAGAAGTATGGACGTAGTGTTGCTCCTATAGAAAACTCAAAATACAGAAGTTACAGAGGGAACCGTCTGGCGTATACTGCTAATTACAGGGAACTATGGAGTCTACTGGTTTGCAGTGATAAGATCTATTAGGGTTAAAGAAACTGACAGATATTAGTAAAGTTTGGTTAAACGTATTAATACTTACGGCTCTCAGATAAAATTATTATCAAATCCACCCCATTTTAAAGATGTTTTTGTGGGAGATCAAAGATATTTGCCAAAATCATCGCCACAGGTGTCCATTGCGCATGTGCAACGAAGAGGATGCAACAGAAGAGATTGATGAACGATAAACATGATACATGCGTACACATCTAAAAATGGATCACCTTTCCACGCCACGCGCTTGAACCAGAAGCATATCTGTAAGTAATTACTTTGTCTGTTACATACATACCTAAAGATCGACAAAGCCATGTGTTCGAATTCATTCCCAGAATCAAAACAGCATTGTTGACCACTCTCTGTAAATTTAATGTTCACGCACTCTGTCAACCACCCTATATCTATCTTGAAAACATGTAATTTCTCTCTTTAGATTATCATGCATAGTAGTATTAAATTTATCTATGTACAGCATCAATGTGTTCCTACATGTACCACGCATAATATTCAAGACGTCATTTAAATAATGTTTGAGAAAATTTAGGGGGGAGGGGACACCCCTGGAAAAATAATACATGTAACAGGCCCGTAGGAAGCAATTTCACTTTGAGGGGCACAACCATACATTTTCAGTTGGGGGCACTATCAACTACCAAAATTCCTTGACAAGCAAAAAAAAAGGTCATCAGACGTTATTATTGAGGGGGCACAAGCATATAGTAGTTATGTTTTCTATAGTATTCTATATATCGGCAAAATTATTGGGGGGGGGCACGCCCCCCCCCCCAGATTCCTACGGCCATGTTGTAATTTAAAAAAACACAGACATTTTCAAATTTTATTCAAATTTAATAAGCTTTAGGTATGAAGAAAGTTTCAATATTACATGTTGGCTTTTATCATAATTTGATTGCATTTTAGGTCACCTGAGTCACTCAATTGACCTATTGCTATCCGTTTTTGTCTGTCGTCGTGCGTTAACATTTGAACATTTTCAGCTTCTTTTCTAAAACCTCTCAACCAATTTTGGCATATAGCATCGACGGTTGAAGGAGAACAAGAATTGTGAACTTCATGGTACCTGCCCCCCTGGGGCCTGAGGGGTGGGGCTAAAACCAACAAAATTAATGCAATCTTTAAAAATCTTCTTTACTCCTAGACATCAAGCAGTCAAACTGTTGGCATGATTGTAATAAGCATTTATTTAAGCCCTCTACCAAAATTGTGAAATTTATGGCCCCAGGGTCAGAGGTTCTGATGCTAGGGTGGGGCTTTATAGATCATATAGTGAAAATCTTCTTCTCTGCTCCTGGGTATATTTAAACAAAGGAGGTGCATGGTTATGATAAGCAAGAATGCCTCTTCCGAAATTGTGAAAGGGTCAGGGGTTCTGGTGAAAGGGTGGGGGCTCTATTGATTATGTAGTGAAAATTCATAATATCTTTCAAAATATTTTTTCACTCCTGGTTATAAAGAAAAGAAACAAGTGTATAGTTATGATGAGCGAGGATGGTTTTACAAAATTTTTAAAACTTTTGATCCCAGGAGTTCTGTTGTTTCTCTGAAGGGGGGGGGGGGGGGCTCTATTGATAATATAGTGAAAATGTGTGAATTCTTCGAAAATCTTCAACTAATTGCATAGTTATGATGATGAGGGTACCTCTTCCAAATCTTAAATTTCAAGACCCTGGGTCATGGGTTCTGGTGTTAGGGTAGGGCTAGTGTTAAATCTATTGTGAAAATGCATTATTTCTTCGAAAATCTTCTCTGCTCCTTGGCATATTGGAGGCAAATAGAGTAAAAGTTTTAATAAGCAAGGCTATTTTTATCAGAATTTTGAACATCTGGACCATTTAGTCAAGTGATCTGGTCTGGCAAGGACTCTATTAATTTGTATTCTACTGAGTGAAGTTATTCCTCCTTGCCATTCACCTTTGATAATTAATCACTGTAGATAATGTATTTGAAAGGTTAATAGAATAAGAGATTTATTTAAGAACATTTATTGTATAATACAAAAAGTACTTTCATAGTTTTAATGATCAGGTAGACTTGGAAATAATAGATCAATAAAAGTGAAACAAAAATAACTTATCTTTTTAAATGTTCTTCAAAGGCCAATCGAGGCCAATGTGAGAGGTAATAATATGAGGTTAAAACATAGATATTTTGTTAAAAGTCTGCATGGTAATAAATGGGGGAAAGATAGATAGATACTAGTGATGCGAAATCGGAATTTTTTACATAATCGATTATTGGAATAATCGGATGCACTATAATCGATAAATAATCGATGGATTTCAAGTATTAAATTTGTTCATTTTTCAATTAAGAATAAATTGGTAAAAATTATGGAGTGATTTCTAAATACTTGATATTTGATATATTTTTGTATCATTGAATTCATTTATTATATTATTATTTAGGATTTAGTTAAATTCAGAGAAGAATGGATGAAAAATCATAGGAATAATTTGCTTTTTAATTAATATTTTGATTAATCGATTATCAAAATTATCATCGATTACCTATAATCGGAGGCCATTTCGATTAGATAATCGATTTAATCGATTAATCGGTATATCACTATTAGATACTACAGGGCTCGAAATAATTGATGGCCCGCTGGTCTGGGACCAGTAAATTTTGAATCTGGGCTAGTACATTGTAGAGTGCATGTGCCCTTTGGGTCAGTGTTTTTTTAATGCATAACAAAATTTATTCATGGTCGGGCTAGTTAACTTGACAGGGTTGTGTGTCCAATTTCTGTCATTAAGTTGTTACTGTGAAGTATCACAATATAAACAAAATATTACTATTATTATTATGGTTTTGGGCCAATCTTTTAAAAATCTACTGGCCCAATGGGACAGTGAAAATACTAAGTTGACCAGTAAAAAATTTAAGTGATAGCCCGAGTGGCCAGTGAAAAAAATGATTATTTCTAGCCCTGTACTAGATCATGCAATTATTTTGGTCTTAATCATACTATTTTTCTTGCTTGTGGGCAACAAAGCTTCATTTACCTCTAAATTGTTGTTCTCAGGTGACCGTTAAGGCCCTTGGGCCTCTTGTTAATATTTGTTTAACTTGTCACAGGAAGTCGTTTCAAAGCGAGATCTAATTATTTATAGCCACCGAACGTTGTCCACGGAAAAGCTAAAGCTTTCAAAATGCAAAATATAACCACATATTAGGACAGGCAAATGAATCAGGATGGAAGTTAGTCGAGTAAGAGTAAACGTTATACTGTGTTTCCTTTCTTTTTTTTCTTTTTACACAATTTAGGTTTGTTTTGGTTGCTATTTGTTGTTTTTATTCATAATTAGAGTTATCTTTCTTTGATTCCAAGTGAAATGGAAGACCCGTGGAAAGACCTGACGGATCCAATTTTATTGACATTTTTCTCCTTTCTAAATGTACAAGAATTAAATAATGCTGCCAGAACTTGCAAGGTAAGATCATTTTTACATTGTGTACACACCAAAGAAAACATGACGATAAATACTATCAGTTGGATCTGTAACTTTCTTGTTCTTATATCACTCTTGTTATGGTCGTGAAAATAGTTTATATGCCAGGCATTTGTTATTCATATAAATATAAAGCAAAGGTACGTCCCTTCTCAAATTTAATCGTTATAATTAGGAGTTGAATGATGTCAGGTCATAAATTTTATTAAAAACTTGATTATTTGTACTGAGGAGTACTTGTATATACATAGTGGTTGACAATTTGCATCTTTATTAATCTTGTTTAGTACTAAGAATGCCTATTTAATAACCAGTTTTGATATAAAAAAAAATCCTAGATCGTTACTGGATTGAAAACTAACTGGAATCATTATTGAACTGGGGGTATTCTTTCTCTCCGTTGGAAATTGAGACGAAAAGTCGTGATATTTATACACGGGGTCATTTTTTTCTTGGAACTTATGACCCCAACAAATTGACCCTGTTGTGTATTGATCCTAACTTCAGTTTTAACCTGTGTTCAGTCTGGAGGTTGATACAGAAGGGTCCCCGAGAGGCATGTAAAATAATGCATAGCAAAGAGATTTGTATATAAAGCAGAAGGATTCAATGTACGATGCTTCACATAAAAAAAATCTTTTCTGGTCTGGCGATGAATTTATGTTACATGCATTTAGTACTAATTATTTATTTCTCATACTTCGTTCTACTTCCTGTCTTCCTGTCATGATCAAGGCACGAAGTATGTAGTCTAGAGATGAACATGAAATTCAGGGAAATGTAGCTAATGATACTAGTATATAGTCCTACAATTTAAAAAAACTTGTCGGCTTGCACTGTCTTAGGACTGAGAAAAGTTTTGATTTCGAAATCACCATGATCGCACAAGATGTACGTCGAATATGTTTGGATCAATTTCTGAAGTAATAATAATCATTCCAGGAATGTCTTAATATGCTTATTTATTTATTTTATACATTTGACAAATATGGTTTCTCCAAATATCTGTTTTTCTCGTCTCCATAGTTATCTACAAGGGATCCATCCAGCATGTCTTTTTCAAATTATTTAAAGTATTGTCAGACAGAAAAATGTTCATATTAATCTCAGGGTTAGAAACTCCCTAAAATTACAACTCGCAAATAATTGCGAGTACCAAGAAAGTGAACTCGGAATTTTATAAGACTACTCGCAATTTTCATATAAAGTTAAATTTATATAAATTAAATACATGTAACTTAAGGAAAAAGTAACTACTGTACAATACACAAAATACAACTACAGTGTGACTTTTAGTTAAATTACTGATTTAAATCAAAAGCATTGTGTTCTGTCATATTATATAATTCTGCTACAGTATCAATGCAAAAAAATCAACTCGCAAGTTTTTGCGAGTTACCTAATTTTTAACTCGCAATTTGGGAATTCTAACTCGCGTTTTGCGAGTTCTATATAGTGAATTTCGAACCCTGAATCTAAAGAAAATAATTAAGCAAAATACATGTATAAATCCAAAAGTATATAATTTTTAAACAAATAAATGATAATTGTGAACATCAATTCATTATGATTTGTTTTAATGCTGTTGAATTTAGATCCCGTTTGATGATCGAAATTCCACGATACGTCTCAATTTTCAACGGGCTAGGGTCTAAATTCCACATCGTTGGTCTCGGTATTCAATTTTGAAAAAATGAATTATCGGGTCAAAATTTTTCGTTAATTTTTCGTTATGCGTTTTTGTTTTAGAATTGGTATCGAGTTGCTCATGATGAAAGTTTGTGGAAAAATCTGACTTTCAAAAGACTTGGACGTCAGTACCTGCGCAAGGAAGATAGTTGGAAGTTGGAGCTAAAACGTCTAACTTGTCACGTTCCAGTGCATCTGCACCAAACATGCACAGGTCACGTGGACGAGGTCTACAACGTCTGCTTTTCAAACAGTGGATGTCTTATTGCTACATGTGGTGCAGACGGTATTGTAAATGTAAGTGTAGGCGTTCTGCTGTCTTTATTTGTAATTTAAACTTAAATCTTTTATATTTTTCAGTTTCATTAATAAAAGTATTTAATTAGCGATTACTTGATCGAGATCGAGGCTTTGGTTTCAATATCTCAGCTTTTTTAATCGCGATATTTTGCAGATTTGGAAATATGGGATTGATACAGTATTGCTTCACTCTAAGAAAATTACAAATGAAGATGGTTATGTGAATTACGTTGAGTTTAACGATGCAGAAACACATCTTCTTGTCCACTCTACCGGCAGAAACATCGACTTTCAAAGTGCTGTAGCTGTGCTTTCCATCGAAAGGGGTAAAACAGTATGTCTTATAGTCTCAGTTATTATGTTTTTGAAAATTTTTATTACCAATTATGATGTAGTGTAGGGGGTTCAACATTTCACCTTGCTCATTGTATGTCAGGGGCATTATTTCACTACCGGAGACCAATAGTTTCATCATTGATATTGAGATAAACCAAGAAAAGAATATCGGTGCATGTAATACTCTGTACCATAACTAGGGCTGTGTCAATATATCGAATATTCAATACGTATCGATATTCAGGAATGTATCGTATCGAAAAAATAACTTCCAATACGTATCGCACAGGCAGTTTTCCTTATAATTCTATAAAAAAAAGTTGGGAATTTCAGTTACCTAATATTATTTTTAACTGTTTTGAATTAAAACCGGTCAATAATGAAATAAACATTAAGGAGATAGCACATCTGAAATAACTATTACAAAATACGCAGATAACTATATTTTAACATGTTAATTTAGACTCACCCAGTTTTTATCAAATTTATGCATTAAATGTCATTTACAAGACATTTTTGAAAGACTTAATAAATAATCCAATATATCGCCTATCGCTTTATAAAATATCATATCGTATCGAAATATTTTGCTCAATACACAGCCCTAACCATAACATCGTAAGAGTATCCGTCTTCGCTAGCCAAGTGCCCAATTCGTATATCCCCTGACATTGGCTAGCGAAGGCGAATAGTATCGTTACAGGCAATACTCTATACAATAACATCTTAAAAATATTGGTACATCCAATACTACCTACCGAAACTTAAGGTGTACTGTTCAACAATATATTAGAGAAGTGGTGGTTATCAGATGTGGATCCAAAGAACGTTTAGAAAATTTGAAATCACAAAATTTTACCAAAATTCATAGCACCAAAACGTACGACTTTTCAACACTTTATGCAACTATTCCCCACGATAAATTAAAAACCAGACTTTCGACATCATAGAAAACTGCTTCTTAAATAAAAATGGAACTCGTAAATTCACAAACCTTGTCATTGGTTTTCTGCAAACTTATTTTGTTTAAAAAACATTCTGATTCTACTCGAAAGTATTCACGAGGTATATATTAAAAAGATGCTCGAGTTTCTCATTGATTCGACACGCAAGAGCATGCTCTATGTAAGAACAATTTCTAAAAACGAGGCAGACTATTGACAAGCAAGTTGATGACACAAGGGTGTCAATAATGTTTAAAGTCAACATTTTGCAAATTTTATGGTCAATACAATGATCTTGTTTGCAAATATCATCTTTCATTAAGTCAAATGTTGACTGTCGTCTTTAATACAAATTGTTAGGCCATTATTTTTACACATTTTTCTGTTTATTCGATCATGACAAGACGCACACTGC
Organism: Saccostrea echinata; assembly: GCF_033153115.1. NCBI lineage: Eukaryota > Metazoa > Mollusca > Bivalvia > Ostreida > Ostreidae > Saccostrea > Saccostrea echinata. The sequence goes on along the minus strand of NW_026889803.1, from coordinate 62,513,677 downwards.
GGGTGTGGCCGGTCGAGAGGAGATACTTACTGTTCCATGGCACCTGATCCTAACTCTATTTTCAGAGGGCCGTGTTTGCTATAATTTGTATTGTGTATATGGACTTTCGAGAATCCCTGTTCGTTATTTTCACATTTCATCAAAAGAGTATTGGTATATGCAATGCTCTGATTCATAATATCGTAAGAATGTCGGTACATTCAACACTCTTAACCATATCATCATAAGAACATCGGTACACCCAATAATTTAAACCATAGCATCATAAGAATATCAGAATATGTAATACTCCATACCATAACATCATAAGAATATCAGAATATGCAATACTCCATACCTTAACATCATAAGAATATCAGAATATGTAATACTCCATACCTTAACATCATAAGAATATCGGTACATCCAATGCTCCGAATTATATCTCGTAAATATATCGTGTAAATTTTGCATTTACTTTATCTAGTAAATTCAAAATTTATACCATGATTAATATAAAATTGCCGGTTCAGCTAATACTCAAAAGCAAAACTATCAAATGAATATCGGTTCGTCCCTTGCTTCATACCATAAATATCACTGGAATACCGATACATTCAGTACTCTAAAACATCATTATAACAATATCGGTACACATCAGTAGTATAATATTTATATGTTTGCCTCTTTTCCCTTTAGAAGCGATGTATATCGTGGCAGCCAGATATTCCGGAGTACGTCATTTCAGAGGAACTTGGCTGAACAATGAGACATTCTTGAATGTATATAAATCCGATCTTTTCCCTCCGTATGATGTGGAATTAATCGCTTGCAAGGTGAGACTTTTTTTGCACTGTAACTGTTGTTTAAGTGCATGGGATTCATTTTTGAATGAATTCATGTTCACGAAGGATGACATTTTCAAACTTTTTAATATGGCATTCCATTTAAGTTTTACGAAGGCATCTTGGATGAAGATGACTGTCTCTCATCGGATCTCCGTATCCCGGACTATTTCTCAAAACAAAATGTAGATACTAAAAAACTTTTGAAAATGGAGCAAGTGGGGATCGATCCTGATTTTGTTAAAGTCATAGATTGGTCAGAGTGGAATCAGGGTTTTTCAAATGAACCAAAAGCCAGCTCTACCACAGACGTGAAGGTTATAGCGCTCTACATACAGAGACTATATCAATCTGGTGGAAATGGAGCAGTCTTCTATAAAGTTAGCTTAGATTCGTTAGAAACCTTGCTGATGGAGCCAATCAAAACTGTTTTAACAAATAGTGCGTGTCTAGGAGTTCAGCTGTCAGCTAATCACAGGTAACTACATGTTATGACATACTGAGTAAGTGTGGTTTTTTTTAAATATAGGGCTCTATTTCGAACTTATTTTTTAAAATATAGGGCTCTATTTCGAACTTATTGATAAAATCAAATGTGCCTCTTATCCATCACTCACGTTCAAACATTTTGGATATAAAATTATTTGTAGGAGGAATTCTTCGAAATATTAATTAAATGAGATTTTTCTTAGAAGTATAAGTTATAATTAAGGTTTTGGAAATGCTATCGGGTAATCATCTTTGGTCAATCCTAATTTTGTCAAAGTTATACTAAGTTGTCTATAATGTAATTCAAAATTAAAACATTCAAAGTTATGTGGCTTCATCAATGTTGAAAGGTATGTGGTATACAATTTGAGACGACTTTCAACTGATGGAAGCTATGTCACACACGAGAAGGATGTCGTTACCATGGTTATCAGCCTGGAAAACACCGAAGAACAGCCGGACCTATTTTGTGACCCCAAACCTGCAGACGATTCATTAACAATATCTTACTTCTTTCCTAGTGTGTCTGATGACCTCGTTGCAAAGTATTAATTTTACAGTCATTGGTTAAAGCCTATAGTATACATTGATAAAATTCATATTGCAATCTTATGTTTACAATTGTTTGTATGATTTTATGTTTTCATGTTATTTTGTTTCCTTCTCAGTGAATCCGAGCCGGATGTTGTTTTCTTATGGGATCGTCACTCGCATGAAATCGTTTCCAGGTTATACCATCACACTGGTGTGAGTGCTGTTGCCTTCCACCCACGTGACCAGGAAGTCTTAGCTAGTGTTGCAGACGATAAAAAACTCAGAATATGGATGTCAACAAATAGAAAACGAAACAACAGAATTGATTAATTTCTGAAATATAATGAGTCATAACGTCATCGGATTCATTTTTATAGATGGTTTGAAGCCCCGGTGTAACGTTGAATTTTGACCCGTGTTGAAAACTGACCCGGGGGGTCTTTTTCCAACGTTGAATATTGAGACCATCAGCGTTGAATTCAGACCCAACGATCCGGCTGAAAATTCAGCCGGATCGTTGAAATTTGATCATAAAACCGGGTCAAAATTCAACAGCATAAAAACACATATAAATTAAATTGACGTTTACAGCTATGATTAATTGATTCAAAAATTACTCATATATATAACGTATGTATATATTTAAATTCCACCATGTCCGTAGGAACCAAGTGAAGGGGGGGGGGGGGCGCGGGGTGACTGTTTCCTTCAATACATACGAATAGGAAACAGAGCTAAAGAACGCCACTCTGTTGACCTATCTTTGGTCTTTTTGCTTGTCAACGAACTCTTGTTTAATTGCAGTCCCAACTCCCCACCCACCCCCAAAAACAAACTTAAACTGAATTTTCTTTCTACTAAGCTGTTCACTGAATATATTTTCATTCTTGAGATTAACATAAAAACTGATACATGTTCAGTTCGAAATGGTCAATTCATACTAAACAAGTAGCACTTAAGAAAGGAAGGTTTCGAATTTTCTAAAGATCTATGGCAAAATCATTTTATTTTATTTCATTTCTAATCCGCAAAAAAGAAAGCTTTAATTAATATGCAATCAATATTGTACCATTTTTCACTTATATATAGCGAACGTTTCACATACATGTATATTCACCATAGACAATACTAGTATTTTTATATACCAGTGAAAGGGCAATCTACAAAACTTAACAAAAAAGGGGAAATATAATCAGATTCGTACTTAGTGGATACTATACCCAGCCTGAGAATTGAGAGCTACTTTAATTTTACACCACAGCTTTAGCCCTTGTATGTTATTAAGACTCCCCATACCTAATGCACCCCACAGTTAAAAAACATGACACCTAATTTGGTATGGTTATTCAATAATTTCAACCCTTTTTCGTTTACTTTTCATTAATTCATTATACAAAAATTTTTGATGTCCTACGACTATCAAAATACATGAAATGAAATCAGAAATGACAAGGGCATACGGTCTAGTTAAAATACTACTAGTGTATATCTGATATTTGGTAATCTTTCTCTATGAATTGAAATAATTGAAAAAGAAGTAGCCCTTTTCACGATAGTTTATAGGTTGAGGCACAGGTTAGATCAACCGACTGAATTTTCTTTACAAAATATACCGGTATACGTAATTTTCAACCAAAATGAAAAAAAAAAGGTGGAAATAACAGTGAATGACCTCAAAATTATCAAAAAAATACAAATTTGTGAACAAGACATAAAACACAGACCCCTGGAAACTCAGAATCAGATGCCTATGAGTAGTAAGCATTCCCTGTCGATCAGTCACACCCGCCACGAGCTCTATGTATTGATCCGGTAGACGGAGTATTTTAGTACTAAACAATAGCCTAACAATGGGTATGAAAAAATGCAAGCAATAATATAACCTAATGATAGATTGTATTTGCAAACTATGACATTATAACGCCCATATAAAATTTGCGAATTCTGACTTTAATCGAGGTTGTTGAAATTCATGGAAGATCTACTTATTTGCCAGTACCCTTCCTCTCAGAGCATGCTGTTGCGTATCGAATACATTTGGATACATAAACACATTAAGAAGGTGATAGTGGAATGATAGTAAATAAATAAGAAATGTTGATTTTTCAACACTTTTAACAACCAGTCCCCATGATAGATAAAAAATCCAGACTATTTGACATCATAGACAACTGCTTCTTTAATAAGAGTGAAGCAAGCAAATGTTCTCATTTTCATCTACAAACTTGCTTTTATTGGGTTTGTGTCTGCCTGGTGATTCGATACACAAGAGCATGTTATATGTACGAACAAATAAGTTGATGATATAAGGGTATCAATGATCTCATGTGCAGTCAACATTTTGCAAATTCTATGGTCGATACAATGACTGTTTACAAAATCATTCTGTCGTTAGGTCGGTTGACTAACGTCTTTCATACAAATTGATGGGCCATTTTTTCATACTGAATTGGCTGCGTATTTCTCTATTTACATGATCATGACAAAGGACACATTGCGGGTGTGATATCTTGACAGGGAAAGCTTACTCCTTCATGGCATCTGATCCCACCTCTGATGTTGTAATAGTTTGCTGACAATGTGTATTGTTTTATTAAATCCTTCAACATGATTACTGTTCGTTGTCTTCAATTTTCATGGAAAAGTTGACGTCATCTGTTTGTCATACAGTTTAGTTGTTAGTTGGCCATTATCGTCTCGGTAAAGCACCCAAATATGAAACAGATGTTGTGGACTCTGTGTTGTCTTTTATTTCGAATTCACTGTGATATATCGAGTCAACATACGAATGAAAGTAATTATTGTAAATTGATAAAACGTCATCGATATATCCCTGTGAAAGCCCACAGCAGGATTTTTCTTGTTCTCATGTAGTAGTATTCGAATAGTTTGCTTCTTAGGATTATAAAAACATACAGGTCTGCTAATGAAGGAGGATATTATGTCCCATCAAAATTCTAACGGCTAAAGACTACATAGATCTTGTGAAAGAGGAACTACGGCATATTTCTAAGAATTATCTCGGCGTACTTGTTTGTAGAAGCAGACTGTTTTTTTTTTAAAGAAATTAATTGTATAATGAATAGTCACAAGACAAGAAATTTCCCAAGTTCCATTTCTTTGGAGAAGGTGTTCTATGATATCAAAACACCTAATCTTTATTTATTGTAAGGAATGGCTATATAAAGTGTTGTAAAATTATGCATTTTTATGTTATTGACTTTGAAAAAAGTGATTTTAAATGTTTCAAAAATGCAAGAGTTCATCAGAGATTTTAAAATCCATAATTTAAATGATTTACACAATTTTATGAATAGGTTGAAGCATATAGTGCGTCTTAAGTTTCTCCTTCACAGCAGTAAAATATTTTTGTGAGAAGTAAAAATAGGGGATTGGTAGAGAATTTGCTGAATCTGCATGTATCTTTGTAAGGACTTTCCTGAAGTTTAAGAATCCAACAGAAATAGAATAAATTCAATTCTCTTTCGTTGACTGAAAATGTAAAGACCATTTAAAGACTGAAACGTGATTTTGAGGAATTCCAACCTTATAGAGTAAGCCTTTGAGAATAAGTTGGACTTCTGGAAAAAAAAAAATAAATACGAGTTCTTCTAGCAGATCGCTTATTAGATGTCCTTGAAATGTGTAGGTTAATCAAAGTTGTGCATGGATATGAATTCTCCTATTTTACAGATCTATATCGCAATCAATTTATTAAAATTTTGGTATCAAATACATACATGTAAATATTTTAAAACTCTCTCTCTCTCTCTTTTTGGTACAATTTTGCTGTTCTATTGTCGATATACATGTGTATTGTAGATTTTGAATTTACCGGGTGGCAGTAAATACAAAATTTACAACAGGACAACTACGTCATGTTGAAATTTTGTATGTACTGCCATCCGGTAAATTCCATATTTACAACATGACAGTATATACAGCTGTAAAATCGATACAGAAAAAAATCTACCACATCTTGTCCCAAATTTGAAAAAAAATAAACTCGTGCATTTTTATCCTAGGCGGCAGTTAATAATGAGTTGTATATCATAATAGACACCTGAAAGAGGGTAGGGGGGGATAAAAGGGTCCTTTAGTTGGTCATTCTAGTACAATGCGTAGTTCTTCTTTAATAACATATGTCAAAGACAACAATGAAAATAAGATAAAAGGTGTATTGAACAACAACTGTATTTTCGGGATGATTTCAGTCCGATCTTATTATTATGCTAGAAAAAATTCAAATTATAAAATTGATAAATATATTAGTAGTTACACGTACATATAAATCGTGTTTAACAACTTCCAGATCGAACATAGGGCAAAACGCTGTAGTCGGGGGTCAATATTCAACAAGGTCAATTTTCAATGCGTTTATGTCATAAGTGCCAAAAAAAATAAATTACCAAGATGTTGGAAAATGATTTCGGGTGTAAATTCCACGACTTTTCGTCTCAATTTTCAACGGAGAAAAAGCACCCCCGACTCAATATTCAACGTTGAAAAATGAACCCCGGGTCAATTTTCAACCCGAGTCAATATCCTACGTTACACCGGCCGCGACTGAAAATAGGCATTCGGCAAACCTCGGCTGATTCCGTCACCTTCAGAGGTACGAATCGGCCGAGGTGTGCCGAGTGAAAAAATAGGTAGCATCTGTTCCTTTGCCAAGCGCTCTCGATTTGAAGTGAAAGTTGCAGGTCCTTCGGATAAAAGCTTTTAAAAAATGCCCCGTGTCACGACAGGCGTTAATTGGCACGATAAATATCCCTCACTGCTCAATGGTCCTGAGTGCCAAGTAAAGTCTAAATTTGAAACCCTTCACTGGTATATGTTGACATCTCTATATGAGTGAAAAATTCTCGAAGGGGACGTAAAATAACAATCAATCAATCTATATGGTTTGATACCAAGGGACATTTATTTCGTGTTTGTTGTGCCACCTAAAAATCTTTTGTCCACGATTAACAAGATTTTTGACTCGTGTAGGTCCATATTTTATAAGTACATCAAATGCGGGATAATGCCATAGAAACTAATGATTATTTTGTAAATTACAGTTATTGTTCTTTTATTGTTTGGAAACTATCGATCAAATTAACGACTAAGTTTCTCCACGTCTTCGCTAGCCATAGGGAGAGGAGCGGATCACAAAAACCCTCGCTAGCGAAGATGGTACATCAACTCTACTTATATACAAATGTAAAAAAAAAAAATAATTGTAAATACATTCAAATGATGAATTTACCTATCATACAATTAAAATAGATCTGTTTCGTGCTCTTGATCAGTTCCTGACCAGTTCAGCAATGGCCCATTACTTAAAAAGACGACGTTCCATTTCATCTTTTTTTTTTTTTTAAATTTTTTTTTTGTTGCTCCCTCCTGTAACCTTGGTCTGGACCTTTTCAGCATCTGTGCTTCAATTAGTGAAGAATAAATCAAATAAATTGCTTTTTAGAGTCTCAAACGTTAAATAAAGTTCCGTTCTGGTGTATAGAAAGTATTCCGGTGTCACATGGTAAACCAATCATTTACTCCATAGTAAACCTTCCACAGAATGGTTTAGATATACATTATATTATTTTTTACCTTGGGGAGGGGTGTAACTATATAGTAAAAATTCCAGGGGGATTACAATAAGACAACATTACTAAAGCATATGATTTATAAGAATTTAGCAAAAGCGTATTGTATTGAGATTACGTACGTCGGTCTAGCTCAGTAGTAAAACACCCACACGGTTAGCGATAGGCCCCGGGTTCGAGTCCCAGTCTGGTCGACACTTCTCCTCTTCTGTTGTATTTGGGGTCCAATAACAAAACCTACGGGTGATTAAGCTGTCTGTGTGAGGTTTTCAGTGTGGAAATCGGAGAGAAAAAAAAAGAGCACTGCAAAGCGGAGCATCCCCTTGCAAAAGAGCATGTCAATCCTGATATGAATTATTACTTATATGTATATAGCCCCCCCCCCCCCAAAAAAAAGGAGAGGGATAAACTACTGCAGCATTGATTTATTCCAGTTTCAGGAATTTCATGACATTCATTTTTTGGACCTTTTAAAAAGATAATTAAAATATGTGGATAATTTGATTAATTCAATTTTATTCTTTTCTAAAGAGTACTTCAATTTCGTCAAATGACTGTTTCCGTCACGGTAGCTCAGTCGGTAGAGCGCTCACTCCGTGATCGGAAGGCCGTGAGTTCGAATCTCGGCCGCGACTGACCCTAGTCGAAAAAAAAAATAGGTAGCAACTGTTCTTTCGCCAGGTGCTCGGCACTTTGAAGTGAAAGTTGCGGGTCCTTCGGATGAGACCTTAAAAAGGCCCCGTGTCACGACAGACGTTGGCACGATAAAGATCCCTCACTGCTCAATTGTCCTGAGTGCCGATTAAAGGTATAAATTTGAAGCCCTTCACCAGTATATGGTGACGTCTCTATATGAGTGAAAAATTCTCGAATGGGACTTTAAACAACATACAATCAATCAAATGACTGTTTCAAACAGTCTTGGCCAAATGAAGATCTTCCTTGCTTCCTTTGTCGTGAAGTTAATTTTTGCTTTTTTGTCGGAACAGTCTTCACAGTTATGTGGCCTGTACGTACCAATTTCCTTCATAGTTACAAGCAACGAAATGATCCTTTTATGGCCATTATAATCATAATGACCTTGTTAGCAAATATATAACCTATCATTGGGTCTTGTTTTGGCTGACTTGTTTCATACCAGTTGTTAGGCCTTTAAAATTGTTATGCCCCGCCATGAATATGGCCGGGGCATATAGTGTTTGTCATGTCCGTCTTCCGTCCTTCCGTCTGTCCTTCCGTCACACTTAGCGTTTAGCTCTTTTCAAAGCTCAGTTTCAAAGAAACTATCCAAGATATTTTTACCAAACTTCATATGCTGATAGATATTGATGAGAGATAGGAAACGGCATCAACATTTTTTGACCTTGACCTTTCATTTGACCTTGACCTCACTTTTCTTAAATTAGTGTTTAGCTCAGTTTTAAAGATACCATTCAAGATAGTGTAATCAAACTTCATATGTTGATACTATTCAACTGTATCAACATTTTTTTACCTTGACCTTCATTTGACCTTGACCTCACTTTTCTTAAATTAGTGTTTAGCACAGGTTTAAAGATACCATTCAAGATAGTGTATTCAAACTTCATATGTTGATACATACTGATGTAAGCTATTCAACTGCATCAAAATTTTTTGACCTTGACCATTCCTTTGACCTTGACCTCACTTTTCTTAAATTAGAGTTTAGCTCAGTTTTAATGAAATCATTCAAGATATTTTTATCAAACTTCATATTCTGATACATACTGATGAGAGCTTTTTAACTGCATCAATATTTTTTACCCTGGCCTTTCATTTGACCTTGACCTCACTTTTTAGGTCACCTGAGTCACTCAGGTGACCTATTGCTATCCGTTTTCGTCCGTCGGCGTGCGTCGTGCGTTAACATTGGAACATTTTTAACTTCTCTGAAACTGCGTAACCAAATTCAACAATATTTGGCATATAGCATCTATGGGTGAAGGGGAACAAAAATTGTGAATTTCATGGTCCCTGCCCCCCTGGGGCCTGAGGGGTGGGGCTAAAATCACCAAAATTAATGCAATCTTAAAAAATCTTCTTCTTTACTCCTGGACATCAAGCAGTCAAACTGTTGGCATGATTGTAATAAGCATTGAGCCCTCTACCAAAATTGTGAAATTCATGGCCCCAGGGTCAGGGGTTCTGGTGCTAGGGTGGGGCTTTATAGATCATATTGTGAAAGTTCATTATTTCTTTGAAAATCTTCTTCTCTGCTCCTGGGTATTAAATAAAGTAACTAGGTACATAGTTATAATGAGCAAGAGTGCCTCTTCCAAAATTATGATTTCATGGCCCCAGGGTCAGGGGTTCTGGTCTTAGGGCGGGGCTCTATTGTTTATATAGTGAAAATGTATTAATTCTTTGAAAATCTTCTTCTCTGCTCCTGGGTATTAAATAAAGTAACTAAGTACATAGTTATGATGAGCAAGAGTGCCTCTTCCAAAATTATGAATTTCATGGCCCCAGGGTCAGGTGTTCTGGTCTTAGGGCGGGGCTCTATTGTTTTATAGTGAAAATGCATTAATTCTTTGAAAATCTTCTTTTCTGCTCCTGGATATTAAATAAACTAAGTTCATAGTTATGATGAGCATGGTTGCCTCTTCCAGAATTGTGAATTTCATGGCCCCAGGGTCAGGGGTTCTGGTGTTAGGGCGGGGCTCTATTGATTATATAGGGAAAATGCATAAATTCTCTCGAAATCTTTTTCTCTGCTCCTGGGTATTATTCAAACAAAGGAAGTGCATGGTTATGATAAGGAAGAATGCCTCTTCCAAAATTGTGAAATTCATGGCCACTTGGTCAGAGGTTCTGGTGAAGGGGGGGGGGGGACTCTATTGATTATATAGTGAAAATGCATAATTTCTTTTAATATATTTTTTCTACTACTGGTTATAAAGCAAAGAAACAAGTGTATAGTTATGATGAGTAAGTGTGCTTCTTCCAGAATCGTGTGTTTATGGCCCCTGGGTGAGATGTTCTGGTGTAAGGGTGGGGCTTTATTTATTTGATAATGTAGTGAAAATGCATTTCTTTGGAAATCTTCTATGCTTCTGGGCATATTCGAGGCAAACAGGGTAAAAGTTTTAATATGCAAAGGTATATTTACCAGAATTTTGAACACCTGGACCATTTAGTCAAGTGTTCTGGTCCTGACCAGGGCTCTATTAACTTGTATTCTGCTGAGCAGAGTTATTCCCCCTTGCCGTTCACCTTTGATAATTAATCACTGTAAACAATGTATTTGAAAGGTTAGTAGAATAAGAGACTTATGCAAGAACATTTATTGTATAATACAAAAAGTACTTTCATAGTTTTAATGATCAGGTAGACTTGGAAATAATAGATGAATAAAAACAAGACAAAAATAACATCTTTTTAAATGTTCTTCAAAGGCCAATCGAGGCCAATGTGAGAAGTAATAATATGGGGTTAAAAATAGACATTTTGTTAATAGTCCGCATGGTAAAAGTGATAAATGGGGGACAGATAGATACTAGACCAATTATTTTGTTGATGCTAATCATACTATTTTTCTTGCTTTTGGGCAACAAAGCTTCATTTATCAGTTTATGGATCCTCTAAATTGTTGTATTGTACTCAGGTGACCGTTAAGGCCCTTGGGCCTCTTGTCTTAAATTAGTGTTTAGCTCAGTTTTAAAGATACCATTCAATACAATGTTATCAAACTTCATATGTAAATACATACTGATGAGAGCTATTCAACTGCATCAACAGTTTTTGACCTTGACCATTCCTTTGACCTTGACCTCACTTTTCTTAAATTAGTGTCAAACTTCATATGCTGATACATACTTATGTAAGCTATTCAACTGCATCAATATTTTTTTACCTTTCCTGAGACCTTGACCTCACTTTTCTCAATTTGTGTTTAACTCAGTTTTAAAGAAAACATTCATAATATTTTTATCAAACTGCATATGCTTATACATACTGATGTAACCTTTTCAACTGCATCAACGTTTTTTGACCTTGACCTTTCCTTTGACCTTAACTTCATTTATTTTAAATTAGTGTGTAGCTCAGTTTTAAATAAACCATTCAAAATATTTTTATCAAACTTAAATATGTTGATACGTATTTGTGAGAAGTATTCAACTGCATTTCACCTTGAACTTTCCTGTGACCTTGACCTCGCTTTTCTTAGATTTGCATTTTGCTTAATTTCAAAAAAACCATTTAAGATATATTTATGTAAGTTTATGCACTTATACATAATTTTGCGAGAATTTATCATCTATATCCAACTTTTTAGATTTCAATTTCAATTTTAAAGAAATTATTCAAGATATTCTCATCAATTTTCATATACTAATACACATTTTCATGTTGCATTACTAATATACCCTCGGCGGGGCATTCATGTCCTATGGACATATTTCTAGTTTTTATTCTGAATTTGACCACGCAATGTTCCGTCTACCTGATCAATACATAGGACTCACGGCGGGTGTGACAAGTCAGCAGGGGATGCTTACTCCTCCTCGACAGCTGATCCCACCTCTGGAATTCCCAGGGGTCTGTGTTTTATGCCCTCTTCACTGAATTGTGTCGTTTATAGATTTTTGAGATCGATCACTGTTTGTTATCTTCACCTTATTCATTCCTATGATCTGCTTCCAGATCTCATTTTGCACTTACATGTATTCAAACATTTCGTATGGTTGCAAAGGAAATCAAATATACCTGATATAGTTTTATTCCTAAATTGGGATGTTGAGAATGTTAGATCAGGGTGAAATCAAAAATAATGACCACCAAATTGAATTAAAAAAAATCAACTACCCATAACATATTTATCACTTATATCATCATATTGTACATGTATTCTTGTTAAAATTCCTGAAGTTGCAATAGAATAGACAATTAGATAAAAAAGTTTCAGAATTTGAAAAAAGAAAATATCGCTACATCCTAAAAGACTTTCTAAAAAAAAAAAAAAAATCAAATTAAATTATAGTTTTTTTTGTTTTTGTTTTTTGTTTGTTGTTGTTGTTGTTGTTTTTGTTTTTCGTTTTTGCTTCAGAATGGTATCAGGGATATAAATGATTAGATCAAAACCTTGATTGAGTTTCTTCTCTTGTACATGTGGGAAAAAAAAATAGGCATTTTAATTGCTATTTTACATTATTTTTTTTAATTTTGGTTGGAAAAGTTTTAATAAGAAATATGAAATAATAAAATTCCTCCAAAATCACTTTTTTTTGTCCATTTAAGTCAATTCTTTAAATCTAAGCCAAAAAATAATTTTGATATACAAGTTTTCTTACAAAAATACTAGATTTTGAAGTGACCCTATTTTACATTATTGTGTTGCACTCCTGACATCTGATATGTATTAATTTTTATTTAACATTGTTTTAAAAATTATAATACGCAATAACCCATTCTTAATTTGTAAGTCAGTTCGTCGTTTAGATATTTTTAATCATTAACGGCAAGATTTTCATATTTTCTAGACTTCAAAACATGATTATTTGCAATATGTAATATATATAAATTGTATTTGATAATATGTGGTAAGTGACGAAAACTATTCTCTGAATTGACTGTAAAATATCTGTAATTAGTTAATAGACATAATGTTTTGAACATCAAATAGTTTAAAATTCAAACTTTTTTTTCAATTTATTTTTTAGTAAAATTAAATGAAGATCACGGATAATTATAAAACAGTTTTGTTGCACTCTTGACTGCAGTAAAATTAAAAATTAAACCGATAGAACACAAAAATTCATAAAGTGTTGGCAATTTAACATCAAGTGGTAACAATATTTTTAGTCCAATACTTCATAATTAAAACACATGAAAATATTTAAACTTGGCTTTATGTCTTGAATTATTCCCTATTTATGTCAAAATACTAGCTAAAATATATATTTATAATTAAAATAAAATATATTTTATAGTATATTTTCCTTCACAGGACAAACACTGTAAGCAACTGAGGTCAACCAGAAACATTCTACTCATCATTTTTTTCTTTATATTTAATACTTTCCAAAACAAAAACCAGCGCATCATGTACTGATAAAGTTTTTTTTCATGCTGGGGAGCAAAACATCAAGTGTTGCACTCCTGACATTATTGGATATGCACACTCCTGACTCTCATTAATGCTGCTTGTGATTTATATAACATTTTTAAGTTTTAAATTGTATATCAGTTATTGTTTTACACTTTGAAATTTCTTTTTTGACTTAGCTGTCTTTCAGTTTTTTTAAAACCGATGTTTTTTTCTGTTGCACTCCTGACATGGTATAGCATTTTTTCAACATCAGCCATGACCACAACTTGGTCAAACTAAAGTTAACGTTGCTACTGTCTACATTTAAAGCTCAATACTTTGAATATTATCAGGAAAGTCTTTATTTCCAACATAAACCATTATTTATTTCACGTATTTTCAAAAAAATATTGAATTTTCAAAATGTCACGAAAAGGTGTTGCACTCCTGACATTTTTAGCATCATTTTTGGGCATAACTTTTTTTGTGAATTGAGATATCAATGAGATATGGCAGGTATTTAGACACTAATTAAATATGCCGAGACATAGAAATTTATTCCCATTGCCTGTATTTTTAGTGTAGGTTGATTAATATGTGTTTGGTCATTTTTTAATCCACCCATAATGAACACAACATAACTTTGCACTCTTCTTTCATAATAGGTATCAATTGCAGCTTTCACTGTTGCATTATAACAGAGGAGACTAGATAATTTACACCACGATACTCTCTAAGATCTGATATGGCTCTCATGCGGAAAATAAACAAAATGAGTATGGCGAGTAACCATATCAGTATTCCAATAGACTGATTGGACTTCTACTGCAGAACAGATAAATTTCTCTGCAAAATCCATCCAAATGAGTAGCTCACCTTCCTGCAACTGTTCTCTTTTTTCCTTTTTTCTTTTCTTTTCTTTCTTTTTTTTTTTTTTTTCTTTTTTTTTATCTGGCTGTATTGATTCTTCACACGAAGGACATACTTTCTAAACTCTATCATACTTCTATGAAGTATGTCAACAAACATGACCTTTTTCATAACTTCTGCTACTTGCTTGTATCTTCTTGTTTTCATCTACTTTTCACAATTTCGTGAATTTCACTTCCTTGCTTTCTTGCCGGCTGCCACATGCATGAAGCTCAGTTGGTATAGATTCAGGGGGGCCCGGGTTCGAATGCCGGTCTGGTCCGTCGCATTTTTCATCTCTCCTGTTACATCAATGCCTTAAACATATTTGAAAATAAATATAATTATTCGTAATACCGGTGTTGTAGAGTAGGATATCCCCCATAGCCATCTTTCCCCCCGAATCTGTACTCTAAAGTAGGACCCCCCCCCCCCCCCGAGGGGAAATCTCACACGAGAGCCAAATTTTCCCCTCTTTCTTTCTCAGAGTAGGATTTCCTCTCTTTTATCAATGCTTAATTAAATCATTTGCTTGAGTTTCTGATTGACAATATCAATGTGGTTTTTGGAGACCAGGTCTTCCAACAATCTATTGGAATTCCCATGGGTACCAATTGCGCCCCGTTATTAGCAGACCTTTTTTGTATTCACATGAAGCAGAATTTGTCCAAAATCTTATATGTGAAAAGAAGAAAACACTTGCTGTGGCCTTCAACTCGACATTTAGATATATCGACGACGTATTGTCAATTAACAATGGTTATTTCCATTCTTATGTCGATACGATATATCCCGGTGAGCTTGAGATAAAAGATACCACAAAGTCTGACACATCTGTTTCATATTTGGATATTTTACTTGAAAAAGACGTTAATAGTAATCTAACAACCAAGCTTTATGATAAACGTGATGACTTTAACTTTTCAATCGTCAACTTCCCTTACTTATACAGCAATATACCTTCATCACCTGCATACGGGGTGTATATTCAGTTCATTCGATACGCAAAAGCATGCTCTGCGTATTTGCAGCTTCTAATGCGAGGTAAATTATTGACAAACGAGTTGATGAGGCTAGAATATCAGCAGTCTCGTTTAAAGTCATCATTTCGTAAGTTCTATGGTCGATACAATGACCTTGTCAGCAAATACAATTCATCATTGAGTCAAATGCTGACTGACGTTTTTCATACTATTTGTTAGGCCATGCATTATTTACACACTGGATTTTTCCGTTATTTCCCGATCATGACAAGGAGCACACAGCGGGTGTGACCGGTCGGCAGGGGATGCTCACTCCTCCATGGTACCTGATCCCACCTCTGATGTTTTGGAGGTCCGTGTTTGCTCTGCTCCTATTTTGTATTGTTTAATGGATTTTTGGGCTTGAATACTGTTCGTTATCTCCATAAATTTCATTCTTCGATAAAATACCAGGTATTGTGGCAAAAAGTTTGTATGAAAGTGAACTTTTTTTGGAAATATGAGTGTTTTCGACTCAAGAATTATCGAATTTAGTATGAAATCTTAAAATATATATAGTTCAAATCATCGAGTCTTAACCCAAAATTTTAACTCATGAGAAATTGTAAAAGAAGTCACTCAAAAAAATCACACGCCCCAATGTCTCAACACCCTCTCTAGGCGCAGCAGTACATGTTTGCTCACAAATTCTTAAACTGAATAAGGGCACCTTTAGTGATTTGATAATTTGTTTGCCTCTCAATTGCCCGATATTGATATACGGATCCATCCTTTTTACGAAGGGTATGTTATCGATAGGTTCCACATGCCAGTTTGTGAGTACATGTATCTGAATCGAGTAGTTCTTCAAAGGGCAAAAACAAAACAAGAAACGCTGCTTTAGTAAGCCGAGACCCCAGCAATGTAATATTGAATTTGAAAGCAGAGAGCAAATCCTCTAAATGGTTTTTAAAATTTCAAATTTTTAGAAATAAATGACCCATTTTTAGTTTCATGGCAATATTTAAACACCAGAATTCTGGAGAGGCACTTAAACATTAATATTATGTACATGTAGTTTGAAATACCCTCGGAGACAAAAATGCATATAAAATAAAACTTCTTTTTGTTTCTACGGATACAGGTAAAATTTGTCCAACCAATTTCAATGAACCATTTTTTAAGAAACCAGTTTGACTAGAATAAAAAAAGAATAAGATTTTCATGTTTCAAAAAAAATTGTTGGATGGTTACTGAGAAAAATAAGATTTAAATATTTTATTTTTCATACAATACTTCATATATATTTCAACAAAACTGGTTGCCATTTTGAAGAAAGGACACTTATAAAAATGTGTCGCCCCCTTCCCCCTCATACATAAGAACAGCCATGATATTTTAGGGGGGGGGTGGTGGCTCGGGGGGAAACCGCACTCTATAACTATTACAGAGTTGGATTTCCCTCGGAAATTGAATCTGGTTCCGTGGAGGAAATCCTACTCTAGGGTCAGTTTTTCGTGGGCGAAATCCTACTCTAGAGCATATTTTCCGGTGGAAAATCCTACTCTAAAATCAGTTTTCCGGGGGGATTTTAGAGGGGAAAGCATACTCTACAAGACCGGGATACAGTTTTTAGGTAATGACGGATTTATTGAACATTGATCCTAATAACACTTTAAACTAGTCGTACATGTAGATTTATATGGTACGGATACTTAATGGGTTATAAACACTACTCACTGTAAATAAACAATTGGTTAAATGAATGGTCGATTTGACGAAAATATGAGAAAGAAAAGGACATTAATGACCCTCTCTACACTAAATGATTTTTTTTTGGACATTGAGAAAAGTATATTGTATAAAGGTGTAAATATTGAGCTCATTTATTATAATATCATTTTCAACATTGGGTGCCTGGCTACTTTACCCCAAGGAAAAATGTTCAACGTCAAAAAAGTTTTGATGAACTTGTTTATCTAAGTGGGGGAAAGAATGCAGATAAGGTGTTCAATTAATTTATCTTGGCGTATCAAAAGGTTAAGAATGCTTAAATTGATTAGAAATTGATTGATTAACTGTGTAGTTCAATTTATTTCATTTTAGATCCAAGGGCAGATTACTCTTAATTACATAAAAATACCACAGAATCAGAACTCTTTAGTGTGCAGTGTATATAGAGGGTTCTTAAACGACATAAAAACTGTGTTAGAAGATGATGACTAAAAACTTAATAAAGAGTGTTTGTGAATTAGATACAATGAAAAGCGTCACAAGTACGGTTTCAGACAAGACACACGCCCTTCAGAGAATTATCTCCCCTTGAAAGAAGGTATGGTTTATTTGAATACAAAATATGATCAGTAAAGCTCACTTTAAATAGCTTTCAGCTAATGCTCTGCATGGGATAATGAAACAGACTTCTAAGACTTAAGCAGGTTGGATCTAGAAGGGGCTCGAGATCCCCCGGGGGGATTTTCAGAGTTATTAAATTTCTATGTTAATATAACGGGAAAGTGACCTTGGACACACCCACCCACCCCCAGCCAAGAAATACGAACTCCACTTAAAACGGTAAGGAAAGGTCATGTATTTGAAGAAAATTAAGTTAAGAAAGCGAACTCCCACCCCAACGAAACAGGTTTTTTTCAGGTTTGGGGAAGTTTGTTTTTGTTTGTTTGTTTTTTCCTTGCCTGTCAAAATTTCCGAGTGTCCCTCCCTGAAAAAAATCCTGGATCCCGCCCCTGTTAAGTTAAATTTTCAATCACCGGTAAGATGTTTATATCAAGTGGTTCATTTAAGCGCCAAAAGGTATGAAAGTTAATTTAATTAACTTTAATTGACTCATTTAATAATCCGAAAAATTAGAGCGACATGTATTTTTTCGACTATTAGGGTAATAGATCTATTCCAGGATGCATAGGTATGGTCAATGACCTGTCAAACTTTTCGGAAAATTCACTGGATATGGGTATGTAATAGCTAGTGCTACCAATTTTCAATGTTACTTAATTGATTGATGCACAAGTTAGTTTTTATTCTCAAAATTTACAAATATTGTTTAAAATGTATGCTTCGATGTCTTCAACAGCAGTATCCTGGTGAAATTTACTGAATAAAATTATTTCATGTATTATCTTGCTTTTTCTTTTCTTTCTTTCTTTTTTTATTTAGAAGATATGACGCGCACTTTAATAAGGGTTTTTTGGATCCGTGCCTAATTCTATAAATAGATTACTGTTTTGATCCGGTTGCCTCACTGGATACGAGGAAGTGATCGGTTAAATATTTAGATGTTTTCCTTTATTTGATGGAGTAAGAGGAAACATAAAACTATATCTGAACACAGTCAGATGGTAAGTTGTTATTTATATACATTATATATTCGTAATTCAATAAGGTACTGGTTCTGTTTTGTTTAGTACTTCTTGTGGTGTTAGATAATTTTAGAGTTACTTCCCTTAGATCGAGAGTGCTGACGACTGGGAACATCTGACCGATCCAGTTCTACTTCACGTTTTCTCTTATTTGGATAAAAATGAGTTAAACAGCGTATGCAGAACGTGCAAGGTATTAGATTTATGATTCCTTCTAAAATTATGCAATTTTCTTTCTACATAACCCCAAGATGCCTCAAAGACGAACAAGTCCCTATTATCTGTGCAAGCCTAATATTGAATGGTGGCAAAAAAGGTGATTAAAAGTAAGCAAAAAATAAAATAATTACAGAAAGAGAGGAGACAGGATCAGGGCGCCTTTCAGAAACTGAAATTTTAGATATTATATTATGCTAAACATATAATTAGCATTTGCTTTATATATATTTATATAATTACTGCATGTTACGCATGTAGTTCAGTGTAGCATTGAAAATTTTCACCCCAAGAACACTATTGTTAACCAAGGCGCAGCCGATTTTGACAATGATTTTCGAGGGATGAAAATTTTCAATGTTACACTCAACTCCTTAACACTTAGAATCTTACCTGGATTTCGATGTTACTTCGATAGTTATACCAGAGTTAATTATTCCTTGCGTGATTTATTTTAATTAATACTTTCACTGTATAAGATATGTATATTAACTGTAAAATTTTAAAGAGAATGTCCATCATTAACCGAAAAATTGTTTATTTGCAATAGTTTCAGACCTGTAGGAAGCAATTCAGTTTAAGGGGGGGGGGGGGCACAACCAAACATGGCACAACCAAACATTTTCAGTTTTTTTGGGGGGGGGGGGGCACTATCAAGAAAAAATTCCTTGACAAGCGAGAAAAAAAGTCATCACATGTAATTATTGTGGGGGCACATCCACACATCCATAAAATTAAAGATGCTTTATTTTCTATAATAGAATCTTATTTAGGGGGAGGGGGGGGTCATTTTGATACATTTATACTAAATTTGAAGAGCTGGTATCTTCAATGTAACATTTTAGAATAGCAAGTTATCAAACTTGTTTGAAATAAATATTTCATGTAAAATTGAAATAAATATAGGAGAGATATTTACCAAATGCATTTTTTTCTTTCGGTAGAATTGGTATCGAATAGCCCAGGATGAAAGTTTATGGAAAGCGTTAACGTATGTGAATATAGGATGTCGTTACTCTCGACATGACGTCAGTTGGAAATCGGAATTGAAGCGCCTAACTTACCATGCCCCTACCCGTCTGCATCAAACGTGCGAGGGTCACGTGGATGAAATCTACTATGTGTGCTTTTCTAATAGCGGCAAATTCATAGCTACCTGTGGAGCAGACGGTATTGTAAAGGTACGTCAAACCACGGGCACCTGAAGCGTGAACCAACCCCCCCCCCCTTCCCCCAACTAACTAATATAAAATATTATTTTCTCGAAAATATGTGATTTCTCCGTCAATTCTATATCTGTATGTCATTCTGTGCAATTGGTTTGTACTTTTGTAAAAAATTGGCCATATATGGTATAATGAAAAAAACATTTTATTTATGGCCAATTTTTAAACCTTAACATTTTCTTTAAAACACTGTTACACTCTGAATGATGAAAACCACGCCCTCACGCTTGATATAACGCAGCAATGCTTGGCGACGAGTGATATCCCCCCCCCCCCCTCTCCAAAAGAAAAATGTTGACTGTGCAGAATTTATGCGCACACTCACTGTCACTGTTATATATATCAGTATAAACATGATAAAGCATTCAGTATAACATAATAAATATTACATAAACATTGCATATGCATGTAGTTGAGAGTATAACAGAGAAAAATTTTCTCCCCTCGAAAACCGTTTTCAACGTCGGCTGGGTGTAAATTTTCAATGTTACCCTTAACTACAATTTTTATACAATGAAGTTCAGCGTAATTTCTTGTTATTTACATAGGTATGGAAATATGGCAACAATACGGAGCTTTTACACTCCCGTCAAGTCGTGGATCCGCCGTCGTATGCCAACTACGTGGAGTTCAATGAAGCTGAAACGCACCTTATCGTGAACTGTATGATGAGAGAAGAGGGGGGATTACAGGTCGCACTGGCGGTGCTCGCCATTGCCAAAGGCAAATCTTGATTCATCCACTTGTAGATTTTTACAGAACATGCTATATATTGGACAAAAAATTAGTTGGAACATCCAACTGAAACTTAATATAAACGAGAAAATATGATATATTGGAAAATTTTATTCATCTTTTCAGGTTGGAATTATTATAATCTGCATTATTGCATGTGGCATAATAGGTTAGATTTGAATTAATGAGTAAATATACACTGTATGGCATGTTAGATTTGAATTTATTTGTTTAGATCTTGCAGTCGTGGCGGCGAGGCATTCGTGGTTTCCTAATTTTAGAGGAACCTGGCTGACGAATGACACTTTCCTTTTAGCAGATGTATTGGCATACTTTTTCTCCAATGATAACGTGAAGTTAATTAGCTGTAAGGTGAGTGGGGTTTAATACAGACACTTACTGTTTCTATTTTAAAGCTCATATTAACATTCTTTCTCTTTCATTCAATTAGTTCTATGAGGACGAATTGGAAAATCCGGAACTTTATGAACGCCCTCTTCTAGAGCATCTCACGGATGACAATGTGGAATTATGGTCTCTACTAGAAATGGTGCGCGATGAGTATCGACCTCATTTAGTTAAGGTCATTGAGTGGTCAAAATGGAACCAAGATTCTTCAATCGAACGCGTGGAGAATTCCCGACCAAGCGAGAGGGTAGTGATTATATACCAGCAGAGTCTGGAATGGGATATTGTCCACAGACTGGTATTCTATAAAATTGACATAGATTCCGAGACTCCAAGTGTTGCAGAACCGATAAAAATAATCATGATAAACAGTGGTTGTCTGGGAGTGAATCTATCAGCAGATCATAGGTAAGGAGCTGATGATCATCATTCTACATTGTGTTTTTTTTTTACCTGAATTCTGTTATTTCTTGAAATAGTACAACTTTATATCGTCAGTAAAGAGGTGGTCCTGTTTCATCCCCTTTTAGTGTAGATCCAAGTTAACTCAGAGTATGATCTGGGGGAATACGTTTTGGCTACAATTTGCAAAAAGGTTTTATAAAGAGATACATTGTACATTTACATATATTTAGACATCTGCAAAAACCATAAGAAAGCTACAATGTATAAAGTAAACATTAAGCCTATACATGTACATGTATATTGTTCATTAAAATTGATGAAATCATGGTTGATCTGGAGACGACAATAGGAGTTTTCATTTATCTTCATGTACATATTCATTTGTCAGAAGAGAATGCTGACTTAGGTTGTGGCCCATCAGCATTTGCTTAACTCTTTTTTTTATAAATAGAAATTTTTTTTCAAACAGTTCATTCCTTCATTGTACGTAGATGATTTGGGTAATCGCTGTGATATTTCATGTTTAAATTTATTACGAACTTTCAAATACTGACCTGTACTTGTTATTCCATTACTTACCCTGTATTACAGGTACATAGTGTACAATTTAAGGAGGGTTTGTATAGATGGTGATAACAGCTGGTACGAAAAAGATGTCAATACAATGGTGATCAATCTAGCAAACATTGGAGAAAAACCGGAAGTGTTTGAAGGAAACAAAGCTTTAGAGCAGTCTGCAACAATATTTTACTTCTTCCCTAGCATTTCTTCCGATTTCCTTGCAAGGTATCCATCATTTCTTAACTTAAGAAAATCTTTAAAAAATGATGCTTTCATGTTTCAATACATGGTATCTTTTTATCTGTTTCATGTGTCCTTAAAGCGGATCTGAACAAGATGTTGCTTTTCTTTGGGATCGTCATTCGAAACACGTCATCGCTAAATTACCTCACACACTTCCGGATCCAAAAAATGGAGTGAATGCTGTCGCCTTTCATCCACGTGACCAGGAAGTTTTAATTAGTGTAGCAGATGATTGCAAAGTTAGGATATGGATGTCAAAAAACAGAGAAAGACATTTTTAGCTGCAAAATGAAATACTGTGATTAACGCCTTGCGTATACCACTTATATAGTGATATTAAATGAAAAACTGTGTGCAATTAAGTCAAACTCGCTCTGCATAATATTATAATAGTTTTATTAATGTGAATCTTGTATACTTACTGTCAATAAATTATGAAAAAAGTTGTGTCTGCGAGTTAAAGTGGCTTCTTCTCTCGAACTCTTGACGTCGATGATGTAAATTAACTTTGAAATACCCGTAGACTTTGGTTCGTTTTGCGATCGCATGTAACCAGACGCACTAAAATGGTTTGGAAATGATAAAACTTTTAAGTATAGCCACATTTATTGTCGCAAGCCACAGGTTTTGTGTCCGAAGTAGAATGGATACAAAATCTGTGACTTGCGACGATGAGCCACATTTTATTTGAAAATAAAGCAGTTATTTGTTATCGTTTGAAATGTGGTGGGAGCACTCGGATGGGATAGACTATGGTATATTCTTCGACATGTGACGCACGAATGTCCCTATATAATTGTCAGAGGTAAATATTATCCATATACACTGTAAGTCTTTGTGGTCTGGCATTTTCCATGAAATATGAAGAAAACGAACAGTATTCAAGCTCAAAGTCGATTTAGACAATACAAATCGGGAGCAGAGCAAACACGGACCTCCAAAAACATTAGAGGTGAGATCATGTGTCATGGAGGAGTTAGCATCCCCTGCCCATCGGTCACACTCGCCGTGTGCTCCTTGTCATGATTGGGAAAACGGAAAAATCCGTAGACAATTCAGTGTGTAAATTATGGCCTAATTTACAATTGTATGAAAAACGTCAGTCAGCATTTGACTTAATGCTAGGTTGTATTTGCTGACATGGTTGGTCATTGTATTGACCATAGAACTTGCGAAATGATGACTTCAAACGAGACTCTTGATATCCTTGTTTCATCAACTTGTTTGTCAATAGCTTGCCTAATTTTAGAAATTGTTCATACCTAGAGCATGCTCTCGCGTATCGAATCAACTGGGAGACAAAACCCCCATATGCAGGTGATAAGGGTACGTTATAGTTACACTATAGATATTAATTGGTTAGCTGTAAATACACTCACAGTTTTTCATTCACGAGGGGCGGAGCCCCGAGTGAATAAAAACTGTGAGTGTATTTACAGCTAACCAATTAATATCTATTGTGTAAGTTACTTGTACCAGAGGACCAATGAGAGAAAAGCGAGTTGATAAATAGCACCGCCTACTACGAGGTGTCAAGACACGGTCCGGAGTCTGTATAGATAGCTGTCTCCATCTGCAAGGATCATACTTTACTGCGGCACTGCTACTACAAGTTGTTGATAAAAAAATCGGAATTGGTACGTGTGAAGATATTGTACCTCTGAAATGTTGAAGACGCAGAAAACATGATTTTTGTCAGGTACAGGTATAGGGGTAGCGATTGTAGGCTTTTATGTTCAAGCCGTCAACTCTGAAAGAAAAGTTATCTCTCTAGATCGTTTTTTTTTTTTTTTTTTTTGAAAAAAGGGGGGATGGATATGGGAAACATCGGCATTGAACTTTTTCTTTATGGAAAAAAATGAAATGATTTGTGACATTTTAATGAAAGTTTGAAATGGTATTGGAAGTAAAAAAATGCGGGGACTTCTGATGTGAAATTGCTATATGTATTTGGAGACGGGAAAGAAAATGACGAGAATTCGAGATAGGACGTATCATTTACTGATTAAGGATACGCGGAGAAAACATACAGAACCATTTATGAAGCGGACACCGACAAGCTAAATAATGTTAGTATTTTTGAAATTTAAAATGTTGACTTAATTCATTCATCAGCCATTGCCTTGGTCTTGAAATTGACATCATTCATTCATTAGTCAAGGTCTTGACACAGTATGGCTTGATGCCAAAAGGTGGGCGTGACTTAAAAAAAACTGTGATTCTTCTGGCAAATACACCACAGCAACATGAAAGCAAAATCTAAATTTACCGCCAGTCCTATGGTACAATGTATATTGCTACATAAGGGAAGTTGACGATTGAAAAATTGAAGTCATCATGCATGTTTATCATAAGGCTAAGTTCCAGCATCAGGAAACAACTTCAGAATTTTTCCTCATGCTAATCCTAAAGTATTTAAGAATTACCCAAGATTTGCTGCAATGTATTTGCATATGTGGGACTATGTAAAAGTGTAGTAACCTGCTCTCTTGAAGAGCATATTCCATCAGGTCACCTAACCTTACTTGATCGTCGAGTGAAATATTTCTCAGAGTCGTCAGCTAGGTTAGTCATTGTTGTGATGTCCCCCGCTTTCGTTGAAGCATGGGGACATTACATCTCATTCGTCTGTCAATCTCACAAAAACTTTAACCTTAGCCATAACCCCTGAATGTATTTCACATAGCATAACTTGTGACAAGGCCTTTCCGAATATACTACGAATTTTACCTCTTGATCTTGACCTTGGAAGTGTGACCTGTTTTTTAACTTGGCTGCAAGTTTTTCAACAGAAGAGAGGGCTTTTATAATTTATCACTATTGCATTACCCGGCACATGTGACAAAACCTTTCTGAATGTACTATGATTTTTTAACCATCTGATCCTGATACTTTTCAAACATTTGAATTTGGCAGTAACTTTTGCAGAACATATTACTAAAAAATATATAACTTGATGGACAGACAAAACAGTAACATCATTGAACCACAACCAACACCACCCCGAAAGCGGGGATCCACAATTTTTATTACACAATGAACCCACCCTTTTTGACCCATGTCTCTTTGACAACAAAGGACCGTTCACGGTAGCTCAGTCGGTAGAGCGCTCGCTCTGTGATAGGAAGGTCATGCGTTCGAATCTCGGCCGCGACTGACCTAATTCGATAAAAAATAAGTAGCAACTGTTCCTTCGCCATGCGCTCGGCACTTTGAAGTGAAAGTTGCGGGTCCTTCGGATGAGACCTTAAAAACCTAGGCCCCGTGTCACGGCAGGCGTTGGCACGATAAAGATCCCTCACTGCTCAATGGCCCTGAGTGCCGAGTAAAGGTCAAAATTTGAAGCCGTTCATCGGTATATGGTGACGTCTCTATATGAGTGAAAAATACTCGATTGGCATGTATAAAACAACATACAATCAATCAATTGACAACAAAGGTTGTCCTTCTGGGGATCATCTCGCGATCTGTACAAACCTTCATATTACCAAACTATCTGCCAAACGGAAGGTAGTGACTTATCGTAAGCTTCGCCAAATAGACGTTTGTAAATTCAAAATTGGGTTAAGTGCTTTATTTTAAAACTTGTACATAACCTCACCAGTTGATGAGCTTGTTGATAAAAAAAGTTCGTAACATTCTGGAGGCAACAGCACATTACAAACAAAGGAAATCATGTTGTACCCAAATAGTCCTTTATATGTAGAACTACTTGCTGCTTAACGGTGGTTCATAAACGAATTTATCAACTCAAATTTAAGGATGCAGTTAACTTATTATTTGCAAGAAAGATTATTCTAACAAAATAGAAGAAACAAGTCGAAATCCATGGCAGATATACCGACTTATATTACAAGCAGACTAATGGGAAATGTGATAAAATTCTACAATTCCTGAACACCAATGTTAAGAGACACTTGCCAATACCTTTGGAATTTTTTTTCTTGAATAAGATCCAGACAATCAGAAACAGTTTATGTCAAAACATCTGTTCAGAGAAAGAGAATCCTTCTATGCTGATGTTCAGTTCGCTGGTGAATAGTTATGCAAGTTCAACTTAGCGACGCAAGATGAAGCACAAAACATCATAAAAGCAGCTTCAGCCAAATCGTGTGACCTTGACCCGATCCCAACAACATTCTTAAAATCAGGTTTAGATCTTCTACTACCTCTGTTTACAAAAATAGTGAATAAATCATTTACAGAATGTAGTTTTCCTTAGTTCCTTCAAACAAGACATTGTTCGACCACAGAAAAAGAAAGCGGGATTAGAACCAGACTTATTAAAGAACTACAGACCAGTTTCGAACTTTTCGTTCCTTTACAAAATTCTCGAGAAGCAGTTGCTGTTCGCATAAGTCACATGTGTACATAGAATCCTACTTCTTAAATCATGTAGCTCAGCATACCGCCTCTGTCACACAACAGAGACGACACTGTTACGAGTTCATCAAGACATTATGACAGTCTTGGACAGTAATTTTCGTGATTCGCATGTGATGCTGGACCTTTCTCCTGCCTTTGATATAATTGATCACCAGATTCTTCTTAGGCGTCTTGAGTTCTCCTTTGGCATCACACATTATATGTACTGGTGCAGTCCTTGCATAAATAAGATCCTACTTCACTGATCATAAGCAAAAGTAGTCATCGGATCTACACATTCAAAGGACTTTTTGCTTTCTTGTGGAGTTCCTCAGGGTTCCGTTTTCGGACCTGAACTCTATGCGATGTTTCCAAACAAATAGGCGAGATATGCCGTAGACATACATTGTAACATCGTGCCATTGTTATGCCAATGACACTCAGGCATACTTAGTCTTCAAGGCTATGCATACAAGGAACACAAGCGCAAGAGCACAAGAATACTAGAGGAGTGTTTGTCTGACATTAAATCCTGGATGCGCTCAAACCTGTTAAGGACAAGAACGAGATTATTGTGTATTCACCTAAACAACATTCCAGTGTGGCACTGACATGCCAACTTTCCGTTGGAAATAATTTTATTACCAGCATAATGTGTGTCAAAAACTCTTCTTGGAGTCTAAAACTCTTAAGTATGAAGAATCACATTATTTCCATCACCCGTTCCTGTTATCAGTTAGCTACTCAACATTGACCATATACAGTCTCTTATCACAAAACATGCATGTAAAACATGAAAAACATGTACGCATATAAAACCCTGGCGTGTACGTTCGTGCTATCGCGCCTGAACTATTACCAATTATTTATAATTGAAAAAAAAATCATAAAAAAATTAGGTAAAGGTTACCAAAGAGTAACGCTCCATTCCTGAAAAGTAATGGAGCCGAGGCCCCGCTGAAGTCGTCTCCTTTGTCATACAATTTAGTTGTTGGTTAGTCCTTATAGCCTATATTCAGTAAAAATTCCAAATATGAAACAGATGTGGCAGACATTGAGGTGTCTTTTATTTCGAGTTCACTGGGATATACTGGTATCATATGAATGGAACTATTGTTAATTGATAAAAAGTCATCGATATACATGTATCTAGAATGTCCAGTTAAAGGCCACAGCAAGTGTTTTCTTCTTCTCATTTAAGTTTTTGAATAAATCTGATTCACAGGAATTTAAAAACAGGCCGGCTAATAAAGGAGCACAATTAGTACCCATCGAAATTCCAACAGATTGTTGAAAGACCTGGTCTCCAACAACCACGTAGATATTGTCAACGAGAAGAATGTGCCTTTCTCTAACTTTTCGGTATATTATACTTACCTTGTCGTTGGTTATTTGCAAAATTATTTTGTTGATTTTATTTGAACATATTTTATTATGTAATAAATACATAAATGGATTGGGCAGCAGGCATAGTCTATATAAGCCCTCTCCACGGCAAGATTAATTAAAATATACATACTACTACATATAAATACAGGTTCATATCACCAATAAGTTATAGTTAAGTAACACAAAATTGAATGGAATTTAGGAGAAAAAAAATAAGAGTAGAAAAAAAATCAAATGAATACCGGTTTATGTGAAAATGAGAGAAAAAACTGAGAAATGGGAATTACAGCAATTAATGAAAATACAATGAATGTGTATTTGATTTAAACAAGAAACAAATATTTTATAATTTCACATCATTTATGAAACTTCTTGGTTTGTGTAATATATTTATGAACACAATCAAACAATTTCATATTTTTTTGCATAAGGAATATTACTATCACCAAATAACAACAGATTTAGAGATACAGGATGTTGCAGGTCTACACTAGATATACAATTAAAAATAGTATTTCTTTGCTCGACATAACATGGACACTCTAAGAAATTATTTTGTTAAAAACATTCTGAACAATACTCTGAAGTTGATATTAAAAAGATGCTTATTAGCAGGACTATTTTTGTATTCATATGAAGCAGAATTTATTCAGAAACTTCTACGTGAGAAAAAGAAACCGCTTTCTGTGGCCTTCAACTCGACATTTAGATATATCGACAACGTATTATCAATTAACAAATTTACTTTCATTCATGTCGACTCGATATATCCCAGTGAGCTTGAAATAAAAGATACCACAGAGTCTGACACATCTGTTTCACAAAGCTTTATGATAAACGTGGCGACTTCAATTTTTCAATCGTCAACTTCCCTTATTATGTAGCAATATACCTTTATCATCTGCATAATATATTTTTCGTTTAGTCTTGCTAATTCTCTTATGACCTCCGATTTAGTGAAAATGGATGGACAGATGGTTTGCATATTGCCTTTTAACTTTCTAACACTATTCTATAATATATTTAAAAAAAAACTTAATCTATTCAGACAAAGCGGCCAGGTCTTCTACTTCATATTTCGCTCAACGTCTGGCATATTCTTCGACAGAATTCATAATAGAAATGAAGTTCTGCTGCCAATTGAAAGATCGGGGGCTCCCTGTATTTAGGACCTTTTAAAATGATGGCTTTTAGGTCGTGTTTTTCAACTACATTGTATATTAACGTTACCAGTAATGACGTCTCCAGCGAGATCATAGTTGAAAGAAGAGGAAGAGCAAGCACTATTACAATGCAAAATGTAATAAAGACGCAGAATGTACATGTAATCAACACAGTTCTAATGCAATGATGCAAAATGTAGTGATAATTACATTCTGCGATATAACATTCTGCGTTAACTTGTAAAGTCTCTTGCTCTACATATACCATTACATACTGTCATAATTGCTAGGACAAAATTTGTTTTCATGATTTTTTTATTGCAACATATTGAATTTTTTTTTCAAACTGTAACATCTTGCAGCATTCCATTAATATTACAAATCAAGCAACTGAAAATTAGGCATTCAATGGCTGTTGTTCCTTAATTAAAGTTAGTTCAATAAAAAAAATAGGCTCATATCGGGTCTTAAACTTCAGTCAAAAGAAACTTAATAATAGAGGCTATATTTACGATATAAAAATGATACATGCAAATTTTGGTAGCCTGAAAAATAAATACATGTAGTAGAATGGAAAAGAAACTAACACTGTTTTACAGTTGATTTAGAGTTCTCAAGTTGAAAGGTCACCTCAGGGTAAAGGTCACAAGGAGATATTAGTCTTGTAGGAAGGAATTTACAGGCTTAATCTTAGATCCTTTATTCATACTGCTGTTAAATAATCATACAGAGTGTATGTTTATTTATTATACAATTCAAAAATACAGTATCAACAATTGTATCTAGTATTTTCAAGGCCTCTGAGGATGAACCATTTCAAATGTAAAAGATATTATCAGGAATAATGTTTTTCATCATATTTTAAAAGTTGAACTTCCATATCTCGAATACTGATATCTTGAAGACCATGGATATGTCAAAGTGTCCCAACCACTTATTTCTTAAATATTTTACCCTGGAAGATGCAGGTAGTGACCCTAGAATTTTATAGCAACCCTTAACTCAAGATATAAATGTGCTTATTGTATTAAATCCCTTTTATGGTGCAAAGGATATAGGGTGTAGGGGCAGACAAAGGGGCAAACAGAAGCTAAATGATTCTATTTGTATTGATATTGTAAAACACTCTCAACTGAAAAAGAAAATAGCTTAACAATACAATACTCAATTTATTATAAACTGATGTCGTTTTAAATAAGCAAAACCTTAAATACACATAACAATAAATAAATACAAAAGTTTGAGCTATACCCAAGAAAACTATCATGACTTACAGTTAAGGTAAAATTAAAGTTCCACCTCACAGAAAATATTGAATTCTAAAACATATAAAATATGACTGAAGCAAGGAATATCACAGACTATAAAATTCAACAATAACTAGCATAACAATAGCAGCACCATAAAACAAGTATCGTTGTTCTCTTAACAACATTGGTCATGTAGATTATAATCTCTCTCTGGCGGTTTTGTAAGAAACCTTTTTTTACAATATACAAACTGAATATAATGATGAGAAATTATAAGATGGAAAAGATAAACTTGTTTAACAAAGTATGCATTACATGTTCATACATGTTAATTACTTTATCTTCAGTTTTATTCCTCATAAAATCATGTGTATGCACACCTCATAATGCATGTATATATATATAAGCATTAAAAAAAATTTCAGCTCAGCAAGAAATGAATTACTGTGAAATCACTTATTTTCGTGGGCGTTTTATATTCACCAATTTTAAGGTATAGAGAGACCCACTATTTCATGTCCCCCACAAAATGTAAAATTCTAAATATATAACAAGTCCGGACTTCCTCAACCACATCCACACAAACCAGTATATTTTCCTCAAACCATGAAAATTTGACCTCAAGAAAATATGTGATTTTACAGTATGCATGTAAGTAAACATAGCTCAATAAACATAGCTAAGTTAACATAGCTAAGTAAACATAGCTCAATAAACATAGCTAAGTTAACATAGCTAAGTAAACATAGCTCAATAAACATAGCTAAGTTAACATAGCTAAGTAAACATAGCTCAATAAACATAGCTAAGTTAACATAGCTAAGTAAACATTGCTCAATAAACTCTGCATGTAAGAAAGACTCCTGGCACAGAAAAAAAGCAAAAAACAAATTTTTATCTCTTATATAGCAGCATTACACTGTTATATTACACTATCATTTTCTCTTTTGAGATTTGCCCCGAGAGCCATTAAACCATTGTTCTTGTAACACAATGTTACTTCTTTTGAGATTTTCCAAAGATTCCTTTCTTTGCAGGTTTCTCCTGTCCAGCCTACAAAACAAGAAAAAATATCAAGACTGTTCTGCTGTATAAGAAACTGTCCCTTTGCATGATTTTTATGCCCCGTCATGAATATGGCCAGGGCATATAGTGTTTGTCATGTCCGTCTTCCATCCTTCCATCTATCCTTCTGTCGCACTTTGCGTTAAGCTCAGTTTCAAAGAAACTAGCCAATATATTTTCATCAAACTTCATATGCTAATAGATATTGATGAGAGCTATGCACCTGCATCAACATTTGTGACCTTGACCTTTCCTTTGACCTTGACCTCACTTTTCCTAACTTAGTGTTTAGTTCAGGTTTAAAGATACCATTCAAGATAGTGTAATCAAACTTCATATGTTGATACATAGCGATGTAAGCTATTCAACTGCATCAACATTTTTTGACCTTGACCTCTCCTTTGACCTCGACCTCACTTTTCTTAAATTAGTGTTTAGCTCAGTTTTTAAGAAACCATTCAAGATATATTTATCAAACTTCATATGCTGATACATACTGATGTAAGCTATTCAACTGCATCAACATTTTTGACCTTGACCTCACTTGTGTATACATTACAGGAAACAGTCCTTGGACAATTACTCAAGTATACACTATATCTAAGGAAACTGTCCATAGACATTTTACTACTACATGTATATGTACATATCATAGGAGTCTGTCCTCTTCCTTACTTTGGCTTTGTCACTTACCAGGAGTTTAGCACCAAGCAACATTTTCATTTTGTCCTCCTCTTGTTGAACATCAGTAAGCGGAGTCTCCTCTCCCACTCTAGACTTCATGTGTAGTTTTTGTTTGATAGCCTACAAGCAGGACATCAAACACTGAATTAATAAACAGTCTAAAAGAGTATACGAGACAGGGTCAGTCTACATTTACAGGCAATTCAAAGAATCGTATTATCCGGGCAAAAAAATTTTTAAATAATATATGAATTTCTCAAATATGTATCACCATCTTCATGTTTACAATGACATGCATAAAATTTATTTCAAGTCGTTAGAAACAGACTATAATAGATTATGTCGATCTTGTTACCCCAGATGGATGTATGAATTTGATAAGGACAAATTAAGAACCTGTGACAGAATGACCCTCTTGGTGTCCCCCCTGATTGCCATGAGGAGATCAAACCAGGTCCAGATCTGATTGTGGTACTCCATGGTTGGAAGAACGATGCTAAAGTCGTGGATGTCTGCTATATTCTTCTCCTTCTCTCCCTAAACATTTGTACAATAACCAAGTCACCAAACGCTCTCAATACAAGTCAGTTTATAAGAAATCTGAAGTTTTAATGTGTTTACCTTGTAGCTCACACGAAGAGAAACTTCTGGAATTTTTACATACACAAAGGTGTTGTTATTTGAAGCTCTTTCCTGGAAGAATAAAATTATGAAGCATAGTTTATATTTCTGAAAATTTGTACAACATTAATTTGTTTATCTCGTACAGTTTCTGAGTTATATTTCATTGAAATGTAAAATTGAAGAAAGGTTAACACTTGCCTTCATTTTATCGATTTCTGCAAAGTTATGAGCTGAGGAGCTCCTTTTGACACTGTCTCTCTTTATGGAGGGTCTTTTTTCAACCTTCTTCTTCACAAGAGGCTTGTCTGATTCTCCATCTAATAAAATAAACATATATATTTTCATATTAAGATTTTTATAACTTATTCATCATTCTGAAGTGTGAAAAATAATGTCAGAGGAGAGCAAAAGTTTACTGAAGTATTTCAAACCAATATATATACAATTATGAATCCCTAACCATCTATATAAAATAGAAACATTTTATTTAAGAAAATTTTTGCCTCTAATCTCAAAACAAGTTTTAGTAACTTTTTGCCTCTAATCTCAAAACAAGTTTTAGTAACACTTTGCCTCTAATCTCAAACAAGTTTTAGTAACTTTAACATGGACATGCAGAACATTCTAATACAGGACATATCACATTTTATAGTAACATGTACTGTATCTCTCTCTCACCTTGGCCTTCTGATTCAATGTTTTTATCAGGAAAGAAGAATTCCATGACCGTCTTGTAAAACTGATAAGTCATCTGAATCTGTAGAGGAACTACATTCACCTCAAAATGCTCCTTCACAGCAATCCCTCCAACTAAAAGTAATGTACAAGTATTATTTTATATGTAGCATCACTGGCATGCGTAGTAAAATACTGATAGTGACTGAAAATTTTATATGAAATGTATGGAGATAACGAACAGTATTCAAGCTCAAAAGTCCATTTCTCAATACAAATTTATAAACATCTATATGATGATTGCATTTGTGAAGTTGATCATGAAGGTTTTGAAAATTTACAAGTTTGTTATGACCATTTTGTCTTGCTGTCACTTACCTGGGGGTTTCTCATTATATATGATTCTGTCACTCACCTGGGAGTCTCTCCCTACATATGATTCTGTCACTCACCTGGGGGTCTCTCACTACATATGATTCTGTCACTCACCTGGGGGTCTCTCACTACATATGATTCTGTCACTCACCTGGGGGTCTCTCTCACTACATATGATTCTGTCACTCACCAGGGAGTCTCTCACTACATATGATTTATGTCACTCACCTGGGGGTCTCTCACTACATATGATTCTGAGAGCCATCTGTCTGAGATCATTCTCTTTACCCAGCACAAGGGGAACCAGAACATCCTGCAATTATTTTAACTCTCGTGTTAATGTAAAGTTAAATCACTTTAAAAAAAATTCAATTTTAATGTGTTTGTAGGGATAAAGAGAAAATACTGTGGAATCATAATTGTTTTGGGGGGACTAATTTTTGTGGATTTTGAGGGGTACCCTTACCCATGAATAGACATCCCCAGCAAGAAAACTGTAAACATGGATATTTTTACAGGGAAAAATTTTGCGATTTCCATGTAACAAAGCCTTTGTGTCGGGGGTATTTTAGCATAAGTTAAAGAATTCAGAATGTGTTTCGGTAAGTTGTTTAGTCTGCACCTCTTTTCAAAACCGTTTGCATAGTGATAAATTTAAAGGTAGGAAATGGTTCACTGAATCTTCTGTAATGTATATACAAGTTATTCACAAATTTACGTCCCAACAAACCAACGTAATTACAAAGTAAAATTCTCTTATCCACGAAGATTGACCCTCACAAATTAAAATGATTCCACAGTAAATTTATCATCAAAATTGCACATAAAATACATGTTTTTTCAAAATTCCCTCACCTTGTAGATAGTGTTTGGTAGGAGATTGGTCATCTTGACCCAGCCCAGTTCCAGCTGGTGGGTCCATGTGTCATTATCCCTGTTCACTTTAGTGTATCTGTAAAGAAGATTAAATTTATCAAACTTCCAATTAATCTTGCAAAGAAATGCTCACTAAAACAGCATTGTGGACTTTAAAGGTGCTTAGACACAGATTTGAACTTAATATTTTCTCAAATTTTCTGTATAATATCACGACTTATATATTGCAATAACATTTCACACGAAAATATAATTAAAAACTTATTTTATCTGAAAATTATTGGAACTACGAATTCTGGGACGCATTTGATTAACACATCTTTGCACTTACACAAATTTTAACTTTATCCTTAATATTTAAGAAAAGAAGCGATTTTGTTATGTATAAATGAAAAATATTACACCTATAATCCAGAAAACTCAGAGTAGAAATGTTCGAAAGCAAAACCATCTCACCAGTATTGTCAGTCCGTGCTCTATGATGTGTACAGAGTTTAACAAATTGAACACACCCGTGAAACGTAAACTGTTTTTGTAAACAGGGCACGAGCTCTGTTATTGTTAGTGTATACGATTCACCGGGTGTGTTCAATTGTTAAACTCTGCACACACCACTGAGTACGGACTTACAATACTGTGAGTGGATTTTGCTTTCGAACATTTCTACTCTGAATTTTCTGGGTTATAGTTTTAATATTTTTCATTAATACGCAATAAAATTGCCACTTTTTTTAAGTATTAAGAATAAAATTAAAATATGTGAAAGCACAAGGATGTGTCAATCCAACGCATCCAGAAAATAGAAGTTTTAATAACTTCGAGATGAAATAAGATTTTTATTATATTTTAGTATGAAATGCTATAACAACACACAAGTCATGAAATTATTCAGAAAATTTGAGAAAATATTAACTTCAAATCTGTGTCCAAGCACCTTTAAAGCAATGACAATTTAATTCTCTAATTTCCCCTTATTTTTCTGCAGAAGCAATACCATTCTACATTTTATTTTACCCATATTTAATCTTTAAAATTTATTTTTAACCGAGGTTTTCCAACATATATAATGCTTGACTTGGCTCGTAGAGTGCTATCAGTATTTACAGTTTCCTATCTATTTAGTGTATTTGACTTGAAAAGTAGTCTTTTTTATCACTTACACAAAGTTCCTCAGCATCAGATCCGTTATTCCCAGTTGCCCATCCTCCCTGGTCAGTCGCCACTGAGCAAACTTAAAACACACTTCATTCCGCCTTGACACATGCACCTGTTGAGCTGCTCACAGAAAAATTATCTATTTTAGATTCGTAATTTTACAATCTCAAAAAATCTTAGTTCAGATGAATTTATTATACATATATATAAATAATTTCATTTAAATGTCTATCCTATTGTAGACAAATTAACGTAAGTCACTGTAAATACAGAATAAATAGAATACCTTTCATGATTCTCTGTAACGCTTTGAATTGAAGTTGGCTCTCTTTAAAACAACTGTCACAAGAAAGAATCATAGCTTTATAAACTACCATACATAAGTATTCACTTGTTACTTAACACAGCAATAAATAAAACTAAACAGTTAAAACATTAATACCTTATTCTCATAGTAAGTTCTTCATTGAGATAATAAATTTTTTCCTTGAGATCAAACAGCTGGTGTTCCAGTTCTTCACTCTGTTGCATCAGACTGAAAAAAAAACAAACAAAAAAAAATGTCAGTGAAGGAGGTTTGATTGGTAGAAATTATAATGAATCAGGAGATTAATGCTGAACAAGAAAGACAACTCTAAATTCCTTACATTTCATTGTCCTCGTCATCGTCCAGACCTTTGTGAATGAGGTAGAGTTCTTTCTCAAGCCGACGAAGAGTTAAACAATGCTCCCTATAAAAAATCATCAGAATTACATGTAAATGCTTCCAATGTTTTGTTGTGTGTAAATTATTCAAATTTCAAAATACTAGTTGAATTTTGGTATCTCGAACATGGATATCTTGAATACCATGGATAGGTGGAAGTGATTGAGAAGTCCTAACCACATATCTCTTATGTATTTTACTCTTAATATCTCGAACCCTTGGATATCTCGATCCCATCGAGGTCGAGATGAGGTTTGACTGTATATACATGTATGTATGTGTGTTTTTTGTTAACAATCTAATATTTACTTTGTTAAATATTCAAGATTTTTTATGAAGGACTACCTGAGATTTTTCTGTGTTGTCTGACCACTCAGTATAGGTCTTTGTTTCCTGACTACCTGAGAATTGCATTGTTATGTGTTTGCTGAACTGCATGAGATTTTCCTGTTGTTCTGTTGTTCCCAATTATTAATACTCTAAATTTCCTGTGTCTACTGACTACCTGACATTTTCCCCATATCTTCTGACTACCTGAGATTTCCCCCATATCTACTGACTACCTGACATTTCCCCATATCTTCTGACTACCTGAGATTTCCCACATATCTACTGACTACCTGACATTTCCCCCATATCTTCTGACTACCTGACATTTCCCCCATATCTACTGACTACCTGATATTTCCCCCATATCTACTGACTACCTGACATTTCCCCCATATCTACTGACTACCTGACATTTCCCCCATATCTACTGATTACCTGATATTTCCCCCATATCTACTGACTACCTGACATTTCCTCCATATCTTCTGACTACCTGAGATTTCCCCCATATCTACTGACTACCTGACATTTCTCCCATATCTTCTGACTACCTGAGATTTCCCCCATATCTACTGACTACCTGACATTTCCCCCATATCTACTGACTACCTGACATTTCTCCCCATAGCTACTGACTACCTGACATATCCCCCATAGCTACTGACTACCTGACATTTCTCCCCATAGATACTGACTACCTGAGATTTCCCACATATCTACTGACTACCTGACATTTCCCCCATATCTTCTGACTACCTGACATTTCCCCCATATCTACTGACTACCTGATATTTCCCCCATATCTACTGACTACCTGACATTTCCCCCATATCTACTGACTACCTGACATTTCCCCCATATCTACTGATTACCTGATATTTCCCCCATATCTACTGACTACCTGACATTTCCTCCATATCTTCTGACTACCTGAGATTTCCCCCATATCTACTGACTACCTGACATTTCTCCCATATCTTCTGACTACCTGAGATTTCCCCCATATCTACTGACTACCTGACATTTCCCCCATATCTACTGACTACCTGACATTTCTCCCCATAGCTACTGACTACCTGACATATCCCCCATAGCTACTGACTACCTGACATTTCTCCCCATAGATACTGACTACCTAACCATTTCCCCCATATCTGCTGAGTACCTTACATTTCCCCTGTATCTACTGACTACCTGACATTTCCCCCATATCTACTGACTACCTGACACTTCCCCCATATCTACTGACTATCTGATATTTCTGCAATATCTACCGACTACCTGACACTTCCCCCATATCTACTGACTACCTGACATTTCCCCCATATCTACTGACTACCTGACATTTCTCCCCATAGCTACTGACTACCTAACCATTTCCCCAATATCTACTGACACTTCCCACATATCTGCTGAGTACTTGCCATTTCCCCCATATCTGCTGAGTACCTGACATTTCCCCCATATCTACTGACTACCTGACATTTCCCCCATATCTACTGACTACTGTCTTTCCCCATATCTACAGACTACCTAACCATTTCCCCCATATCTACTGACTACCTGACATTTCCCCCATATCTACTGACTACCTAATATTTCCCCCATATCTACTGACAACCTGACATTTCCCTCATAGCTACTGACTATGTGACATTTCTCCCCATATCTACCGAGTACTGACTACCTAACATTTCCCCCATATCTAACAACAACCTGACATTTCCCTTATGTCTACTGACCACCTAACATTCCCCGCATATCTACTGACTACCTGATATTTCCCCCATATCTACTGACAACCTGACATTTCCCCCATAGCTACTGACTACGTGACATTTCTCCGCATATCTACTGAGTACTTATACCTGACATTTCCCCTATGTCTACTGACTACCTAATATTTCCCCCCATATCTACTGACTACCTGACATTTCCCTAATATCTACTGACTACCTGACACTTCCCCCATATCTACAGACTACCTGACATTTCCCCCATATCAACTGACTACCTGATATTTTTGCCATATCTACAGTGAAACTTGTCTAATCTGGATGTTGTTTATCCTGAAATCTTGCCTAATTCAAAGTTAACTTTAAGTCCCTTTCAGTAAATTCTATTGTTTAAAATGTTGTCTAATCCAGAATGTTGTCTTATCTGGCCAATTTCTATGAAACCATTGATGTCCAGATCAGAGAAGTTTTACTGTACTGACTACCTGATATTTCCTCATATCTACTGACTATCAGACATTTCCACCATATCTGCTCCCCATATCTACTTACTACGTGAGATTTCATGTCTTAACTGACTATCTTAAATTATACAGTGTTGATTAACTACCTGAGATTTTCCTGTGTCAACTGGATTGGAGTTTTCTGATCCTCAATATTGGAGAGCTGCAATTGGAATCTCATATCCTGTAGCTTGTCTGTGGTCTCCTGTTATATATGAAATATGGCACATTTATATAGAGTCCAATGAAGGTCTAATGATCAGAAAAGAGGCCCATGGGCCACAAAGCTCACCCAAGTAACTATGGCCCTTATATTCTTTATCAGCAGATCTTTTCCTTATATTCTCTTATTTACAGCTTAGATCACATATTGTGCCCCCCTCCCCCCATCCGGGTTCATGATTTGAACGAACTAGAATATATACATGTACCACCTAAGGATGCTTCCATATAAATATGTCTGATCATGGCTTTGCTGTACTTCAGAAAAAGATTTTACCTTTATATTTCCATGTAAAAACTTAGTTCATCACAGCCAATGGCAACGATGACAATGGACAAGTTTTGATCAGAAAAGCTCACTTGAGTCTTCGGGGCATGTGAGCTAAAAATATGATTATATTAAAAATGTTATACCTTTTGTTTTTGTTCCACATGGAGCAACAAATTATTGACAATATCCAGGATCATTTGATATTGAGGCTGAAAAATTCAGAACGTTAGAGACATGATTATTAACATTAAAGTAGCTGCAAGGAGTGACACTTTTTCACTTAGAAATGTACTTTAGTTTGTACCGTAGGTCTGAATTTCTCATACAATAAACTTTTTTACTGCAATACAACCATTTAAAATTTCTCAATCTTTTTTTAAGCACTGTATGGTATTGAACAATCTATAATGAAACAAGCATTCTGAGAGTATTGCATAAGCAATACTTGTCCCCTACCGGCAAGTGTAATCTGGCTCCCGTTAAAAATTGAAAATGCCATAATTCCGTCAAAAATCATTGAAGTGGAATGAAATGTAAATTTGGATCTATAACTAATCAAGATAAAGTCACATACCAAAAATCAGCTCAATATCTGCAAGCATTTAGAAAAAAAATTGTGGAAAACCATTAAAAATTGAAAAGGTCGTAATTCTGTCAAATATCAATGAAGAGGAACGAAATGTAAACTTGATCTGTAACTCATCAAGGTACACTCACATACCAAAAATCAGCTTAATATCTGCAAGCGTTTAGGAAAAAAGTGTGGAAAACCCAGTGGGACAGACTGACAGAGGGACAGCAAGATGGACAGACAGACAGACGGACAGACAAACACAGAAGAAACCTATAGTCCCCTCAGTTTCACCATTAGGGGACTAATGAAAACTTGTGGGATATACTTACAAAGTTGGTACAGATATTGAGATCATGGTGGAGAAGAGTAAACGTGTCTACTGCCTCCTCTGGTGCTACAATGTCCGAGTCATCCATTGGCTGCAAAATATTGATGTGTGTAATGG
Organism: Saccostrea echinata; assembly: GCF_033153115.1. Taxonomy (NCBI): domain Eukaryota; kingdom Metazoa; phylum Mollusca; class Bivalvia; order Ostreida; family Ostreidae; genus Saccostrea; species Saccostrea echinata. The sequence continues at coordinate 62,472,740 of NW_026889803.1, read as the reverse complement.
TACTATTAATTTTTGTGAGTAAATCAAATTCAGAAGTGAACATACAGCTCAGTACTTACTGGAGGAGGAATAGCCAGGGTTATATCAGTACTTACTGGAGGAGGAATAGCCAGGGTTATATCAGTACTTACTGGAGGAGGAATAGCCAGGGTTACATCAGTACTTACTGGAGGAGGAATAGCCAGGGTTATATCCGGTCCAACTTTTCCATAACTGGCATAAAACACCTGACATTTACACCTGGAGATGATTCTTTGGAGCTGAACTTGTCTCTGTAATAAATATAGTTATAATGACTAACATTATACACTGTACACTGAAAACTAACAAGTTCAGGTATTATTAGTTACATAGTTTTTTAGTGACAGGGTACGGGATGATACCTGGTTAGTAAATTTCATACCTGGCGAGGCGAAGCCGAGCCAGGTATGGAATTTACTAACCAGGTATCATCCCGTACCCTGTCACTACAAAACTATGTAACGAATTTACCCCACCGATAAAATATTTATGCATCGTCTGTGGTTTGTAAAATTGTTTTTCTCTCTATATATATGTTTCATCACTCATACAATGCCTATTATGACGTCACGTTGTGTGACGTTATGTTGTTTTGCGAGTGTTACGTACTGACAGTTTTGAAGACTTTCAGTAAAGGGAGAAAAAGGTTCCATCTTCTTTACTTACATTAGTTAACTGTAACATTGTCAACAGACACTCGGCAAATCGCGTGAACTCGAGTTGTTCGAACAATACAAAAGAACGATAACTCCGTATCGACCATGTATTGATTTTCAAGCGACTAAGTATAAGTAATACACCCCCTTCACGTGACAGACTTCAACCAATCGTAAGCCAGGATTTCATCGAAAAATCAACAGAGGTGGGGTAAATAATAATAATTCATATTTTTATAGCAATATAAAGAACTTGGACTGGACTTAATTATACACTGTACACTGAAAACTAACAAGTTCATGTAAGTAATAATAATTCATATTTTTATAGCAATATAAAGAACTTGGACTGGACTTAATTATACACTGTACACTGAAAACTAACAAGTTCATGTATATAATAATAATTCATATTTTTATAGCAATATAAAGAACTTGGACTGGACTTAATTATACACTGTACACTGAAAACTAACAAGTTCATGTATATAATAATAATTCATATTTTTATAGCAATATAAAGAACTTGGACTGGACTTAATTATACACTGTACACTGAAAACTAACAAGTTCATGTATATAATAATAATTCATATTTTTATAGCAATATAAAGAACTTGGACTGGAATTATCACTGTACAGTCTGAGTCCAGGTCACATAGAAAAGGCACAGGTTCAATAGTCAGTAAATTATTTAAGGAATGAATTAAATAGCTACCCAAGTTATACTGTATAACCTGTGTTAGGGCAGTTTATATAAAAAAATAAGACAATTTCCCTTCAAAAATGACTTCAAGTCCTACTGCATTTAAGTGTAATAAGCAACACAGATTACTGTATAGGGGGAAAATAACTCCTGGTGTTAATATTCGCTATATTCACGGTGTTAATAAATCTGTGAATTCAAGAAACAGTGAATAAGTTTTCACAAACCTCCATGTTTTATATGTAAATTTGAGAATAGACTAGGATATAGGTATATATACATGTTTTATTTTAATTCAAATCAGCAGATAAAAACCTGTATTTGTTAAAAAGCTGTTTTAATAGCCAACGCTATGATTCATCAATCAAAGAAGTGGATCATGGGTTTTGATAACTGTAAATTCCTTATTTTACGCGAGTACTTAATATCGCAAGAGGGCTCTTAGACGCCAAATCGCGAGAACAATAATTCGCGAATGGACGGTTTACAATGAGATTTAACATTGATTTCAACACCATAAAAATAAAAGCGTGTAATTTTATTTTGCGAGTGGTGCTCCTCGCGTAATTACGCGTTAATTAATTCCTCGTGTATATTTAGGAATCTACAGTACCCGTGCGTAACTAATGTTACCACGTGTATTTTTACCTACTAGTAGTTTTTATCAACATTATGGTTTTTAAAAAAAATCATTCAAATACCTAGCGAACTTGCTGAAGATGTGGAAAGATATTATTTCGTTGACATACATTAACACATTAATTACCGTCCAGTGGTTTTTCGCCGCGATGTATTATCCCTTCAGAAAGAAGATCTAGGGGTGTACATGCACTCACATAATAGCATATAGGAAAGTCATTCGACGTTTATAGTCGAGGACTTTTAATAACTGCACTTGTCTTAATTAATCGTCAATTAATTATTAAATCTAACTATTTCATATAAACCTACACTGTTGTTTGTTAAGTGGATATATAACGCCGATTAATGTCGCTATAGACAAGGGAGGTAACTTTTATTATATGCCAATTCCGCGAATTCAACAAACCGCGATCATGTAAAAAGAGAGAAAAACGTGAAAATTACAACACGTGAAATTAATCCCCCATACAGTATAAGATACAAACTAATTTTTTCAGTCATATTTCATCATAGTATCAAATGTACATGTAAATTCACAACATTATTTTAAAGTCCAGACACAAGTGTTCTAATAGTCATTCTAGTTTGTTCTAATTGCACAGACCAATCATATAAGGAAAGGTGTAACTAAAACTGTCCAAAATGGACAAATACCCCCCGCAGGGTTTTTCAGAGAAGGTGCCAAGTCACTAATACTAGTATTTGATGGATCTAAGAGGTGTTCACTAATTGCTCATTATATTTTTTAATGAATGAAACTAAGGTGCAGCCTAATAAAACATCAATACTTATAATAACATTTTTTTTTATTACATTGAAAAAATAAATAATTTTTCAAGTATTCCTCTATTGGCAAGTATGGATGCATTATCTTTCCATTTTTTCTACAGTGACTATAGGTCAAGATCATGACACACCCTCAGGTCATAAGCAATCTTTGTGGGAAGTGGAAACTCCCAACATCCCAACATTATTCTCCATAAGAAGGATGTAGCTGGACATGAATTATGAACTTTTTCTTTCAGTGACCTTCAACTTGCAAAAATTACTTTGGGTCAAGGTCAAGACACACCCTCAGGTCATAAGCAATCTTTGTGTAAAATGGAAACTCACCAAGTTTATCCCTAAGAAGATATGGACTGGACACTAATTATGAACTTTTTCTTCCAGTGACCTTGAACTTGCCCAAATGACCTTGGGTCAAAGTCATGACACATCCTCAGGTCATGAACATTCTTTGGGTGTAGTAGTAGATTCTAATCTTCCTCCGTAAGAAAGATATGGACCGGACATGTTTGCACAGACAAACAGACAGATGGATGGACAGATGGACAAGGTGATTCCTATATGCCCCCCCCCTCCAAACTTCATTTGCAGGGGTATAATTACTCATCCTCACCCTTTTTATTTATCTTGGTGTTAGGGATGGTACTATAGATCCCCCTCCCCCTCAGTGTTAGGGATGGTACTGTAGATCCCTCTCCCCCTCAGTGTTAGGGATGGTGCTGTAGATAACAAACCCTCTCCTGGTTCTTCCTTGGTGTGATATTGCTGTAGATGACTCCCCCCTCCAACCCTGACTCCCTTAGCCCCCCACCCCCCAATTTCACAGTACTTGTTTACCTTGGTGTTAGGGATGGAGCTGTAGACGACTCCGCCCACACTGTGTCCACTAGACACCATCTCTGGCAGCCCACTTAGATCCTCCTCCATTCGATCCTCCACATTTTCCTGAGACAGCCAGGGATAGCAGTCCTCCTCAAGGTCACTGCCAGGGTCAACTGTGGCATAATACTAACACAAACAAATTAAACATTTTTGTCTACAATGAGTGATGAAATTTTCATTTTTTTGAAAAAAAATTCAGAATACATGTAATTATTAGCAAATTACTGGCAACACATTACCAGTACACTTGGCTGTGTATTTTTAGTGTCCTGAATCAAGTACATCACTTAATGTCATGTTTAATATGTATATTTATAGCACATTCAATAAGAGGCCCAAGGGCCTTAACGGTCACCTGAGTACAATACAACAATTTAGAGGATCCATAAACTGATAAATGAAGCTTTGTTGCCCAAAAGCAAGAAATATAACATGATTAGCATCAACAAAATAATTGGTCTAGTATCTATCTGTCCCCCATTTATCACCATTACCATGCAGGCTACTTTACAAAATGTCTATTTTTTAACCCCATATTATAACTTCTCACATTGGCCTCTCTTGGCCTTTGAAGAACATTTAAAAAGGTAAGTTATTTTTGTCCCAATTTTATTCATTTATTATTTCCAAGTCTACCTGATCATTAAAACTGTGAAAGTAATTTTTTATTTTACAATAAATATTCTTGCATAATTCTCGTATTCTATTAACCTTTCAAATACTGTGGAATCATCATTGTTCGTGGGGGACCAATGTTCATGGATTTCGTAGGTCATCCCTACCCACGAATTTACATCCCCACGAATGTTTATTTTGTAAACACACTGATTCATTGAATCTACCTTATAAACGGGTAACCCACGAAATTACGTCCCAACGAATAAGTACAATTTTGCTTGCCCACGAACATTGACCCCCACGAATTAAAATGATTCCACAGTACATTGTTTACAGTCACTGTGATTAATTATCGAAGGTGAATGGCAAAGGGGAATAACTTTGCTCAGCAGAATACAAGTTAATAGAGAGCTGGGCAGGACCAGAACACTTGACTCAATGGTCCAGGTGTTCAAAATTCTGGTAAAAATACCTTTGCATATTAAAACTTCTACTCTGTTTGCCCAGAAGCATAGAAGATTTTCAAGGAAATGCATTTTCACTATATTATTAAGTAAATAAAGCCCCATCCTTACACCAGAACATCTGACCTAGGGGCCATGAACTCACAATTCTGGAAGAAGCACCCTTGCTCATCATAACTATACACTTGTTTCTTTGCTTTATAACCAGTAGTAGAAAATCAAAAGCCTGAAAGGCCTCAATGGCATCGAACACGAAAAACAATTTCAAAACATTTTAAATTTTTTTAATTTAAAGATAGCAGTAGGTCAAATGATTGACTAATAAAAATGTTAAGTTTTAAACAAAATGTCAAATTTACAGTTGGGGGCATTATGCCATGGTCCGAATAGAGCAGGGTTCGAATTGACTGGACACCGTCGAACATGTTCATGCTGGATATCAAATTCATCTTTTTTCAGTCAATTAAAGAAATATCAAGGATTTAATGAATTTAAATATTGTGGTTATTTTACCGCCTATTAATATAATAGCATGGCATTCGAGCTCAAGAGCTCCTTCACCTAATCCCTGACCCAGGGGCCATGAATTTCACAATTTGGAAGAGACATTCTTCCTTATCATAACCATGCACTTCCTTTGTTTAGATAATACCAAGGAGCAGAGAAGAAGATTTTGAAAGAATTTATGCATTTTCCCTATATAATCAATAGAGCCCTGCCCTAACACCAGAACCCTTGACCCAGGGGCCATGAAATTCATAATTTTGGAAGAGGCAACCATGCTCATCATCACTATGTACTTAGTTCAATCAATTTCCAGGAGCATAGAAGAAGATTCTCAAAGAATTATGCAATTTTACTATATAATCAATAGAGCCCGGTCCTAACACCTGAACCCCGGGCCCAGGAGCCATAAAATTCACAATTTCTGAAAAGGCGGCCATTCTCATCATACATATGTTCTTCAAGTTAGTTTATTTAATACCCAGGAGCAGAGAAGAAGATTTTCAAAGAATTAATGCATTTTCACTATATAATCAATAGAGCCTCACCCTAACACCAGAATCCCAGACCCTGGGGCCATGGATTTCACAATTTTGAAAGAGGCACTCTTACTCATCATAACTATATACTTAGTTAGTTTATTTAATACCCAGGAGCAGAGAAGAAGATTTTCAAAGAATTAATGCATTTTCACTATATAATCAATAGAGCCCCACCCTAACACCAGAACCCCTGACCCTGGGGCCATGAATTTCACAATCTTGGAAGAAGCACTATTGCTCTTCATAACTATGTACTTAGTTAATTTATTTAATACCCAGGAGCAGAGAAGAAGATTTTCAAAGAAATAATGCACTTACACTATATGATCTATATAGCCCCACCCTGGGGCAAGAACCCCTTGACCCTGGGGCTATGAATTTCACAATTTTGGTAGAGAACTCAATGCTCATTACAATCATGCCAACAGTTTGACTGCTTGATGTCCAGGAGTAAAGAAGAAGATTTTTAAAGATTGCATTAATTTTGGTGGTTTTAGCCCCACCCCTCAGGCCCCAGGGGGGCAGGGACCATGAAATTCACAATTTTTGTTCCCCTTCACCCATAGATGCTATATGCAAAATTTGGTTGAAATTGGTTGAGCGGTTTCAGAGAAGAAGCTAAAAATGTTCAAATGTTAACGCACATCGCACGACGCACGCCGACGGACAAAAACGGATAGCAATAGGTCACCTGAGTGACTCAGGTGACCTAAAAATTAATTTCCACCAAATATTGTACAAATAAATATAATTCATTTACAGTATATGAAAATGATGAACTTTACTGTAAGTGTTATAGAAATCTAATCATACAATGCCAATTATGAATACAGAGTTGTCCCTAAGACCCGGGAGCTGGGGAATTTCCCTGCCTGAAATGATATAATCCCCCGGTTATTCTGGTATCCCCCTCAATCCCCTGTTCAGGGGAGGAACCAAAGACCCCCTTCTACTTTTTTAATTTCTCCTGCTATTTCAATTCTTAGGACAACCCTGGAATAAGACATTCATCTATGACTCATACTAAACATTTCAAATTGAACTAGAATACATGCACAGCTTTAATAAATTGACATCTGGAGTTACCTGCATACATTCAATGGAGCTGACCCAGGCCGTCTTACTGTGCACCTGTTGATTCTGCCACACCGGTTGATACTCGTATGACATTATCTCCGCTTTGGCAGCACTGACTATCACATGACCATCTGTCTCCACCCCTTTCAGAACCACCTGGCAGTTGTGTAGTTCAACTATTTGGAAAAATTAGCAAAAAGATATGTTCTAGAAACAATATGTACAGTACACAGGCCACATCACTCACTCCAGTCACATTGCTCTCAGTGATCAACAAATCTGAATTCTTTACCCTAAGGGTGCTTTATTTCAAGTTAGAAGAAACAAAAGTTATTGAAAGCTGTTTTTTAAAAGGCATATTACAATCTGCACTATTTCTTTATTGTATTTCTCAGGAAACAATAAGATCCATTTGTTTATGAAAGGTGAAAATGTCAGAGCTAACTGGAATAAACATGCAAAAGATAGACAAATAAGGGTCAGAAAAATATAAGTAAGATTTTAATCTTGGTGAACTGCTAATTCTACATGTACACAAAATCTGAGGATATTATATAATTCAGAACATACATGTACATACTTAGCCAGTTTCTACAGGTGATGTCATCCTCTCTCATACAAGCAGCCTTGCCATGAAGCTGTTCCAGGTTAGAGCTCGAGGGCTGCGGATCAAAACAGAAAACATCAATACATAAGCTTAAAAATACCGAAACCAAAGATTGATTTCCACAAAAACTGAATTTTAATAATCAAGATATTAGTTATTTATCCATGATGGAATCTAGTAATACTTGGTTATATGGAAGTCGCATGGACATCAACTTTTGCTTCTTTATAACCAA